>NC_051321.1:31362037-31665068 GCF_015220235.1 Choloepus didactylus
GATTTCTGGAGAGGGAACAGAGGAGAGGAAGCTTTCTTCTGGAGGTGAAATAAATACACACAAAAAGGGCAATCTTAAAAATGGTACTGAATATCCAGGGCAAGAATCAAGGGCAGAAGAGCTGAGAAAATCTGAAGTTAAACATAGGCCATGCTAAATGTCCAGAATACATTTGACCAAGCATCAAAGAAGAAACTTAACACATAGCCAATCAACAATAAGCCCAAGGCAAGAGTGAGAAACTGACCTTCAGAGTTGACACATCAAAATAATCAGATGCCCAAACATCAGGAAAAAATTACAAGCCACACTAAGAAACAGGAAGCTATGGCTCGGGCAAGGGAACAAATTAAACTTCAGAGGAGACGCAGAATTTAGAACAACTAATCAAAGAAGTTCAAACAAATATCCTAAATGAATTCAAGGAGATGAAGGAAAATATGGATAGAAATAAACTAATGGTGGATATAGAGCTAAAGGATAGTAAGAAGCCAATATGTGTGCATAAAGTAGAATTTTAAAGTTTAAAAAGAAATATAACAAAAATTATGGGAATGAAAGACACAATAATGGGGATTAAAAATACACTAGTGGCATAAAATGCAGATATGAACAGGTAGAGGAAAGAATCAGTGAACTAGAAGACAGGACAATTGAAATCATACTGTCAGAAGAACAGAAAGAGAAAATAGAAAAAATTGAGTGGTGTCTCAGGGACTAGAGTGACACCATGAAGCATATAAAAATACACATCATGAGTGTCCCAGAAAGAGAAGACAAGAGAAAGAAGGCAGAGAGAATATTTGCAGAAATAATGACTGAAAAAATTCCAACTCTCATGAAAGACATAAAGATACAGGTCCAAGAAGTACAACATACTCCAAAGAGGATAAACCCTAAGAGACTAGTCTGACACACATACTAATCAGAATGTCACATGCCACAGATAAAGCGAGAATTCTGAAAGTAGCAAGAGAAAAGCAATTCATCACATACTAGGGATCCTCAATAAGCCTAAGTGTCAATTTCTCACAAGAAACCATGGAGCAAGAAGGCAGTGGTATGATATATTTAAGGTACTGAAAGAGAAAAACCACCAGCCAAAAATTATTTATCTGGCAAAACTGTCTTTCAAAAATGAAGGAGAGTTTAAAATATTCACAGATAAACAGAAACAGAGAGCATTCATCAATAAAAGACCTGCCCTACAAGAATTGCTAAAGGGAGTTCTTCATGTTGAAAGGAAAAGACAGGAGAGAGAGGCTGGGGGTGGTGTAAAGAAGTGAAGATCATCAATAAAGGTAACTAAAAAGGTAAATGCAAAACCCAATAGTACTGTATCCTCAATATACAACTCAGGTCTTTAATTCATATAAAAATCAGAATATAATTGAATAAGAAAAAGTCATAATTCCTAATAATGGATGTGCAAAATATAAAAAGGTAATATGGGACAAAAACAACAGAAAAAGGGGAACAGAGGGATATGGGAACAGAACATGTATGCTACTGAAGCTAAGTTGGTATCTTTTCAAATTAGTAGGTTTTGGACATAGGTCATGTAATATAAACTACAGGGTAACTACAAAGAAGGTATTTAAAATATATACAGAAATAGAAATGAGAAAGGGATCAATCAGATACATCACCCACAAAAAATCAACTATATAGAAAAGGAGGCCATAATAAAGGAAAAGAGAGACAAAAAAGATATGAGACATATAAAAACCAAAGGACACACTGGCTGAAGTAAGTACTGCCTTTACAGTAATAACACCGACTATTAATGGATTAAATTCCCCAATGAAAAGACACAGATTGGCAGAGTGGATTAAAAAAAAAAAAAACATGATCTAAATATATGTTGTTTATAAGAGACACACCTTAGACCTAAAGACACAAATAGGTGGAAAGTGAGAGAAAGGAAAAATAGTAACCAAAAAAGAGCTGGGGTAGCTATACTAATATTGGACAAAATAGACTTTAAGCCAAAAGCTGTTACAAGAGACGAAGAAGGATACTATATATTAATGAAAGGGTATACCCACCAAGAAGAAATAACAAATATAAATATTTATGCACCTAACCACGGTGTCCCAAAATACATAAGGCAAACACTGGGAAAACTGAAGAGAGAAATAGACACCTCTACAATAATAGTTGGAAACATCAATACACCACTCTCATCAATAGATAGAACATCAAGAACAGAGAACTTGAATAATATGATAAATGAACTAGACCCAACAGATATATATAGAATATTCCACCCCAATACAGCAGGATATGTATTCTTTTCAAGTGCATGGATTGTTCTCCAAGATAGACCACATGTTGGGTCACAAAACAAGTATCAATCAATTTAAAGAAACTGAAATTATACAAAGCATCTCCTCTTGGAATGAGGAGATGGAATGAGGCTGGAAATCAATAACAGGCAGAGAAATGGTAAATTCACAAATATATGGAAGTTAAATAACACACTTTTAAACAGTCAGCGAGTCAAAGAAGAAACTACCAGGGAAATCAGTAAATATCTTGAGATGAACGAAAACAAGAACACAACACACCAAAACTTATGGGATGCAGCAAAGCAGTGCTGAGAGGGAAATTTATAGCCCTAAATGCTTAGATTAAAAAAGAAGAAAGAGCTAAAATCAAAGAGCTACAGCACACCTGGAGGAACTAGTAAAAGAATAGCAAACTAAACCAAAAGCAAGCAGAAGGAAAGAAATAACAAAGATTAGAATAGAAAGAAATGAAATAGAGAATAACAATAACAAAAACAACAATAGAGCATTAACAAAACTGAAAGTTGATTCTTTGAAAAGATCAATAAAATTGACAAACTTTTAGCCAGATTAACAAAGAAAAAAAGAGAGAAGATGCATACAAATAAAATCAGAAATGAGAGGGGGGACATTACTACTGACCCCACACAAATAAAAAGGATCATAAGAAGATACAAATTAAACAACCTAGATGAAATGGACCAATTCCTAGAAAATCATGTACAACCTACACTGACTCTAGAAGAAGAAGATCTCAACAGATTAATTACAAGTAAAGAGACTGAATCAGTCATCAAAGACATCCCAACAAGCCCAGGACCAGACAGCCTCACAGATGAATTCTACCAAATATTCCAAGAAGAATTAATAATAATCCTACTCAAACTCTTCCAAAAAATTGAAGAGAAGGGAACACTACCTAACTCATTTTATGAGGCCAACCTCACCCTAATACCAAAGCCAAATAAAGATACTACAACAAAAGAAAAATACAGACCAATTTCTCTTATGAATATAGATGCAAAAAACCTCAACAAAATACTAGCAAATGAAGTCCAATAGCACATTAAAAAATTATACACCATGATCAAGTGGGATTTATCCCAGGTGTGCAAGAGAGGTTCAACATAAGAAAATCAATTAATTTAAATACCATATTAATAAAATGAAGGGAAAAAACCACATGATCATTGCAATTGACACAGAAAAGGCATTTGACAAAATCAGCAACCTTTTTTGATAAAGACACTTCAAAAAATAGGAATAGAAGGAAACTTCCTTGACATGATAAAAGGCATATATGAAAAACCCACTTCTAACATCATTCTCAGTGGTGAAAGACTGAAAGCTTTTCTTCTAAGATCTAGAACAAGACAAGGATGCCCATTGTCATCCCCATTATTCAACATTGTACTGGAAGTTCTAGCCAGAGCAATTAGGTAAGATAAAGAAATAATAGGCACCCAAATTGGAAAGAAATAAGTAAAACTTTCACTATTTTCAGATGACAAGTTCTAATATATATAAAAAATCTAAAAAAAATCTACAACAAAGCTACTAGAGGTAATAAAGGAATTCAGCAAAGTGGCAGGGTATAAGATCAACACTCAAAAATCAGTAGTTGCAACCACTCTGGAAGACAGTATGGAGGTTCCTCAGGAAGCTAAATATAGATTTGCCATATGACCCACCTATTCCATTGCTGGGTATATACTCAGAGGAACTGAAACTTAAGACACAAACAGACATTTCTAAACCAATGTTTATTGCAGCATTATTCACAATTGCCAAGAGATGGAAACAGCCCAAATGTCCATCAAAGGACGAGTGGATAAACAAACTGTGGTATATACACATGATGGAATATCATGCAGCTGTAAGACAGAACAAAGACATGGATCATGTAATAATGTGGATGAACCTTGAGGACATTATGTTGAGTGAAGTTAGCCAGAAACAAAAGGACAGATTCTGTATGGTCTCACTAATATGAACAGACATTAATGAACAAACTTTGGGGGTTAAAAGCTGACAACACAGGCAACCAGGAGATAGAAAGAGGGCAGAGATCAGCCATTTGATGCTGAAGGACTACAGAATGTTTAGGATGGATTGCATAGATCCAGAAATAGATAGCATAATACTGTGTGATGGTAGCACAGTATTGTAAGTACACTGAACAAAGATATCTGTGAGTAAAGCTGAAAGAGGTGGGATAGGAGAATGTATGACACCAGAGGTAAAGATAGATGATAAAGACTGGGACTGTATAACGTGGCAAAAACTGGAGTGGCCAATGACTGTTACTAAATATACAAATATAAAAATGTTTTTGCATGTGGGAAAGCAAATGAATGTCAACCATGTAGAAAATTGAAAAAGGGATGGTATTCAGGAAAAAACATAATCAAAGCAAACTGGAGTCTATGGTCAACAGTAACATTGTAATATACCTCCATTAAATGTAACAAAGGCAATACGCCAATGCTAAATGTATATGAGAAGGGGATATAGGGGAGTAATATGGGATTCTTGGTAGTGATGTTATTTGCTGTCCTTAGTAGTATATTGTATTGTATGACATGTTATTTTTCTTTTTATCATTTTTTCTTATTGCTAAAAAAAAAACAATTTTTCTTGTAGTAATCAGTATGTGCAAATGCTGATTGTGGTGATAAATGTACAACTTTATGATGATACCATGAACTGATTGTACACTGCGGATAAATGTATGGTATGTGAATATAACTCTATAAAATTGTAGGGAAATATATATATAGGAGTAAAAGTGTTGGAGAAAACATGGTGAGAGGGATGATGCCTCACCAATATGGACTAACTACAATGTGTAAACTCAGAATTGAATCTTAGAACATAGCCTAACGTGGACACAATAATTGTAATGGTCCCTAGATTGTAAACTCTTACAGCAGTTAACTCTATCCCTGAATTTAAGGCCTATCTCTAAACCTGGAGATGCTGATCCCCTAGCGTATGTTGTCACAAACATTGGGACTGGCGGTTTGATGTGCTGAGCCCTCGAGCATGGGACTTACCCTTATGAAGCTCATTACCACAAAGGAGAGTCTAAAGTTGTATGTAATGGTGCCTAAGAGTCTCCCCCTGAGTACCTCTTTGTTGCTCAGATGTGGCCCTCTCTCTCTCTAACTGAGCCATCTCGACAGGTGAACTCGCTGCCCTCCCCCCTACGTGGGACCCGACTCCCAGGGGTGTAAATCTCCCTGGCAACGCAGAGTATGACTCCTGGGGATGAATGTGGACCCGGCATCGTGGGACTGAGAGTATCTTCTTGACCAAAAGGGGGATGCAAAATGAGACGAAATAGTTTCAGTGGCTGAGAGATTCCAAACGGAGTTGAGAGGTCACTCTGGTGGACATTCTGATGCACTATATAGATAACACCTCTTAGGCTTTAATGTATTGGAATAGCTAGAAGTAAATACCTGAAACTACCAAACTCCAACCCAGCAGTCTGGACTCCTGAAGACAATTATATAATAACGTAGATTACAAGGGGTGACAGTGTGATTGTGAAGACCTTGTGGATCACACCCCCTTTATCTAGTGTATGGATGAGTGGAGGAATGGGAATAAAAACTAAAGGACAAATGGGGTGGGATGGGGGGATGATTTGGGTGTTTTTTTTCACTTTTATATTTTATTCTTGTTCTGGTTCTTTCTGATGTAAGGAAAATGTTCAGAGATAGATTGTGGTGATGAACGCATAACTATGTTATCATACTGTGGACAGTGGATTGTATATCATGGATGATTGTATAGTGTGTGAATGTATTTCAATAAAACTGAATTTAATAAAAACAACAACAACAACAACAAAAAAAAATCAGTAGTGTTTCTATACACTAGTGATGAGCAATCTGATGAGGAAATTGAGAAAAAAATTCTACTTACAATAGCACCTAAAAGAATCAAATCTCTAGGAATAAATTTAACTAAGGATGTAAAGGACTTATTCATGGAAAACTACAAAAGTTTGCTAAAAGAAATAAAAGAAGATCTAAATAAATGGAAGGACATTCCATGCTCATGGACTGGAAGATTAAATATTGTTAAA
The DNA here is from genome assembly GCF_015220235.1 of Choloepus didactylus. Classification (NCBI taxonomy): domain Eukaryota; kingdom Metazoa; phylum Chordata; class Mammalia; order Pilosa; family Megalonychidae; genus Choloepus; species Choloepus didactylus. The sequence continues at coordinate 31,368,425 of NC_051321.1, forward strand.
ATGTCATTCTACCTAAAATGATCTACAGACTCAATGCAATCCCAATCAAAACTCCGGAAACAGAAAATCCAATAATCAAATTTATTTGGAAGGACTAGCCAAAACCATCTTGAAAAAGAACTATTTTGGAAGACTCACACTTCTTGATTGTAAAACTTATTACAAAGCTAGAGTGGTCAAAACATCATGGTACTGGCATAAAGATAGACATATTGATCAATGGAACCAAATTGTGAATTCAGAAAAAGAACCTCACATCTATGGCCATTTGATTTTCGACAAGGTTGCCAAGTCCATGCAAGTGGGACTGAATAGTCTCTTCTACAAATGTTGCTGGGAGAACTGGATATTCATGTGCAAAAAAAATGAAGGAGGATCCCTATCTCACACCATATACAAAAATGAACTCAAAATGGACTAAAGACATAAATATAAGAAGTAGTACTATAAAAGTCTTAGAATAAAACAGGGAAACACCTTCAGGATTTGGTGTTAGGCAACGGTTTCTTAGAACTTTACACACAAAGCACAATCAACAAAAGAAACAAATAGATAAATAGGACCTCATCAAAATTAAACTTTTGTTCCTCAGAGGACTTTATCATGAAAGTGAACAGACAACCTACTTGATGGGAGAAAATATTCGGAAACCACATATCTGATAAGGTTTAATATCAAGAATATATAAAGAAATCTTACAACTCAACAATTAAAAAGACAAACAATCCAATTTAAAAATGAGCAAAAGATTTGAATAGACATCTTTCCAAAGAGGATATACAAATGGCTAAAAAGCACATGGAAGGATGCTAAACATCACTAGCTATTAGGGAAATGCAAATCAGAACCACAGTGAAATTTCATTTCACACCCACCAGAATGGCTATTATTAAAAAAAAAAACAAAAAACAGGAAATTACAAGTGGAAGAAAGGAAGTGGAGAAACAGGAACACTCATTCATTGCTGGTGGGAATGTACAGTTGCTGTGGAAGACAGTTTTTCAGTTCCTCAGAAAGCTAAGTATAGATATACCATATGGCCCAGCAATCCCACTACTAGGTATATACCCAAAAGAATTGAATTAGGGACTTGAACCGATACTTGCACACTGATGTTCACAGAGGCATTATTTAAAATTGCCAAAGGATAAAAGCAACCCCAGTGTCCATCAACTGATGAATGGATAAACAAAATGTGGTATATATATATATACAATGGAATATATTCAGCCATAAAAAAGAATGAAGGCCTGATGTATATGACAACATGGATGAACCTTTAAGACATTATGTTGCATGAAATAAGCCTAACACAAAAGGACAAATACTGTATGACTCAGTGATATGAAATAATTAGAATAAGCAAACGTATAGAGTCTGAATCCAGAGTATAGGTTGCCAGGTTGGGGGCAGGGAATAGGGAGTTAATACTTAAATTGTACAGAATTTCTACTTAGATTGATTGTAAAGTTTGGGTAATGGATGGTGGTGATGGTAGCACAACATTGTGAATGTAACTAACAGCACTGAATTATATATGTGAATGTGGTTAAAAGGGGGACATTTTAGGTTGTATATATGTTACTAGAATTAAAAAAAAAAAAAAAAAGATAAAAAGAAAAGAAAAAATAAGAATGACCCTATTGTGCAAAGAGATCTTCGGAGCCAGGCACAGGTGTTCTGGAAATTAGAAGAGAAACCATTCCAAGATTTCTACCCGGAACTGGTGAATGACCCTGGTCACTCACTCCTGACCTCACAGCCTGATTCAGCCTCCCTCCCACCTGAATTTTTGTTTACCAGCAGAAATGGGACCCACGCAGTAATAGTGTAAGCACAATTTACAGTTCACATGACCTTGAAATAAGATTCTTGACAAAAATTTCTATTTGGGGTGATTCACTTCTGTTTTATATTTTGTCCACAAAGTGAAACTTAACTTTGAATAAGATCTGATGTCTTATTCCTGTATTTCATATTTATAGGAGAAACTCGGCTGTGCCTTCAACCTCCTCTCCAGTTGGATCCAATTTCCCAGGTTAGACTGGTAACCTGGACAGAGTTCTGACCCTGGAGAGGAAGACCCTGGCAGCTCAGCCTCCTTTCTTCTGAGTCATACAACTCCAGAGCCCCTTCCCCTCCCCATGATCCTGCTCCCTGAATTCTCTCCTGATCCCCTTCTCTTCTTCTTCTCCTAATCTCAGAGAACCCTGTTTTACTATCTCTGGAGCCTTCCTCAATCCTTAGCTGAGAAATGGGCAAGTGTGTGTGTTACGAGGGTAATGGGTGGAGCTGGTAGTGACAGATGAACCACCAGGGGGAGCCTAAGCCTAAGAAGAGACTGAATTGGGGGCCCAGGGGAGCCACTCAGGATTCTTTTTTTCAGGGCAGTAAAGGTGTGAGGCTTTCCAGCCTGGGGTAGCTCTCTATGGATCTGGGAGTCTAGAGCTATCCCCTTCCCCATCCCTGACTCTCCCTTTTCCTGATTACCCAATATGGAGGAAATCAAACCCTAGTGTATCTGTAGAATGTGGGACACTTTCTAATGGCAGTTTCCCTCATAGCCATTTTCAAAGCTGGGATCAATCCTCCAGCCCATTAACCTCACTCCACAACTCCCACTAGACCCTGCCATTAACCACTCTCCCAAATCCTCACGGATCCAGGCTTCCCCACCTGGGGATGAGGGGGTCGTGGGTGGTCCCAGTTATGTCCATCCCATCTACTCCCACCCCAACTCTCAAGATGGCCCTGGATCAGCAGCTCCCCCAACTCTTCCCTCAACCCCCCCCCCCAACCCTCCCAATGCTCCAGGTGAGCTGGTGCTTCCTCCAAAGCCAGTGCCCTACTTTTATGAATTTCAGGTCTGGATAAACCAAACAGTAGTTCTTGCCAGTGGGAGAAAGGGAAGAAAGCCAGGAAATCTCCAAAACCCAGGGCCTAATCCCTCATTATCACTCTAGGCCATAGGGAACAATCGGTTCCTGTATCCACAGTAACTACTGAATCTACAATAAGCTTGGAATTATGATGCATACTCATGATGCAAAAAAAGAAATAACTATAGTCTATGCCCATAAGGAACTTGTAGCCTAGTCAGGGAGACAAACAAATTCTTAGGTAATCACAATACAACATAATTTGATAAATGCTTTTTTTAGAGGTATGTACCAAGAGGTATGGGAGGACAGGAGTGGGTCAACTAAGTCTATTGTGGGTGAATAGGGAAGTCGTAGGAGAGGAGGTGACATTTGAAGTGTATCTTAAAGGATGAAGCCAGGCAGAGAAAAGAGTGAATGATAAGGTACAAAGTGGGGGAAAGACTAGATTAGTGAGCCCAAGGAACCACAAATAGTTCAGAGTACACATATTCTTCAGAGGGTGGGAGAAGGTTACAGCTGGAGGGAAGACTGAAAAGAGAGGCAGAACCAGACACAAAGGGATTTTTTTTAGGAGTTTGGCCTTTATCCTCAATATTAAAGTAGATGCTGGGCTTGATCAGATTTGCTTGTTACAGTACTCTGCTTAGGCAAAGTTAGATCTGAGGAAACAGGGATACCAACTAGGAAGCCACTCTAATAGTCAATGACAGGTGGCCAGGGCCTGGCCTAAGGCAGAGACAGGGTATGGGAGGAGCAGGAATGGTCCTTGGACACTGGCCACATTGGCCACCAGGCCTAATTCCCTGCAGGCCACATGCAGGGGAAGAGGTAGGGCTCTGACCTCTGGCCCTTGCAGGTTGGAGAAGACTTGCGTCACTTTGTCCTGTGGTCCTGTCAGAGGTCAGCATGAAGACTGACCAGTGTTCAAATGGTGAGGAAAAGGAGATGTAGGGCTGGGGGTGTCAGGGGTGGGAATGTGTTCGGGCAGAACGGAAATGAAAGGGAAAACATTGGGCCCCCATGGCCACAGAGGCAGGTAGAGGAGACTTAAGCTTTGTTCCTCTCCCCTGTCCAGAATACATTCTGGTTTTGCCTAAGCTGCTACACAGAGCTCCTCTTGCCTAGCTTCATCTTCACCTTCAAGCATTCTGGAGACTACTGCTAAGTGAACCTGAGAGAGATCCAGAGGTGGGGTATATCTACAGAAATGTTCTTCCTGACCACTGGCCTAGAATCCTCCCCCTCAATTGCCCAGGGCCCTCAGACCTTACTACTTCCTCTTGCCCAGGGACCTTGAACCTGGGATCTTGTCCATTGTGCAAGAGCTTCAGCCTCAGAACTTCCCCCTTTACCCAGGAACCCAAAATCAGGGACATTGGCTCCTGGATCTCCCATTTTCCCAGGTTCCAATACCCTGTCCAGGGACCAATGACTCAAGATTTTCTCTACCCAGAGTCTTCTGGTCCTAGAACACTCCCTATCATCCAAAGAGCTCAGACTTGCGGTCCTTACCTACTCCTCCAGAGACCTCTGATTCAGGAACACCATACTGAGCCATTTCTCACACACACCACCAAAACTAAGTCACAAGATGATATCTTTATCCCGGAGACATGGTTTGAGATCACTTGTACCCACATTGAAAGTGGGGGACAAGCACGAGCCAGAGTAATCAAGTGCCCAGTTTGCAAGGACAAATATAAGTTCCCATCTAAACCCACACATTCTCCTCAGAGCTGCCAGGCTGGTGGCCCCTACTGATGGTGGCACTGAGGGACTTCCTAGAGCCATATGACTGACTCCAAGGAAAAACCTGGCCCCCTTCCCCTGCCTCTAAGTTCCACTGAATACAATTTCTTCTCCTGGGACTTGAAGGAGGCCCAAGCCAAATCTCAGGCTGAGAAGAAACAACCGATTCTGCAAGATCATGAATAGGAAGAAGCTTCTTGCTCCTGTCCATCCTCAGCTTCCCACAGAGAAGGCAAATGGGCCCTGTCTTAAGACCAAGAAGAGGAGGAGGAGCCTCTCCCAAACCAGGAAGGGGCTGAGGAACTGTCCCTAGCCCTGAGCCTCCAGGAGGATCAATAGACTAAGGGCTGGTAGCTGGAATGCAGGAGTTGGCAGACAGCTTAGTTTGAGGACCAGAACAAGGCCAGGAAGTTATCCCAAGCCCTGGATGAGCCAAACGTGCTGTCCCAAGACTTAATGGAGGCTCAGGAACCATCCCAGGACTTTGCCATTCAGATGAGTCACCTCAGAACTTTCACAAGGCTGAGGAGCTAACACCAGCCCCAAATAAGCCTGAGGGGCAGCCTTCTCCAAGACTGAGGAACTCTCCTCAGTCCTGTTGGAGCCTAAGGGGTTACCTTAAGACCAGGGTGAGGCTTAGCAGAGTCCAAGCAGCAGGTCCCTAGTGAGGACAAAGCCGAATGGCAGTCCTTAACTTGGCCCCAAGCCTTGGACAAGGCAGATGGACAGCTGGGGCCCAGAATGATGCCGCATCCAGTGTCCTATCCTAAGCCCAGACCAGGCTGAAGGGCATTTGTGTTTAAGTGGGCACAGAGCCAAGACCTCAACAGAGGTGGTTCTGTTGACTCAATGCAGATGGTCAGATATCTGTGTGTAGATACTCTTGCTTCTTGGCTTAGGGAGGCAGCAAGGATGTGGGGCCCTCCAAGTAACCCTGCCTCCAATGACTCTTGTTCCTAAGCCAGAGAGCTTTACAAGGAGCCCTCCTATCTGTGATAACTCTTCCCCCAAAACAGGTACCCTGAGGAAGACAGGAGTGGGCCCAGAACCCATTGCAGTGCCAACTCGAGAACAGAAGCAACCTGGGGAAAGGCAGAGTGCAGCTCTACAAATTCCCTTTCCTCATAACAGGCTAGAGAAGCTACCATTGAGCCCTGGATGAGGATTGCCCATGCCAGTGTAACTGAGAAGTTAGGATTTAAGGGCTGATTATGATTATTGAATCATTATACAGATATTCCTTTTTACTTTCTGGTATATTAGAGTGAACTGTAGTCCAGCTGCCTTGATCTCTGATAAGGACTATATAGCCTTTATCTTGCGTCCTTGTTATTGAAAAACCCTGTGACTAACCTTCAATTGTACCTATTTATCCAGTTTTTTGACTTTAAAGTCTTATGATCACTAAAGACAGCCCCTAATGTCTATTAATGAAGGGTCTTGGGTCAGCCCAGAACTAACCCACCCCAAGTCCAAAGTTATCTTGATAACTGGAGCTGGATCTAAACAAAATGGGCCCACCTGACATGTACAGTAGCTTAGACTTTAACCTACAAGCCACCTATACTTCATTATAATACTAAAAGCATGCCCATCATTATATTAAGGCCGCCATTTTCTTACATACATTCTATGACTAAGCATGCTATCAATCTGCAATCTGCACATGCTCAGTAATTAAATCACTTCTAATTACATCATTTGGGGCTATTGTGTTCATTATCTTAAAACCTGCCCATCTTTTGCTACTATAAAACTATCAAAATTACTGCAGTTTGGGGAGACAGATTTTGAACCGACAGGCCATCTGCTCTCCTGCTTCGTACCTAGCAATAAAACTCTCTCGCTCTCTTTGAAACCCTGGTGTTTCAGGAATCAGTCATTTAAGTGCATCGGGCAAAGAATCATCACCTTGGTCCGGTAACACTGGTAGGAGTCATTAGGCTGTACAGTGAGATGGTAAAACAGGGTCTTGGGTTCAAATATTACAGCTGCTATTGTCTAGCTGACTAACTTTGGTCATGTCACTTAATCTTTCTGAACCTCTATTTCCTCATCTGTAAAATGGGGATATTTGTACTTTCCCCATAGGGTTATTTGAAGCATTAAATGAGGGATTATATAAAAACCAGTAGAGTGCCTGACACATAGTAAATACTCACAAATGTTAATTATCATTAATAGAAATGGCTGCTTTAGCCGACAGATCCAGATTCAACCACTCCCTCTATAACCTACGACCCTCTGAGACACTTACTGTTCAAAAACACACAAACTGTGTATATAATTAATGTGTATACATTTAAAATAGTTCCAGAAGAGAGAAGAGTACTGCACACAGAGGTCCCACCCAAGGTCCCCCCAACATCTAGGCATCTATCCCTTGAACTGCATCCTATAAACAATTTTCAGCCCGTGTCAGTCACACAGAGGTCCTGTCCAGATGGTGTCCAGGCCTCCACACTTGGATGGTTTGGTATCTGGAGGGTGGTCGTTGGTCCCCGTGGTGGGGTAGGGGGTGGAGTGCCCGGGTCCCATAGGATGTCCTCATACAGGCTTAAAACTGGGCCTGAGGGCTGTCCTTGAGCCCCAGTCTGCTCCAGCAGGGCTCTGAGCAAGCCCACAGTCAGAGGGGGCTCTGCCCCAGGCTCAGGGAATGGGGCAGGAGGCCCTAATTCATCCTGCAGGTGTGTCCACAGTAAAAGCAGGAGCTCAGCTGGAGCCAGGTCTGGTGGGCACAGACGGCAAAGGAGGGGGAAGTGGGCATCAAGCCGGCGGTGCCGGGCAAATTCCGCCAATAGCAGTTTGAAGATCTCACTTCGAAGCAGGGGGCTGGAGGGGCCAAGGGCCAGGCCGGCCTCCAGAGCCCGCTCCCACTGTTCCTTTTGCACCAGCTGCCCCACAGCCTGAAGGACAGCTTTGGGCCGCCCACTGCCCAAGAGCAATTCTAGCTCCAGTGCCTCCGGTCTAGCCCCCTCCTCACCTAGTACTGCCAGGGCTCGACGATACAGGGGCAGCCCTGGGCCCCCTGCCCCCCAGCCTGGCCCACCCTGCTGCTGTGCCAGCTCCACAAAAGGTGGCAGCCATTGGGGCTCCAGTCGGCAAAGGCACTGGCACATGAGTTCAAAGGGGGGTAGCACCCCATTGAAAGCTTCCTTTCTAGCTGCTGTACCCCCTAGCACCTTCTTCCACACATCAGGGGGGGCCTGGGATCTCAGCCTGCCATCCCCATCTGGCTGGAGCTGTAGGGCTCTGTGGGTGGCACCCCAAGCTGCTGTAGGAAGGGTGTGGAAAATAGTGTTGAGCTGGGCCAGCTGGTCTCCCATCAACTCGGTCCTCAGTAAGCGTGCCACTTCGTGCTCTGCCAGTTCAGTCCAGCCAGCTTCTTCATCATCCCCAGCTACCAGCTGGGCCTTGAGCTGCTCCAATCCCCGGTAATCCCGAAGCTCGGCCCTTAGCGTGGTCAACAGAGTAGATGGAGGTAAGTGGCCCTGGAGGATGGAGGCCAGGGCCTGAGGTGCCTGGAATGTACTGTTGTGTCTCAGCTCCTCTGGGGTGAGCTGAGCACCCCTTAGGCTCCGCCGCTGGTAGTACTCACAAGCCTCCTCAAATACCAGGTCCTCGGCTGAAGGGAGCTCAAGTCCCTGTGGGGCTTCCCAGCCCACTCGAAACAGCCCCAAGGCTGAAAGCAAACGAAGACCCCCTTGAGCCTCCAGCTCTTCCTCAACCTCCACGCCAGGGGATGGGGGCTCCAACAAATGCACTTGGTCTGTACTTAGGACCTTTCTCTCCAGCAGCTGCCCGCTGCCCATGTCCAGAAGTTCCAAGGTGGAGCCCAGCACACAGGCCAGAGTGCCGTGAAATGTCCCCAGTGCTGCAGATTCCCCCAGGCCTACAGGTGCCTCCTGCAGAGTACCCACAACCCGGGTACAACCGTGGGGCTGCACCAGGCTAACGGTGCCCCTGAAGTCAAGCAACAACAGGCCCTGGAGGGTTGGAGCCCAAGTATGTACAGCCAATGGCTCCTTGGGGGACAGCAGCCCAGGAAGGCCTTGGAGCAGGGTCCGGAAGTCCCAAGTATCCCCTCGGCTGGGATTCAGGCTCTTAATGTGAGAGAGGCCAAGACATGGGGCAGCCACTATCACCTTGCCTTTGCTTGGGCTCCAGATGAGCAGAATGTGGGCCACACCAGGCCAAGTGGTAGGAGAAGGCACCAGGAAGAGCTCCCTGCGGGAGGCCAGCAGTCCAAACGGCGGGCAGTGGTGCAGCAGGATGTGTTTGCGGCCCAGGGTGGTGCCGGCCTCCCCGCTGGGCTCCAGGGTCCGGACGCACACGCAGTGGCAGAAAGCAGCTGAAGGTGGCCCTAGCCGGCCCTCAGCGTCGGTCTGACACTCCTCGCACCACACCAGGCGGCCTCGGGGCGCTGCCACGGCCACCACGCGGGCTCCGCCGCCCGGACATAACTCGGTACTCTGCAGCAGCCGCCAGCCAGGGCCCACTCCCGCGCCCCACACCTCGGTTAGGCCACTCTCCCACACCAGGACCAGTGCCGGCTGAGCCGGCCACGGCAGGAAGAAGGCGTCCAGTGGTGAGGGATGGCCAGCCGGCCAGGCACGCTCCAGCTCCGCGCCAGGTCCGCGCACCGCGATGAGGAGCTGCGGAGCCGGTGCCCCCGGGGGTCGCAGCAGCAGCAGGTGGCGGCCGTCCGGGCTGCAGCGGACTCGGATGGCTGGGTCCCCGGCCAACAACTCCCGGAGCCGGGCCGCGCCACTGAAGTCGCTCAGGTCCGAGAGCAGGAGCAGCGTCCCCTCACGTTTCATGATGCCGCCCGTGCCGAGCGCGCCCAGGCCCAGCGGCCCAGCGGGGCAGGGCCTGGCCTTCGGTCCAGGGTTCTCGCGGAAGGTGGAGAGCCGGGGTGAGGCTTCCGCCCCCAGCCGATGAGGCGGGCCCAAGCCGGGCTAGATCATTCCCCGCCGGCGCGACACCGCCCTCCGGGGGCGGAGTCACGGGAGCATCGCCGGAGGAGGAGCCTCCGGGGCACCCAACTGTCTCAGCGCTTCCGGTCTGGCCAGCCCTCTATGGGCGCTCTCCGAGCCGGGTTGTAGGCCTGCTGTCCCAGGCCCCAGGAAGCCGCGGAATGACCCAGGTTCTGGCTCGAGAGTCGGGATTCCAAACGCCGCGGTGACCCGGACTGAGAGCGTCCTTCTCCTAAGGCTTTCCTCTCCCTCCAAGCCTCGCCTTCTCACTCCTAAATTATTCGTGACACTTGAGTACCTATTATGTACCAGACCCAGAGTAGAACAAAAAAATGAGCAAAATGGAATACCTCAACCTCATGGAGATGACAATCTAATGGAAAATAATAATCGTTAACGCTTTCAGCTTTCATAGCACTTACTGTGTGACCACTCCCCTTGTCCCTTTTACAGATGACGAAAATGAGGCACAGAGAGATTAAGTAGTTTGTTCAAGATCACACAGCTGTTAAGCAGTAGAGGTGGGTGCTGGCAATCTAGCTACAGAGTCAGTGCTCCAAACCACTTTACTTTATGAACAATTTATCACCAAAACCAACAGTTTGCTAGAAAATAAAATTAAAACTTACTTTAGAGGTACTAAGTCTGCATGTGATCTTTCTAGCAACTCCTATAAATTTATATGCAAGGGCCCTTCCACCCCTTGGCTGCCTTCTTAGGTGTTGCAGAATTTTTCCTCCCTAAAAGGCCAGACCCTCTTTATGAGCACTGACTCCTCTCAGTTTCTTTCCACTTTCCCTGAGAACTTGCATTCATTTCTGTTTCATCGGTCTCATTCTGTCCTTTTGCTATCAGCGTAGAAACACCCTTCAGTCTGTCTTGTTCTGGAATTTACTCTTTCATCCTCATCTCCTCACCTCCACCCCACCACTCCCTCTCTCTTTCCTTTCACTGTCAGACTTCTTGCAAGGATTCTCTATATTTGCTGTCTCCACTTTCTCTTCTTCCATTCATTCCTCAATCACTACTTCCCTGCAATAGCCCTTGTTGAGGTCTTCAAGGACATTTTTATTTCCTTTCTCCTCTGAGATATGTAACAACCTCTTTACTGAAAGTCTCTCCTGTGCTTTCCACAGCATCTTTCTCCCCTGGTTCTCCTATCTTTTAGATGGTACTGTCCTCAGAGTTTCACTTGCTATAAGTTCATCTTCCCCTACGATCCTTTGTTGGTGCTCCTTCCCCCACCCCCAAATTCCATCTCGGGCCCTCTTCTCTTTTTTTACTCTGTTTCCTCCTCCTGGGCCTTTTCCCCCCTTCTAATGGTTTGAGCCATTACCTCTAAGCCAATGGCTCCAAAATCTTTATCTACTGTCTGCTGAGTTACAATAAAGGGTGTTCAAATGACTACTAAATATTTCTGCCTGGATGTCTTACAGGCATCTCAGTCTCAACATGTCCTAAACATCATCTTCCTGCCCAAATTTACTTCTTCTTCAGTTGTTCCTCGTAGCCATAGGATTTCTTTCATCTTTGTATCCTCGATATTAGGGTAAATCCTCACATGAAGAAAGATCTCAATAGATGTTTGATGAAGGAATGAGTAAGCCTGTGTGAGCATATGTTTGAGTGTGTGTGATATCACTTAGGAATCTTGGTTATAAGGGTCAGATAGCAGTCATGACTTTCTTAAGTAAACTTGAAATTTATTAGAATGTAAGAGGCTTACAGAATATTCAGGAAACAGGAGGAATAGGCTTGGAAAAGGAGCAGGAACTAAGGTACTCTCTGAAGACCAAAAATAAGAAGCACAACAATCGTTTTTTAGTAGGAATCATCCAGCTGGGGTATCATGATCTCTCCTGCTACAGGATTCGGTCACAGTGCTGGAGGACAGCACTTATTATGAATGAATTCTGACTATCTCTTCATCTTTGCATCTCTGGATCAAGATTCAAGTTGGTAAAGTGGTAAATTCAGGTCACAAGCCCTCACTCACCCTGGTTGCCCATGGCATGGTTTTCCACCAAGACTGTACCCAAAGAAGGAGTCCTCCAGAATAGGTTCAATACTGGTGTTTTAGTTCCTTAAAGCTGCCAAAATGCAATATATCAGAAATGGGCTGGCTTTTACAATGGGGATTTATCAGTTTACAAGCTTACAGTTTTGATGCAATGAAAATGTCCACATCTAGGCATCATCAGGACAATACCTTCATCTTGAAGACAGGCTGCTGGTGATCCAGGACTCCTGGACTCCTCTGTCACAGGGCAAGGTCTCCTGGTCTCTCCCTTCTCTTCTGGGTTTCATTGCAGTCAGCTTCTGGTTCCTGGGACTTTCTCTTGTAGCTTCTGTGGCTTCCTCTCTGAGCTTCTGTGTCTCTTTGTCTTTTGTGTCTTTGTTCTGTATTTCATCCTCTTACAAAAGAGGAGGAATGAGGTGGGTCACATGTCAACTTAAGATCCTACTCACCAAAAGATCCTACTTACAATGGGTCCACACTTACAAGAATGGATTAAATTTAAGAACATGATTTTCTGGGGTACATACAGCTTCAAACCATCACAGCTGGATAACCAAACTAATATGACATATACCTTTTACTATCCACATTTACCAGAAGAGGAAGGGCTCAGAGAGCTCAAGTAATTGTCTGTATTCACACAGTTAGTAGGTAGCAGATCTGGGATTCATTCCCACAATGTGCTCTTACCTATTCAGTATATGGCCTTCTGAACTTACTCTAGTCTGAATCTATATTGAATTCATTGCCCAGATCTAGGTGTGGGCAGTTTATTGTATTGCTTCACCTTAATCATCTCCCCTTTCCCTTTCTCCTCTTCTTTAGGATTTGACTGCATCCTTATCTTCCCCGAAGAAACATTCTGTGATTGCTATGGAATTTTCTCCTTTCTATATTCTCAGGTCCTTTACAACTTGGCCTCTCAAGCCTGCCCTTGATAATTCACTGTCTGATATTTAAAAACATTTAATTGTATGTATTTTTATCTATCTACATCATCTATGTATACCATACTTTATTACAGTATAATCTCAGAATCGTAGTTTGTTTTTTGTTTTTCTTGTCACTACTCCCTGAATTGGGTCTTCAGTAGTAATTCAACAAAGCCTTGTTGAAGGAAATAAGGTACGGATCAGGGTTTTTCAGGTGGACAGGAGGCTTCTAACTGGTATTCAGGAACTATTGAGGTCCATCTCAAGATGCCATTCTTTTGCCTCTCCCCACTCTTTTTTATATTCAATGAGAATACAACTTTTTATCACTAATCATGTCTTAATGCTACTGGGTAAGTAGACTAGAAAAATAAAAAAATCTTCCAAGAAACAGTCTGAGCTTCTAGGTAAAGAGCTCTTTCCTGATAGATCTGAGTTCAAACTCTGTTCCGTCTCTTACAAACTCTAGAACATTAGGCAAGCTATTTAATCTCTCTGAACCTTTGTTTTCTTGTCTATAAAGCATCTACTTAATTAAGTCATTATAAGGATTGAATGAGACAATGTATACATATTTAAATGTATTAGCATAGTGCCCAGCACATCTTATTTAATTTTCCATTTTGCTTATGAGCAAACTGGGACTAAGATAAATTAAATAACTTGCCAAGTTAACACAGCTTTACACAGTTCTTTGCATATAGTAGGCACACAATAAATATTTATTATTTATGAATGAGTGTTTCCAGTCTTCTATTACAGTGTTGCAATAAACATCTTTGAACATATATCCTTCCAAGCTTTGCCAGTGTTTTCTAGAGGATACATTCATTCCTAGAAGTGGAATTGCCAAGTCCAAACCCGACTGTCATACTTAAAAAAACTGCTAGTGCGACTTGTATCCACTAGGCCCTAAATACATGTTTCTTTTGCTAATTTCTCGCGATGGCTTTCGGAAGTCGTAGTGTTTGCGATGCTTGCTGGGAATTGTGGTCTGGTCAGCTCTCGGAAGCAGGCGTGGATAAGCCGACTACACGGCGGGCTTTAGGACCTGGTGGGGCACGCGGGCCGGGGAAAGGGTCGAGGGAGGTCGTGAGCGTGGTCTTGAGCGTGCCCGTGAGCCCCGAGCAGCGGCGGCGTCGGTGGCGTCGGGAGCTGCGCGGGTGGAGGAGGAGGAGTCCCCGTCTAGGTAAGCAGCGGAGGCACAGGCCTGTCCCTTGTCCTGGAACCTGGCCAATTCCCACGCGTTGTAACATACTAGGCCTTGGCTCCGAGAGGGCTCAGTCGGCGGCCTGGGGGCGGGGCCTGCGCTCGCGGAGGGGACAACGGGATTGACCTACGAAGGGGTGGGAGGACGACTGCTGAGGCGGGCTAAGGCTGAGTGCGGCGGGGAGGGCTGGGCCAGGGAGCGGCCGAGAGGAGCGAGAAGCCGGTCACTCTGTGGAGGGTCCCTTCACTTCCGCTCGCGGCCCCTACAGTGCCTGTTTCGCTGCTGAGACAATGACCTTTGACCCCAGAAGGAGCTGACCCCGATGCCTCCAGCTGCTTCGTGAGACTTTGCTCTCAGCTTGTTCCCTTCCCTGGGTGGCCGTTAGCCAGCCCAGCCCAGCCCAGGGGAGAGGGCGTGGGGCCGGACCTGTGAGGCGGATTAGAAGACCAGGTGGTGACCCGGAAGGGTCCGACGGGCTTCAGCTCATCTTTCACAAAGAATCAGTGAAGCTACTGTGTTTTTTTCGGAGTTCCATGATGCAAGCCAGGGAAACGAACCTGTGCTCGGGCAGGTGTGGGGAAGAAATAAGGGAAGAGAAAACTGGTTCTCTGGAAAGCGAGACCTGTCAGAAGTTGAGGAAGGCTGCTTCTGGAGAATGGGGAAGTAGATACTTGGGCCAAGCCCGAAGAAATGTTTCTGGACGGTCAGACCCTCCTCAGCTGTTCCTTCCCAGAAAGTTTTAGCCCAGTGAGATTGATTTCTTTGCTGTTTTGAGCTCTCAGTGACTTTGTAAACCAGAGCAATAATGATTCGTTGTTGCTGCCTTTAATTTTGCATGAGTTAATCGAAATTATTTTGGGTGTGCCATCAGTTGGATTTGTGTGCACTTTACTTCCTATGTGAAAGCTTTCTGGCTAATAGATCAGTCAGTCTAGGGAAAGGCAGATCCTTCTTCTTAGCATTGCAAGGGGGAGGTTCCCCTTTGCTTGGTTCTTTGCTTGGTGACTAGAGGAGACTTTAAGGCATTTTCATTGGGCATTTAGGCATTATAATTCACTCACTTTTTCAACATTTGTATTAAAAAAACAAGACCTGAAAACCCCAAAAACAGTTGTTATGAAAGTTGGAATTTTACATAGAACCTAGAATCCGTAAAATTTTGGGAAAGTGGCCAATTAAATTAATCCAGAATATATGAGGGTGAGCTGTTTATTCAACTCATTTATTGATCACTTACATGTAACCGGCACTGGGGTTAGAAACACGAGTATGTTTCCATAAGGACATAGAGAAGCATATTCAGATGAAAATTTGTAGTGCTATGTGTTATATATTTACATAAAGAAATTACACAGTGTGAAGGGACTCCTGCAGGAAGGGCCATTGTCTGGGAGAGTCAGGGAAATCACAGGGAGGAGATACTAGAGTTGGGTGTTGAAGGATGAGTAGGAGCTTATGCAACCAGTCAGAGAGAACAGCATAAGCAAAGGCATGTTGAAAGTATGAGAGGAAAAAAAAAACACATGATGTCTAAGTGTCAGAAATTTGTCCAAACACAGGATGTGTGGTGGGGAAATTGCCAGGAGGTGAGGCTAAAATGGGAGTAGGAAGCCATTGGAGCTTTTTAAATTAGGGAGTGACAGAAGGGCAGATTAAAGTAATGAGAAATGAGGCAATGAGACTAATTAGAGTTGTTGCAGTTGACTGAGACTCTGAATAAAGTGTGACAGTCGGGACGGCTTTTTAGACATTTCTGAAATAGATGCAGCAGGACTTAGTGTCTATTTGGGGAGAGAATGTGGGTAAGGTTTCTAATTTGAGAGACTGGGTGGATGGGGATTTCATTAAACAGGGTATGGATTAGAGAAAGTAGAGCAGATTTTTAAAGAATTGAGGTAGACATAGAAAATGGTATAGGTAAGATAATTCGGGGTGCTGAGATCCAGCTGCTTGTGGGATGTACAGATGGAGATGTTAGTAGGCAGCCCGAAGTAAGGAGGCCTAGTGAGCTTAATAGTATCTTGGCAATGGCTCTATGTGAGGGCATGTAAAAAAATCCTTGGGAAAAATAATGTTTCTTTTGTTTATAAGGAAGTATCAGAATGTGAGTTCCTCAAAGCACAGACCATAACTTAGTGATTTTAGGGTTTCCTTTTGTCTTTCACTATGCCTGTGTTACTAAAAGTCTCCATAAATGTTAGTTGTTCAACTTGCAGGAAATTAATTTACTTTGCAAGGTTGTAGTTACTTTTTGGGACTTCCTTTAGGAAGATCTTGAGAGTCTGTCTTTTCATTTTCATTTTATACTTAGATGGTATTCATGAGACTTACATGGTTCAAGAGGAAAGGAAATGAGAAGATATGAGTGATTGTGCTGCTTGAGGAAGTGCAGGGCTTGAGCAGGAGCTAGTATTACTTTATAAGAGGCTCCTGCTCATTGAGAAGAGGACCACTGAGCTGCTCATTGAGAATAGAAATGAATTCTCCTGGGAGATGTCAGAAAAATGTGACTTTCAATCAGAGTTTCCTGAAATCCTGTCGATTTGGAGTTAGTTCCTCCTTCTGAAAGTGTGAGTACATTGCTTCTTGTGTAAGATAGTTTGAAAGGGAACCTGGGCTAGTCAGGTTCATCTGTATTATTAAACCTCTTCATCTGTATTATTAGCTTGTGGAACTAGACAGACCCAGTAGTTGCTGATGGGACCGGATTGAATTCTCTTTTCTGAACCTAGTTCACCTGTAGCGGGTACATATTTAAGGCTAATACCTAGAGTAGAGATTGGGAAATTCCTAGTTTTGCCACTTTCTGCTTAGTCTTAGGAATGTTATTGAGCTAATTCTGCTTTCATGCACAGGCTAAATACCCACTCTAGGTGATCACCATCCAGAGTACACACAAAATACAGACCCTTCCCTCTAGTAGCTCATGTGCTTACTTAATCAGTCTGGTTCTCTCCTAACATCCAGAAAATAGGGATGATGCTTGTCAGGTGGTATCCTGAGTTGACTGACTTTTCTTGGATAAAGAGGGAATATGATATGGATATCAGTTTGGAGTTTCCATAAAATTGTAATTTTAACTGAGTCTGGATTTTGAATATTCTACTAGGTAGCAAATGATCTTTTGCACTAACAGAATATTCTGACATGGAGAGTGACTACCAGAGAGAACAAGATGGTGGCTTTACCACTTAACTAACTGTGTTACTTTGGGCAAGGTAAAATTCTCATTGTATAATCAGAGTAGTATCATTTGGTTATTGTAAGGATTAAATGCAGTATATAGAAAGCCCTTGTAACAGTGCCAAGGGTATAGCGAGTACTCAGTAGTGGTATGCATTATTATCGCTCCAGGTGGGAGGCTGTGCCTTGAAAGATTTAGGAGGAATGAGTGAAGAATTCCATCTCCAGGAATTAAGAAAATAAAAGTGATAGAACAAGAGGATGTGACCCATCCTGGAGTGCTCCATGAAGAGAATTCAGAGAGGTGACTTTAAGAATGAAGTTACTACTCTATTTTCATTTTGGAGATATGAAAGATTTTGAGTGACTAGCAGTAAAAATTCATGAAAATGGAAAGGTGTTATATGCTTGTTTTAGAGCCAGTCTGTGAAGTGGAGTTGGGGGAACCTGTGCCCCATGCTACTTAGAGAAGCTGTAGAGAACAACCATATGGAACAGTAGGATGTGAGCTAAATCCCAGCAGTCTTCAAACAGGAAGAAAGAGACTTGTAAGGAGCTAGGTTGAGAATTGGGGGGTTGGGGTTTGGAGCTAGAAAAACCCTGTGTTCTCTAAAGTGCTTGTAGTGCTAGTATTTACTTGCAGGGAGTGTGGTAGGCCTTTCAGAAAGACTTGGGGGATGGGTAACTTCTGCCTGAAGAGGTAAGAGTTAAAAATACCTTCCATCTGGGGAAACTAGAGAGTTTTTAGGAGAGTCAGAGCAGGAGAGGGGAGATTTGTGGCCATAATATTTCAATTTCTGGCTTCATATAAACACATTGCCTTCTTTTGGATTTTGGGTGAATGGCTCATGGCCAGATAATGGCATTATTTGACTCAGCTACAACTCCTGGACAGATACTATATATGATTTTTATTCCCTTAACTGGGCATTGTGGTTTACTATGGTCTGGGTGATCTTACAGTTATCTCCTTTCACAGATAGGCAAACTGAGATCCCAAAAGAAGGCAGTGCCTGTTGGTGAGTTAATTGTGGGAAGAATGAGATAGGGGTAGGTGAAGAACTTATCAGTTCTTTCCTGGAGACTGTAGAGGTTTTATGCATCCTTTCAATTTCCTCTTCTGTCTAGAAGGTCCTTTCCTTTCAAATTTTTACTTGGGGTAGGATTTCTTAATTTCAACATTATTGACATTTTAGTCCAGATAATTCTTGGTTGTGGTGAACTGTTCTGTGTCCTCTTGTTTAGTAGCATCCCTGGCCTCTACCAACTAGATACATTTCCCACATACCCCTCCTCCGTTTGTGACAACCGAAACTGCCTCCAGACAATGCCAAATGGAAGGCAGAATTACCCTGGATGAGAACCACTGACTTGGAGTGATTGTTACAAATGTAGATCCCTAGGCCTTATCTTGAAAAGTTTGATTCAGTAGTGGGGTTGGGAGGATTTAGGAATATTCATTTCAAGAGGTGCCCCAGAATATCAAAGCTCTGCTCTGATAAAGCATATTCTCTCCTAAGCTGGGGGCTGCAAAGACTTGCTTGCTCTCCATTTAATCTTTCTGTGCAGTTTTATAGTATCTACCCATTTATTGTCAAGTGTCAGTGAAAATTATCCTTAGTGGACTGACTAGGCCCAATTAAAATAGTATCAATTAAATCCTATAGTCAATACGAGTGTATTTCAGCTTTTTTTTTTTTTAACCATTGTTCTAGTTTGCTAATGCTGCCAGAAGGCAAAACAGTAGAGATGGACTGGCTTTTATAAAAGGGGGTTTATTTGGTTACACAGTTACAGTCTAAAGGCCATAAAGTTTCCAAGGTAAGTCATCAACAATTGGGTACCTTCAGTGGAGGATGGCCAATGGTGTCCAGAAAACCTCTGTTAGCTGGGAAGGCAGGTAGCTGGTGTCTGCTCCAAAGTTCTGTGTTCAAAATGGCTTTCTCCCAGGACATTCCTCTCTAGGCTGCAGTTTCTCTCCAAAATTTCACTCTCAGTTGCTTTTGGGGTGTTTGTCCTCTCTTAGCTTCTCCGGAGCAAGAGTCTGCTTTGAGTGGCCATCTTAAAACTGTCTCTCATCTGCAGCTACTCTGTCAGCTTTTGTGCATTCTTCAAAGGTCCCAAAGAGGGACCTCTTGGCGCTCCTTCTGTCTGAGCCCATACAATGCTCCAGCAAACTAATTAAGGCCCATGATGAATGGGTGGGGCCATACCTCCATGGAAACTATCCAATTAGAGTCATCACCCATAGTTGGGTGGGGCACATCTCCATGGAAACACTCAAAGAATTACAATCTAATCAACACTGATATGTCTGTCCACACAAGATCACATCAAAGATAATGGCATTTTGGGGGACACAATACATTCAGACTGGCACATTCCACCCCCTGGACCCCAAAATCACATGATCTTTCCATATCCAAAATACATTCATCCCACAGCAATATCACAGAAACTTAAATCATTTCAGTAACAATAGTTAAGTACAAGGTCCCATCAAAATCAGTTACAGGCATAGTCTGTCCAAAAGCATAATTCCCCTCTACCTGTGGACCTGTGAAATTTAGAAAAGTTATGTACCTGTAATATATAAAGGAGGGACAGTCATAGGGTAAACGTTCCCATTGCCATAAGGAGAAACTGAAAGGAAAACAGGGTTAACAGGACCAAAACAGTTCCTAAAACCCACAGGGCAAACTCCATTAGATTTCAAAGTCTGAGAGTCAGTAACATAATGATGTTGCATCCTTGGGGCTTGAGAGAGCGGGAGTCTAACCCTTCTTAAGGGCCTTTGCAGCAGCCCTTTCCTCTCCAAATGCTGGGGTGAGTGCTCCAACATATCTACCCATTGGGGAGACCATCTTCTCGGCCCCACCCTCCTCAAACTTTGGGGCAGCACCCAGATTCTCTTCCATCTCTGGGGCACACACTCAACCCCTTCAGAACAGTGGGGTGGCGGCCAGGCTCTCCCCAGTCCCTGGGAATGTGCTCCACCCTCTTTAAGGCCTGAGGTGGCAACACCTTTCCTGAACATGGAGGTGGAAGGCCCACCCTGGACCTCCGGGGCAAACTCACCCTTTCCATGCACGTGGGCCACTCTGCTCTCCCAGCCTGAGACCTCTTGACTCCAGACCTTAACCTCCATGGCTCTGTCTTTGAAGAAATTTTTCCTTCAGTATGTTCCTTGTCTGTCTCCTCCAGTCCTGACTGGCAGTGGCTCTGTCTGTAAAGAGCTTGTAAAAATTCTGTTGGCTTCGCATGAAGCACACAGGGGTCCAAGCCATCAGACAATAGGACTTTCCACAAATCCTTTTTGCTTAACTCCTTTTCCAGTCTTGGCTTGTACAGAAATGGCAGCTGGGTTCCATGTTTGGTTACATCCTCATGTTGGGCTGTAGCTTCTGGGGTTTCACCCTCTGAAAGCCCAGAGTTTTTCAGGCCATCAATTTCTGCTTTCCTTGAAACCAAGATTTCATTTCTCAGTTTAATCTCTGTCCTCTCGCATTTTACTATTAGCTGCAAGTAAAAGCCGGGCTTCTTCTATATTTTGCTTGGAGATCTCATCAGCTAAGTATTCCCAGTTGTCGCTTTCAAATTCTGCCTTCCATCCAACACCAGGACTCAATTTTGCCAAATTCTCTGCCACTTTAAAACAAGGGTCGCTTTCCTTCCAGTTTGCAACAGCACATTCATCATTTTTGCTCAAGGCCTCATCAGAAGTATCTTTAGAGTCCATGTTTCCACAAACAGTCTCTTCAAAGCAGTTTAGGCCTTTTCTATCAAGCTCCTCACAGTTCTTCCAGAATCGTTCCCTTGTCCATTTAAAAAGCCATTCCAGCATGTTTGGTATTTGCAAACTAAGCAGCACCAGCACTTCACAGCTGGTACCAAAATCTGTTCTAGTTTGCTAATGCTGCTGGAATGCAAAACACCAGAGATGGACTGGCTTTTATAAAAGGGGGTTTATTTGGTTACATAGTTACAGTCTTAAGGCCATAAAGTGTCCAAGGCAACACATCAGCAATCGGGTACCTTTACTGGAAGATGGCCAATGGTGTCCGGAAAACTTCTGCTACCTGGGAAGACACATGGCTGGCATCTGCTCCAAAGTTCTGGGTTCAAAATGGCTTTCTCCCAGGACGTTCCTCTCTAGGCTGCAGCTCCTCAAAAGTGTCACTCTCAGTTGCTCTTTGGGCGTTTGTCCTTTCTTAGCTCCTCTAGAGCAAAAGTCTGCTTTCAACAGCCATCTTCAAACTGTCTCTTATCTGCAGCTACTCTCTCAGCTTCTGTGCATTCTTCAGAATGTCCTTGGCTGTAGCAAGCTTGCTCCTTCTGTCTGAGCCCATACAATGCTCCAGCAAACTAATCAAGGCACATGATGAATGGGCGGGTCCATACCGCCACGGAAACTATCCAATTAGAGTCATCACCCACAGTTGGGTGGGGTGCATCTCCATGGAAACACTCAAAGAATTGCAATCTAATCAACACTGATACATCTGCCCACACAAGATCACATCAAAGGCAATGGCGTTTTGGGGGACACAATACAGTCAAACAGGCAGAACCATATTTGATACATCTATCAACTTGACTATGCATTCAGATTTTTCTTTAGTTTTCTGTTCCAAGTTTTCTACCATTCCATTCACTTGTCTATCCTTCTTGGTTTTACTTTGCTATTACCTGTATTTATATACATGTGCATACACCAGACTTTTTTTTTTTTTTTTTTTGCCTTCTACCATCGAACCTCTTCCCACTGGCAGACCAGAGTAATGAAACTTAAGATATCTGGACACACCAAAGTTTGTTCATTAAGTTCAGTGAGTAAATATTCTTCCCACTTACTTGCTTTGAACCTCTCCACATTTTCTCAGCAGGTCCCTAATTCTATTATTGTTTAGGTTACTCCTGCTCATTCCTCTGCCTTTTGAAAGACTATGTAGCATAGTGGTTAAGATCAGGGACTATGATTTCAGACTGTCTGGGTTTGAGTCCCTGCTTCTCACTTACACTGGGCAAGTTCTTTAATGGCTTTCTACCCCTGCTTTCTCAACATAAAGTTCCTAGGTCATAGGATGTGCCAGTTGGAATGTATTGTGTCCCCCAAATGCCATTATCTTTGATGTTGTCTTTTGGGGCAGACGTTTTGGTGCTGATTAGATTTGCTTGGAATGTGCCCCACCCAGCTGTGGGTGATGACTCTGATGAGATACTCCCATGGAGGCATGGCCTCACCCATTCAGGGTGGGACTTGATCAGTGGAGCCATATAAATGAGCTGACTCAAAGAGAAGGAACTGAGTGCATCTGTGAGTGACGTTTTGAAGAGGAGCAAGCTGCTAGAGAGGAACGTCCTGGGAGAAAGCCATTTTGAAACCAGAACTTTGGAGCAGATGCCAGCCACATGCCTTCCCAGCTAACAGAGGTTTTCCAGACGCCATTGGCCATCCTCCAGTGAAGGTACCCAATTACTGATGTGTTACCTTGGACACTTTATGGCCTTAAGACTGTAACTGTGTAGCCAAATAAACCCCCTTTTTAATAAAAGCCAGTCCATCTCTGGTGTTTTTCATTCCGCAGCATTAGCAAACTAGAACATAGGGTTGTTGTGAGAATTAAATGAACTAATGTATGCATAGTGCTTAGAACAGTGCCTGGTACATAGCAAGTGCTAAATAAACATTAATGCTTTGGTTGTTATTTTCAGTTGGTGTCCTGATAGTGCAAGTCTGGGGTTCCCATAAGCCTCTGTTTTAGTGTTCTGTGTGGATACTGGTAAATCTTTATATAAATTTATGTGTGTGTGTACTCACATTTTAAAAAATAATTTATTTTTAACTGTAAAATTTATATAACACAAAAATCATTTTATCCATTTTAAGTGGACAAGTCTTTGACATTGAGTACATGACCATATTGTGTAACTTTCACCACTATTTCCAGATTATTTTCATCATCCCAAACCAAAACTCATACTTGTTTAGCAATAACTCCCCACTCCTTCCTCCAACCCTGCTCTTGCCACTGTAACCACTATTATGCTTTTTGTCTTTTTGACTTTGCTTATTTTAAGTATTTCACATAAGAGAAATCATACAATATTTGTCCTTTTGTGTCTTGCTTATTTCATTCAACACGATGTCTTCAAGGTTCATTCATGTAGCAATTCATTTCTTTTTACAGCTGAATAATTCCATTGAATGAATGTACCACATTTTGTTTATCCATTCATCTGTGGATGGACACTTGGGTTACCTTCACCTTTTGGCTATCGTGAATAATGCTGTAATGAACACTGGTATGGAAATAGTTGTTTGAGTCCCTGCTTTCAATTTTTTTGGGTGTATACCTAAGAGTGGAATTACCAGGTCATATGGTAATTCTATGTTTAACTTTCTGAGGACTTGCCAAACTTTTCCACAGAGGCTGAACCATTTCATATTCCCACTAACAATGTACAAGGGTTCCTATTTCTCTGCATCCTTGCCAACACTTGCTATTTTCAGATTTTTAAAAAAAAATAATAGCTATCCTAGTGGGTGTAAAGTGGTATCTCATTGTAGTTTTAATTTGCATTTCTTTAATGGCTAATGGTTTTGAGCATGTTTTCATACACTTATTAGCCATTTGAATATGTTTAGAGAAATGTCTTTTCAAATCCTTGGCCCATTTTTTGATTGGGTTGTCTTTTTGTTGTTGAGTTGTCGGAGTTCTTTATATATTCTAGATATCAATTCGTTAACAGATGTATGGTCTTAAACTAATAACAATCTTGTTTGACTAGTACCAACCTAGTTTCAGTGGTATGCAAACTCTCTACTCCTATATGTGTCTATCCCTCCCCCTTTATAGTGTTATTAGCTTAATTTATATCCTTATACATTGTTTTCAGTTGTATGCGAACTCTTTACTCCTATATCTCTCTATCCCTCTCCCTTTATATTGCTATTATTAGCTCAGTTTGTATCTTTCTATATCGTATGCTCATTAACATAGTTTTTTTTTTAAATCTTTATTTTATTGAGATATATTCACATACCACGCAGTCATACAAAACAAATCATACATTTGATTGTTCACAGTACCATTACATAGTTGTAGATTCATCACCTAAATCAATCCCTGACACCTTCATTAGCACACACACAAAAATAACAAGAATAATAATTAAAGTGAAAAAGAGCAATTAAAGTAAAAAAGAACACTGGGTACCTTTGTCTGTTTGTTTGTTTGCTTCCTTCCCCTATTTTTCTACTCATCCATCCATAAACTAGACAAAGTGGAGTGTGGTCCTTATGGCTTTCCCAGTCCCATTGTCACCCCTCATAAGCTACATTTTTATACAATTGTCTTCGAGATTCATGGGTTCTGGGTTGTAGTTTGATAGTTTCAGGTATCCACCACCAGCTACCCCAATTCTTTAGAACCTAAAAAGGGTTGTCTAAATTGTGCGTAAGAGTGCCCACCAGAGTGACCTCTCGGCTGCTTTTGGAATCTCTCTGCCACTGAAGCTTTTTTCATTTCCTTTCACATCCCCCTTTTGGTCAAGAAGATGTTCTCCATCCCATGATGCTGGGTCTGCATTCCTCCCCGGGAGTCATATTCCACGTTGCCAGGGAGATTCACTCCCTTGAGTGTCTGATCCCACATAGAGGGGAGGGCAGTGATTTCACCTTTCAGGTTGGCTTAGGTAGAGAGAGAGGGCCACATCTGAGCAACAAAGAGGCATTCGGGAGGAGGCTCTTAGGCACAATTATAGGGAGGCCTAGCCTCTCCTTTGCAGCAACCGTCTTCCCAAGGGTAAATCCTGTGGTAGAGGGCTCAACCCATCAAACCACCCTGTGTCTGTGGTCATGTTAGCAACCATCGAGGTGGGGTAAGCCAATACCCCTGCATTCTCCACAGGCTCCTCAAGGGGGCTCTGCATATTTTTTTCCTTGTTTTTTTTTTAGATTTTTTTTTTTTTTAAATCAACTGTATGAAAAAAAAAAAAATAAAAAATATAGTTAAAAAAAAAAAACATACAATAAAAGAACATTTCAAAGAGACCATAACAAGGGAGTAAGAAAAAGACAACTAACCTGAGATAACTGCTTTACTTCCAACATGTTCCTACTCTACCCCAAGAGAGTTACCTAATATAGCAACATTTCTGTGAACTTGTTCCTACTATACTCATCAGAAATTAACAGACTATAGTCATTCCTGGGCATTCCCAGAACGTTAAATTTACCCATGATGGCTTATCTGTTCTTCTTGGATTATTGTTCCCCCTTCCTTAATTGCTCTCTATTGCTAGTTCCCCTACATTCTACATTATAAACCATTTGTTTTACGTTTTTCAATGTTCACATTAGTGGTAGCATATAGTATTTCTCTTTTTGTGCCTGGCTTATTTCGCTCAGCATTATGTCTTCAAAGTTCATCCATGTTGTCATATGTTTCATGAGATTGTTCCTTCTTACTGCCGTGTAGTATTCCATCGTGTGTATATACCACATTTTATTTATCCACTCATCTGTTGAAGGACATTTGGGTTGTTTCCATCTCTTGGCAATTGTGAATAATGCTGCTATGAACATTGGCATGCAGATACCTGTTCGTGTCACTGCTTTCCGATCTTCCGGGTATATACTGAGAAGTGCAATCGCTGGATCGAACGGTAACTCTATATCTAGTTTTCTAAGGAACTGCCAGACTGTCTTCCAGAGTGGCTGAACCATTATACAGTCCCACCAACAATGAATAAGAGTTCCAATTTCTCCACATCCCCTCCAGCATTTGTAGTTTCCTGTTTGTTTAATGGCAGCCATTCTAACCGGTGTTAGATGGTATCTCATTGTGGTCTTAATCTGCATCTCTCTAACAGCTAGTGAAGCTGAACATTTTTTCATGTGTTTCTTGGCCATTTGTATTTCCTCTTCAGAGAACTGTCTTTTTATATCTTTTGCCCATTTTATAATTGGGCTGTCTGTACTATTGTCATTGAGTTGTAGGATTTCTTTATATATGCAAGATATCAGTCTTTTGTCAGATACATGGTTTCCAAAAATTGTTTCCCATTGAGTTGGCTGCCTCTTTACCTTTTTGAGAAATTCCTTTGAGGTACAGAAACTTCTAAGCTTGAGGAGTTCCCATTTATCTATTTTTTCTTTTGTTGCTTGTGCTTTGGGTGTAAAGTCTAGGAAGTGGCCGCCTAATACAAGGTCTTGAAGATGTTTTCCTACATTATCTTCTAGGAGTTTTATGGTACTTTCTTTTATATTGAGATCTTTGGTCCATTTTGAGTTAATTTTTGTGTAGGGTGTGAGGTAGGGGTCCTCTTTCATTCTTTTGGATATGGATATCCAACTCTCCCAGCCCCATTTGTTGAAAAGACCATTATGACTCAGTTCAGTGACTTTGGGGGCCTTATCAAAGATCAGTCGGCCATAGATCTGGGGGTCTATCTCCGAATTCTCAATTTGATTCCATTGATCTGTATGTCTGTCTTTGTGCCAGTATCATGCTGTTTTGACAACTGTGGCTTTATAATAAGCTTCAAAGTCAGGGAGTGTAAGTCCTCCCACTTTGTTTTTCTTTTTTAGAGTGTCTTTAGCAATTCGAGGCACCTTCCCTTTCCAAATAAATTTGATAACTAGCTTTTCCAAGTCTGCAAAGTAGGTTGTTGGGATTTTAATTGGGATTGCATTGAATCTGTAGATGAGTTTGTGTAGAATTGACACCTTAATGACATTTAGCCTTCCTATCCATGAACATGGAATATTTTTCCATCTTTTACGGTCCCCTTCTATTTCTTTTAGTAGAGTTATGTAGTTTCCTTTGTATAGGTCTTTTACATCTTTGATTAAGTTTATTCCTAGGTACTTGATTTTTTTTTGTTGCTATTGAAAACGATATCTTTTTCTTGAGTGTCTCTTCAGTTTGTTCATTTCTAGCATATAGAAACCTTACTGACTTATGTGCATTAATCTTGTATCCCACTACTTTGGTAAATTTGTTTATTAGCTCTAGTAGCGGTATCGTCGATTTCTCAGGGTTTTCCAGATATAAGATCGTATCATCTGCAAACAATGACAGTTTTACTTCTTCTTTTCCAATTTGGATGCCTTTTATTTCTTTGTCTTGCTGGATTGCCCTCGCTAGCACTTCCAGCACAAAGTTGAATAACACTGGTGACAGCGGGCATCCTTGTCTTGTTCCTGATCTTGGAGGGAAGGCTTTCAGTCTCTCACCATTGAGTACTATGCTGGCTGTGGATTTCTCATATATGCTCTTTATCATATTGAGGAAATTTCCTTCAATTCCTACCTTTTGAAGTGTTTTTATCAAAAATGGATGTTGGATTTTGTCAAATGCTTTTTCAGCATCTATTGAGGTGATCATTTGATTTTTCCCTTTCGAATTTTTAATGTGTTGTAATACATTGATTGATTTTCTTATGTTGAACCATCCTTGCATGCCTGTAATGAACCCCACTTGGTCCTGGTGTATGATTTTTTTAATGTGTCTTTGGATTCGATTTGCATGTATTTTGTTGAGGATTTTTGCATCTATGTTCATTAGGGAGATTGGCTGGTAGTTTTCCTTTTTCGTAGCATCTTTGCCTGGTTTTGGTATTAGATTGATGTTAGCTTCATAAAATGAGTTAGGAAGTGTTCCATTTTCTTCAATGTTTTGAAAGAGTTTGAATAAGAGTGGTGTCAGTTCTTTCTGGAAAGTTTGGTAGAATTCCCCTGTGAAGCCATCTGGCCCTGGGCATTTATTTGTGGGAAGATTTTTGATGACTGATTGGATCTCTTTGCTTGTGATGGGTTGGTTGAGGTCTTCTGTTTCTTCTCTGGTCAGTCCAGGTTGTTCATATGTTTCCAGGAAATTGTCCATTTCTTCTACATTATCCAGTTTGTTGCCATACAGTTGTTCATAGTATCCTCTTATAATTTTTTTAATTTCTTCAGGATCTGCAGTTATGTCACCTTCTTCATTCATTATTTTGTTTATGTGCGTCTTCTCTCTTTTTGATTTTGTCAGTCTAGCTAGGGGCTTGTCAATCTTGTTGATCTTCTCAAAGAACCAACTTTTGGTGATAATTATCCTCTCTGTTGTTTTTTTATTCTCTGTTTCATTTATTTCTGCTTTAATCCTTGTTATTTCTTTTCTACTTGGTTTAGGATTGGTTTGGTGTTCATTTTCAAGTTTCTTCAGCTGATCCATTAATTCTTTGATTTTGGCTCTTTCTTCCTTTTTAATATATGCGTTTAGTGCTATAAATTTCCCCCTCAGTACTGTTTTCGCTGCATCCCATAGGTTTTGGTATGTTGTGTTCTCATTTTCATTTGTCTCTATATATTTAGCAATTTCTCTTGCTATTTCTTCTTTAACCCACTGATTGTTTAGGAGTGCGTTGTTTGACCTCCAGGTATTTGTGAATTTTCTAAGTCTCTGATGATTATTGACTTCTAATTGTATTCCATTGTGGTCAGAGAATGTGCTTTGAATAATTTCAATCTTTTTAAATTTATTGAGGCTTGTTTTATGTCCCAGCATATGATCTATTCTGGAGACAGTTCCTTGAGCACTGGAGAAGTATGTGTATCCTGGTGATTTGGGATGTAATGTTCTATATATGTCTGTTAAATCTAATTCATTTATCAGATTGTTTAGGTTTTCAATTTCCTTATTGGTCTTCTGTCTGGTTGATCTATCTATAGGAGAGAGTGATGTGTTGAAGTCTCCCACAATTACTGTGGAAACATCTATTGCTTCCTGTAGTTTTGCCAGTGTTTCTGTCATGTATTTTGTGGCACCTTGATTGGGTGCATAAACATTTATGATTGTTATTTCTTCTTGTTGAATTGCCCCTTTTATTAGTATGTAGTGGCCTTTGTCTCTCAAAACATCCCTGCATTTGAAGTCTATTTTATCTGAGATTAATATTGCTACACCTGCTTTCTTTTGGCTGTAGCTTGCATGAAATTTTTTTTTCCATCCTTTCACTTTCAATTTCTTTGTGTCCCTGTGTCTAAGATGAGTCTCTTGTATGCAACATATTGATGGTTCATTTTTTAAAATCCATTCTGTGAATCTATATCTTTTAATTGGGGAGTTTAATCCATTTACATTCAGCGTTATAACCGTGAAGGCACTTCTTGAATCAGCCATTTTATCCTTTGGTTTATGTTTGTCATAAATATTTTTCCCCTCTCTCTATTAATATCCTTTAATGTACCCATACCGAATGTCTTTAGTTCTGAACCTTTCTCCAAGTCTCTTTCTCCTTTCTTTGTTTGTCTGTCTGTAGGGCTCTCTTTAGTATCTCCAGTAGGGCAGGTCTCTTGTTAGCAAATTCTCTCAGCATTTGTTAGTCTGTGAAAAATTTAAGCTCTCCCTCAAATTTGAAGGAGAGCTTTGCTGGATAAAGTATTCTTGGTTGGAAATTTTTCTCACTCAGAATTTTAAATATATCGTGCCACTGCCTTCTCGCCTCCATGGTGGCTGCTGAGTAGTCACTACTTAGTCTTATGCTGTTTCCTTTGCATGTGGTGAATTACTTTTCTCTTGCTGCTTTCAGAACTTACTCCTTCTCTTCCGTGTTTGACAGTGTGATCTGAATATGTCTTGGAGTGGGTTTATTTGGATTTATTCTATTTGGAGTTTGCTGGGCACTTATGATTTGTGTATTTATGGTGTTTAGAAGATTTGGGAAGTTTTAGCCAACAATTTCTTTGAATACTCTTCCTAGACCTTTACCCTTTTCTTCCCCTTCGGGAGCACCAATGAGTCTTATATTCGGACGTTTTATATTATCTATCATATCCCTGAGGTCCATTTCGATTTTTTCAATTTTTTTCCCCATTCTTTCTTTTGTGCTTTCTGCTTTCATTTTCCATTCTGTCATCTTCCAGGTCACTGATTCGTTGTTCAACTTCCTCTAGTCTTGTACTATGAGTGTCCAGAATCTTTTTAATTTGGTCAACAGTTTCTTTAATTTCCATAAGATCATCTATTTTTTTATTTAGTCTTGCAATGTCTTCTTTATGCTCTTCTTGGGTCTTCTTGATATCCTTTGTATCCCATACTGTGGTCTCATTGTTCATCTTTAGTTCTTTGATTAGTTTCTCTAGGTACTGTGTCTCTTCTGAACTTTTGATTTCGGTGCTTGGGCTTGGGTTATCCAAATTGTCTGTTTTTTTCATATGCTTTATAATTTTCTGTTGTTTTTGGCCTCTTGGCATTTGCTGAACTTGATAGGGTTCTTGTAGGATTTGTAGAACAATTGAAGTCCTTATGTCTAATTTATCAGATCTACAGCTTCATGGAGTACACTTTGTGTAACTAACCAGCAGGTGGCGTCCACGAGCCACCTGTTCTCCACAAGCCAGTTCTCCCCTGCTTTTCCTTTGTGGTGAGTGGGGGAGTGAGTCTTGTGGGGTCCAATTTGTGTACCAAGCTTGCGTGTGTAGTTGATGTTGCCCGCCCTGTATATGGGGTGTGTGGGCTGTCAGGGATGGGGGTGGCTCTAACAACCAAATCTCCCTGGTGATCCTGGAGTTTTAAAGCTGCTACAATAGTCTAATCCTTCAGTTCAGTCCTGCCACAGTTTGTCTCTGCCACTGACCCACAAGTCCTTGGTATTGGCGTATGGGTCCTGAGACTTGCGAGTGGGTCCCTCTTCCAGGTCGTGCACCCCCTTGTCCTCTGCTGAGGGATGACTGTGCTATGTCACAGTTGAGTGCCATCCCCCCAGGGTGGTTCTGGGCTGCTGGGCTGTGTAGGGAGTCTCCCAGTCTGCTGAAATGATGGCTGAATGGGGCTTTGTTAATTCACACTGCTCCACCTTCCCAACTCTGGTACAACCAGCTGAGGTTGCAGGGAAGGCTAATGTCCACACCCAGTTTTGTGGTGTGTGCATGTTATTTGAAGCACTTCCGTCACACTGGGTTGTCTGGGGCAGCTCTGGGCTATGGGGCTGGCGACGGGCAGGAGTGTTTCCTGTCCACCAGGATGATGGCTGTGAGCGGACACCCCCCTTTTCTTGGGAAGTTGTGGTGGTTAGTGAATTTTCTCAGCACTGGATTATTGCCTTTTGTCTCAGAGCTCTCTTTGTTCTGCTCTTGTCTTGACCTGCCCAAATTGCAAGTCTTTGAGGCTTTCTGTATTGGGCTTCTTAGAGTAATTGTTTTAGAAACAGAAAAAAAAGATTAAAAAAAAAAGAAAAAAATCCCTCCTTGCAGATCCAATGAGTTATTGAAATGCTAAGAGACAAAGCAATTAGGGCCATTAAGGAAAGATCCAGAGGGCAGAGAGATCAGTTTTTCTTCGGGATTTGCATATGAGCCTGAGGGCCTGAGCTCTGCCCTTCCCCTTTCTATGTTCACCAGAACTCCAAAAATCCTCCGCTTTTATTTTGGAGTTTTTCTTGCTGTTTTTTGCTATGCCTATCTCCTCTCTGCTGGGCTGGCTGCTCACACATTCTCTGGTGTCTGGTCTAAGTCTTTCTGTGGTCGGAGTTTGGATCAGTAGAATGAGTTTCTGATAAGAGCTGTCACTGCAGTTCTCCCTTCTCCTTCCCGGAGCTGACAGCCCCTCCTCTCCCGGGACTGAGCCTGGCAGGGAGGGGCGCGGGTCCCCTGGCTGCAAAACCTTACAGATTTCGCTGATCTCAGCAGTTCCACGTTTTCATGAGTGTTGTATGAAGTATGCCCAAAGTCAAATTGCTCTGTGGTGTCCAGTCCACGCAGTTCCTGGCTTTCTACCTACTTTCCTGGAGGAGCTTTCATATTCTTTTTTATGCTCTTCTAGAGTCTTCTTGATTTCCTTTATGTCTTTAGCCATCTTGTTGAAGTTGTTTTGGGGATTTGTTTGTACTTTAATTAATTACTCAGTATTTTGTGTTTCTTCTAGGTTTTTAATTGGTTCGTTTGGCTTATCCATATCTTCTAGAGTCTTCAAGTGCTTTGTGATTTTCTGTTGACTTTGGGGCATTTGCTTTTCTTGATAAGGGTATTTTGGGAAATGCAGGATTATTTGAGCATTTGTATATAATTTGTGAAGGCTAACTGCTGGAGTGCAGTTTCCCTATCTATCAGAAGGTGGCATTCTCAAGCCACTCTTCCTCGAACTTCTGTTTGCTGGGTGGAATCCAAACTGGGTGGAGAACCAATCATTGCACTGGTTCTCCAGGTGCAGTGGGGACTGCCTGCCCTGGGGCTGCAACGTGGGCCCTGCAGTTGGGCAGGGAGTCTGCTCAAGGCCACACTGCAGATCAAATACGCCCTGCTCTCTGCACACACGAGTCTCTGGGGTGTGGGAAGGGCTCCTGTGCGGTCGCAGTTGATTCGTCTGGGGGAGGGTGGCGGCCGGTTGCTAAATCCTAGGCTCCCAGGATTGCTCCGAGGGTACCGGCGGCGGGGGCTCTTTCCCGGAGGCGAGGGCGAGGCGGGGGACTTGGCCAGGTCCCCGGCGGGAGGCGTGCAAGTATGGAGGGCGGCGAGAAAGGAACAGGCGGGACACGATTTCTTTTAGGATGATGAAAACCAAGAGAGAGCTTTATTAGGCGAGAGTACAAGTTTATATCGGGCATTTAGAGGGCGGGGTAGCTGCAAGGGTTAAAGGCTTGGATTGGTTCTGAGAGGGCGCGGAGGTTGATTGAAAAGGGGCGGGAGTTGCTCCCGTAACGGTGTCCGGCAACAATGTATGCGCACCGGTGGTGATGGGAGTTGCGCTGGCAACGGGGAGTGTCTGGGCAAGATAAGGGGGTGGGGAAAAGGCGGTTCCCTCCGGCAAGCCTCTCCTAACATTTGGTATATTTTGGGTGAGGAAATGGGGCCTGCCTCCGGCCTCACTTTCCCAGGCCCGGGGGGCTGTAGAGGGCGCACTCACCCGTACCCACTACCCTCCCCAGGGGTGGATCCGGTCCCCCAGCCCAGGCCCGCCAAGTTAAAGCGCGTAATCAGTGTCCCGCACTCCTGTTTGTTGGTATGGCGCCCTCTCCTTTCCCTGCCTCTCGCTGCTACACCCCCCTAACTTCCATGTTCTGTGGGGGGAGAGTAAATGCTGCCTCCTGGGTTCCTTCATGGCATCTCTCAGTATGCGGAGGATCACCTCCCCAGCTAACTGCCAATGTAGGTGTGTGGGAGTGGAGAGCTGCTGCTCACTCCCTTGCCAGAAGGTCATTTTGTTCCAGCAGGCCCCAGAAAAGTTTGCAGCTGGAACAAACTCACCCCATCCCTTGAGTCGCCCGTCTCTTGTTTTTGTCCACATCCCTTCCATGTACTGTGGGGGACCCTCTGTGGCTGGTCATTCCCCAAAACTGTGGTTCTGGACATTGTCCAGCCCCTCTCTGGTTTTTTTCACGGCGGCGAAGTCTCTTTTGCCTTACTGCTCCTCCATCTTTTCGGAAGTCAATGATCCCCATGTCTTACTTTTACAAATTAGGAAGTTGAGGCCTGGTTTGGGAGGTGGGAAGCAGGAAGAAACTTAAGGTTATAAGATGAGCTAAGAATCGAGACTAACCCCAAGATTTTTGATAGATGGACTGTGTTAACTCTCTGGAAATTGTGTGATTTCTGTTAAGTTTTCTGTTACTGGAATTGGTATGCAGTGTCCTGCAGAAGACAAAAATAAATGAATACCCAACTTGCTATGTGTGACTAACATTTCTTGCATATTAGACATTGGAAGAGTTTGGCTTTAGGTTTTAAAATCCTGACATTTGGCTACTTCATCCTGCAGGGATGTGAAGTAATGTGCATTTAAGAAGTCTGTGGCTGGATTGCTTTAAGAGGTAAATCTTAAAAGTTTTCCACAGAGAAGTTGTGCTGCAGGTCATGAGGCCAGCAGTCCCTGAGGTTTAGGAATAAAAAAGGCTCCATTAGTTTACCATTCATTTGCAGGGATTTGAAGCCATTCATAAATTAGATGTTGGTGAAATTAGTATTGAAAAATTGTCTGATTCTTTTTTATACTTTCCCCTATGTTTTTTTCCGAGAAACTAGGTTAAACCTATGTTGACATTTCTGTATTTGCCATATTTGCTTCTTTGCTAGAAGGATTTAAATGCCTGGGTCAGTAGTGGTCGTAGCATAATCATAGACTGATTCTTTCTCTCCCTTATGGTCCCATAGCATTTTCTTTGTATCTCTTTCTTTCTTTACTTTATTTCTTATGATTTGCTATGGATTACTACATGTCTGTCTCTGCTGATAGATTGTGAGCTCCCAGAGAATCAGGTCCGGAATTTCCCCTTTGTAACCTATAGTGCTTAAACTAGTATTGTACAGTATTTGGTTTTTTTTTTGTTGTTATTATTATTTTTTTAATATCTTTATGATATTTCAGTGATGCTGAGAGATGTTAGATAATATGTCTAGTCCAATCGCCTTGTTTTATTTGTAAGGAAACTGAGAAGCATAATGGCTTAGTCAGTATTACCTAGTTGGTTGGTGATACCAGTGTTGTAATCAGTTCTTCTGGGTGGTCTTTTCAGTATGCCTTGCTGCTCCTCAGCTGGCACTCTCTGCAATGGGGGACAGATGTGAAAGAGGAAGAAAGCAAGGGGGAAGATGTAAACATTACAGTCCCATTATTGGTATGCTAAAATTTATTGTTCTAACAGTCAGATATTTTACTTGCAATTTTAGGAGTACAGGATTAATTTCTGGGACCTAAAGAAAAACTTTTGTAAAGGTTCTACACTTTCATCTTCTTGACCAAAAGGTGGATGTGAAGGGAAATGAAATAAGCTTCAGTGGCAGAGAGATTCCAAAAGGAGCCGACAGGTCACTGGTGGGCACTCTTATGCACAATAGGGACAACCCTTTTTAGGTTCTAATGAATTGGAATAGCTAGCAGTAAATACCTGAAACTATCATACTACAACCTGGAACCCATGAATCTTGAAGACGAGAATAAAAATGTAGTTTATGAGGGGTGACAATGTGATTGGGAAAGCCATATGGACCACACTCCCCTTTGTCTAGTTTATGGAGGGATGAGTAGAAAAATGGGGGAAGGGGAAAAAAAAAGGCACCTAGTGTTCTTTTTTACTTTAATTGTTCTTTTTCACTTTAATTTTTATTTTTATAATTTTTATTTTTATTATTTGTGTGTGTGTGGTAATGAAAATGTCAAAAATTAATTTTGGTGATGAATGCACAACTATATAATGGTACTGTAAACAATTGAATGTACGCTTTGTTTTGTATGACTGCATGGTATGTGAATATAGCAATAATGAATTAAAAAAAAAAAAGTTCTACACTCCTCTCGGCCCACCATTCTAGAAACATCCTTGTTTCATGTGTACCAGGGGTAGAAGTGCTGGCAGGCAGAGAAGGCTTTATGGTATCAGTTTCCAGTGACATTTCAGGCATTTTATCAAACCGATCCCAAGGCCTTAGGGTAAGGCCTCTTTCTCTCATTCTGAGGGAGGTCAGATAAATGATATCTATTGTCCAGACCACATAAGCTTCTGTGTGTTGTTGGTCTTTAAGGGTAAGAGGCCCCAACCCTGGGTTCCCACAATCCACCCCCACGCAGCAACTTGTGTAGGCCCATAGCACAGGCATCGTATCCATATGTCACAATAATAAAGAAGGCAACAAAGGGTTAATAGTCCAATACACAGAGAAATTAAACTTATTAACAACTGTTTCCATGACCAGGATAGGGATTTGAAGTATTCTGATACAGGGTCATTTCATAAGTGACCAATACTTTTGATGCGTTCTTGCATGTGATTTAAGGCAAGTGATATGTGAGTAATCAGGTATATAAACACAACATTGAATATTTATTAGAGCACAGGTGCCTCCTTAGACAGCTGTTAGACTATCGAGAGCCGTCCTCTTTTGCGATACTACTTTTCTTAATTATGTAGTTTCTTCGTTTACTAGAGATGTAACTAATTTAGATTCATTTGAAGAGTGAGCGGTGTGATGGCTAAAGCAGCTACATGTGTTTCTGTGATGGTGGTGCCTCCAGGTGCTAATACAGCTAATGGGTAAAACCACCATGAGGTTTGTTTTATTCTATATTTAGTTTTCACCATTTCCCAATTACTGGGTTTGTAAGATAGGGAATTATAAATCGTGGCGGAGACATAGGGCTGCCCTCAAGTGCATTGTCTTATCCAATCATAGGGAAGTTAGGGCCAGCCGTACTGCCTACAGGTCTGTAGACAGCCCTGGGAAAGGCATAGCCTCCAGCCTTTGCCACTGAAAATAACTATTATTTTATATAAAGTTACAAAACTCAGTTGGCAAACATCTCAGGTCTTTAAAACCTTTAATGAGTTATATACACACAGGAGCTATTTTATTTATGGTCAGAGCCTTAGCTGTGAGCCATCCTATACCATCATGTATTGAATATTCTAAAACTGGGTGTGTTTTTTCTCACCTGCTCTCTAACTAAAGTATATATATGTGAATAAGTTTGATTTTTGAATGGCAGTCTTATGCCCTTATTGGTGAAAGAAAAAGTCTGCCATGCCATCATCGCATCCTGCGCTATTCAGTAGGCTATAGCAGTAGTCCAAGGGAGATCCGAAGTGCCTGAAGATGGCAGGTCAGTGCACACCCAGCACTGGGTCTTGTGGGCAGAGATGACAGCAGAGGCCCACTGCAGAAAGGCATTGGGCATAACACTGTGGGAGGAAATAAATATGTTTGTGGGGTACAATAAGAGGGAGGTCTTGGTGTTTCAACAGTATACATGCAAAATTTCCATTGGTTGAAAACATTGGACCTTGTAGAGGAGAGTTGTGGGGAGGTTTAAATACCAAATTAATTCTCCTTGCAATTGATTAGAAGCCTCAAAATGGTGATATTTAGTGTTAGTTTAGGCATCAACAAAGTCCACAAAGTAAAACATATGGTCCCCTTTGGAATGGGGGTGGGGGTGAGATTGGTAATAATTACCTTCTCAGGCATTTGGGGCCAGATTTTGGGTTATTTCTATAGCCCAGGGGTTTAGGATGCCTAACCAGCAAGGTTACTTGGGCTAGGACCAAGGCCAAGTGACTGTATTCTCTCTGGTTTGTAAAATCTGGGGCATAGGCAACAACAAATTATTAAAGTTCCCTCTCTTAGGCTGCAGGGCTGTTGACCCTTTTAACTGTATGTGTAGGACCTGCATAGGTCCTGCTGTTAATGATTCTACTGGGGCTGAAGTGACAGTCCAAGGCAGTGTGTTCACTTGGGTTAGGGCTGGGTACGTTCTCTTAGTCCATTGGTGTAATGACCATTTGTTATCCTTTATTTGTTCTTTTAAAAGGTCGTTCATTCTTCCTATGAGACCTGTACCCGTAGGGTTGTATGGTAGATGAAGAGTACATAGTACATCATTGTCCATTGCCCATGCTTGTGTTATTTGTCCTGTGAATGGGATTCCTCTGTTGCTGTCTATTTGAATTGGCACACCATAGAGGACACTCATCCAGACTTCTAATCATGGCCTGTTGATTCCTCATGGGAAAGTCCTGTGGCTATAATGGTAAAGATATACCTGGCTCCTTCGGACCGAGGGAGAGGGCCTATGTAGTCCACTTGCCGCGTGGTCACTGGGGCCTGGGTGTGACTGATGTGTCTAGTTTGATGTGGCAGTCATTGTGGCCAGCACAAAGAGCAAGAAGGGCATTCTTGGGTGATGTCTGTTAACTATTGTTGAGTTATTGGTAACTGAAATTGCTGAGTGAGTCGCCACAGTGTTGGGTATCTTCAGTGTCCAGTCTTACAGTGAAGCCACTCTGCTGCTGTTTTGGACTTCAAAACAGAACTGCGGATTTTAGCCAGGGCATCTGCCTTGATATTTCTGGCAGTGTTCTGGCTATGTGGGCTGGAACATGGTAAACAGTTACTCATTCTTCCTACAATTCCTTTCCCCACAGGGCTGCGACCCACCAGTGTCCATTGTTTGTTTCCAGGTGGCCATCCACATGGTTAAGTCTTTATAGACTTCCCAGCTATCCGTACAGATAGTCAGTTCTTCTCTGGGCTCATGTACTATCATCATCCTTACAGCCCTTAATTCAGCCCATTGACTGCTTTGCACCAGATGATGTCCGTGCTTGGCTGGATGGCTACTGCCATCCAGGAGGAGAGCTGTTCACTAGCTGACTCATCAGTGTACCATGCCGATTCGGAATCGTCCCTTTAACTTTTATGGTGGGTAACACTAGTGAAGTCTCTGGTGGAGCAGTAGCTTCCATAGAGGGCTCAGTATCCTCCACATGAGACAGGACCAAGGAAATTGTGCATCTTGGCACTGAGAGGGCTGGTATTGAAGACACTTCTCTGTAGTAGGTAGGCCTTCCGCTTAGGGTACTTAACTGGGCACTTCCTGATTGTGGTTTGTTGGCTGTGTCTTTGATTCACCCATGTATGGGGATGGCAGTCTGTAAGGGACATTTTAAAGTTAAACCTTCTACTTGTAATAGAGCATTATAAGTGGCACAGAGTTGCTTTTCCAGGGGACTGTATCTCAGTTCTTCCCTCTTCTACAATTGTGACCAAAACCCTAGAGATACTCACTTAGAATGTTGCCTTTACTACAGACTCCACCTGAAGCCAATGTCTGTGCTGGCCACATCTAATTCATAGGGCAGGTCAGGGTCCGCCCCTCTTAATGATTGTGCCTGGGCAACTGCCTTTTTTGCCTTTTCAAATGCAACGTGCTGGGAGAGATCCCATTCCCAAATGCTCTCCTTGTGCACTAACAGGTACAGGGGTTTCAATACTTGTGCTAGGTGGGGAATAAAGGCCCTCCAGTATCCTAACAAACCCAAAAAAGCCATTACTTGTTTAGGAATTTGGGGGAGGGGGTAGGAAAACATTGTACTTGAACAGTAACAGCAGATGGAATAGTCTTTTTCTTATCCTACCATATAATACCCCAAAATTTTGACAAAACAGCTAGGCCCTTAAAATTGGTCATAGTTCACAGTACATCCTCAGTTCTCAAGGTAGGTTATTAGTGTCCCTGAGGTTTCTTTCAATTCTGTAAAAGAGTTACTGGTTAACATAATATCATCTATGTAATGGAATAATGTTACATGTGGGGGAACTATCCAGGAGGCTAAATCCTTGGCCACCAGCCCATGGCAAATGGTAGGGCCATGCAGGTACACTTGGGGAAGTACAGTGAATGTCTTCTGCTGACCTTCCCAGGTGAAGGTGAAGGTAGGTTGACTTGATTTATCTAAAGAGATACAGAAGAAAGCATACAAAATGATACTGACAAACTGGGTACTTATGTCTTGTAATAAGCTAGCAATATTGGGTACTGTGGCATACAGTGGGGGTGTGACTTTGATTCCTGATAATCCATTGTCATGTGCCTGGTACCATCAGGCACACAGGGCTCTTAAAAAGGCTATGGGTAGGGATTACCATCCCCACCCTTTCTAATTCTTTGGTAGTGGTGGAAGTTTCCTGATGTCCATCAGGAAGCTTATATTGTTTAGTAATCACTACCTGTCTAGGGGACTGAACCTTTACAGGGTACCATTTTGCCTTTCCCCATAATATTACTCTTACTGTCCAGCATCGAAGTCACAACTCCTCTACAGTAGTTTGGATGGTGGCATTTTGAAGCAAATCAATTCCTATTATATACTCGGGTATGGGTGATATATATACAATATACTTCTGAGTTGGTAACTGCCAATTTGCATTATTAACTGCCTCTGCTTGGCATTAATGTTCTGGTTACAATACCTGGCTGTAGTTAAAGTGGGGTTCCCTGACTTCAGGGTCTTACCATAGATTAACATACATTCTGCTCCAGTGTCAACTAGAGCCAATACCCTCTATTGATTAGTGGGGGACCAGTAAATGGTTCCACATTGGCCTCCAATCCCCATGCCCCTCTAGCCCTTGTTCTAATATGGGGATCTCGACCAACCCCCTAAGCTATAGGGAAGGGTGCTTCCTGAGCTTCTTCAGAAGGGGCAGAGGGCTCTTTGGGTTGCTGGCTTTTGGTTTTCCACCATGGGATTTAGAATCCAATTTAGTGAATTGTTTCTCCTTAGGTAGCTTGCTCCACAGCTTGATTAAGATGGCATTGGGCTATCTATTAATAACTTCTATATCAGTCCTAGCAGCAACTAGGTCTGTCCACATTTGTTTCTGAGAAACTCGGTTAGGCCCATTGTGCCCTTTTAAAACTTTTCCTGTTGCCCTTACTCCTGCTCCTCCCTTTTACTGTAGCCATTCAGATTCTTCTAAGTCTGTTACGGCCTGAGTGGCCCACAATATGGGTTGTCCCACTAGAGGGCTCAAAATGGAGACTAATGCACCATACCACTAATTTGGGGCATTGTGAAGGATGGCATCCTTCATCCCAGCAATAAATGCTTCATTGTCTGGTCCCATATTATTGGGTCCCATAAATAGCATGTTTCATCCCTGGTCTCCTTAAGATATCTTGCACCTCATCCATGGACTGCCAGTGAGGGGCAACATGGGGAATATCCCCTTCACTGGGCCAGGTTTCTTTGCACTCTTCTACTAGCCAGTCTAACAAGGATTTATTCTCTGCTTGAGTAGAGAGAGTATACAGCCTCTGGTGCAAGGATTGGTGCACTGTTATGGAGGCTGATTTACTAACTTCATGCCCTGATAGCAGTACCCTTTTGGTTCTGGTGTCCCACAATTGTAGAAGCCAATTAGGTAAGGTTTCTTTAGTTTTTTGACAATACTGGTTCCCAATTTCACATAGCTCAACCTGGTTCAGGCAGAAGCAAAAGGTTCCCTCACTTAATCCCTAATAGTAACATGAATTTTTTGTTCAGAAGGGACAGCAGGGCTTGGGGGGCTGCTGCCTGGGTACCAGCCCCAGCATCTTGAAGGGCTGAGAGCCTAACCTGTTGTATTTTTACTTTCTGTTGAACAGGGGGTCAAGCAAATTTACATGGCTCGTCCTCTTCAGCTTCCCATTCAGACTTGGGGTCCTCCTCCCTTGAAGAGTCGTCCACGGGGTCCCATACCTTTGGATACCATCCAGAGTAGTCAATACTCTGTGGACTCGAGCCTAAGGAGCTTACGTCAGTTTCTAGCTGTTAATTTACATGTTTAAGCCTTTCTGTGAGAGAACCTTTTGCTTCTGCCTGAACCAGGCGCATATTCCTTTCTAATTTAAGTTCTTCTTTTAAACAGCAGATAGTCATTTTTGCCACTATTCCTTTGTCAACCACAGTACGCAAAGCTCCAGTAGAGGCCATGCTACTGCAGCAGTTGCCTGCCAGCTTTCTTTCTTTTTAGAAAACTCATCTGTCCTGTGACCTGCTGTAAAATTTCTGACAATCTGGTGGGAATATTTTGGCCATCCCCGTACTTGCTTGGTGGTTCCCATTCATCGAGGGGGGTAGTGATCCCTCCCCACATAGAGGTAGCAGGCCATCCCAGGATTCTCCCCACAGATTCTCCCTTCCCAGAACTCATGTCATCTGCCACTGAGCGTTCCTTGGTCTCCTGGCTGGCTAGCCAAATGTTCCGACCCATTCTCAAGGCCTTAGGGGAAGGAGTCAGCGCAGCTCTGAGACCAAAGAATGCACCAGAGGCAGACTGAGACATAGGGTTTATTGAGATTTACAAATAGGAGATAGCAGCTTCTATGGTGGCCGTTTGGTGATTCCAAATAGTACTCTGTGCTTAGGCAGGAATCTATAGGGCCAATTATAGGGGCCTGGGACAAAGACATTCCATTGGGTATGAGGTAAAGGGGCGGGGGTCTTGTGCTATATAGATTAACTACATACTAAGAAGGGAGTATGTAATACTTTGAAGTAAGATAACAATCTTGGTTTTGGGAACCAGCACACCTTGGAAAGGTCTGGGAGGGTGAATGACCATCTGCATGTTCCCTCCTTCTGTGGAGGCTGGATAATTGATATCTGTTGTCCAGACTAGGCAAGCTGTTATGTGGTGCCGGTCTTATAAAGCAGGAGAGGCCCCAACCCTGGGCCACAGGCAGCTTGGATGGTTAATTCCAGTTGCCTGTGATGATGACAGAATGTAATGAGTTGAGGCCTTTGCTGAATTTCTGCTTGCTTCAAATGGAAGAAGAGTGCTGAAAAGCATTTAATTTCTTAGGAAAATTGGTTCTTTCGATCGGATTTGTTTTCCTCCTATCTCTTTTGCTTATTAGCAAGTATTGATTCTGGAAAGGGGAGGTGTGTTTATTAGTTTTGGGGTGGTCATTGATATAACCCAATTATAAATCCTCAGAGGGAGATGTTTGTAAACATGTGCATTTCACATCCAGGAACTTGTGATTCCCACTATTCCTGCTAATGAACTGACTGAAGCTGAGCACGTGTAAGATCTGTATCCATTACATTATCCACAACGCTTAGGACTGCATGGTTTTTATTTATTTAGTAGGATTCTCTTGATTTCCAATTTATTTTTTTGCCTTATAAGGACATCATCTTCTTGAGAACCTATTTAAAAGACATAGGAATGTTTTGTATGGAGGCTGTATTTTATGCTTTAAGGCAAAACCATGATAATGTAAACTGCCAAAAAAGTCTTCACTTTTTTAATGTTATTTTTTTCCTTTGGTTTTCTCTGGACTGTAATTAAATTAGAAGGCTTATTGAAGTCTCAGTAGAGATAGGTATTATTAAAATTTTAAGTCAGACTTCAGACTTTTCAGTTTTCTTTTGTTTTTTCTTATTTCAGAATCAGTCAGTGGGCATTTACCATGAGCCAAGTACTTATAGAAAAAGTAGAAGATATAGTCTCTGTCCTAAAGATGTTAAATACCTAGTTGGGGAAATTTTCTGTGCTTTGTTATATGCTCAAAGGTGAATCTCTTTTTTGGCTGAATGTATTAGAGAAAGATAATGTCTGAGAATATAGTCTTTTGTGCTATGTGGTACATCTCTGCCTTAAGCAAAATTTTGATTTTGATTTGAAAGATAGTGCTTATTTCCTAAAAGTTATTGAACAATATTTGTTTCTCTGCTTTGGATTTGTCTGGAAGTAAAATCAGGCTCTCTCTCCCCTCCCATACTCATCATTGGATGAGATTAAGTTTCACACCTAGAGACTAGGATTTAAGAAAGAGAGGGGAACTTTGTCAACCATATAAAGAATCTGGAATTGAGGGAATCTGTCTAAATTCACAGGGGAGACTTACGGGATTTTGAATTCTTGCTTGAAACAGTTTTTGAGAATTTCTTGAAGTAGGTTGGGAAAAGTTGGGCATGATTCATGAAACTGCTTTTATATAGAATTGAAAAATACATTGATGTTTGATCTGCAGTGTTAT
Source organism: Choloepus didactylus (assembly GCF_015220235.1). Taxonomy (NCBI): domain Eukaryota; kingdom Metazoa; phylum Chordata; class Mammalia; order Pilosa; family Megalonychidae; genus Choloepus; species Choloepus didactylus. The sequence goes on from NC_051321.1 coordinate 31,411,662, forward strand.
AAATATATACAATTAAATTTGAAAGAAGTATATTATTATTTTAAAATAATATTTAATTATTGGCCTTTTAACTCCTATTTTCTGCCTTGGGTCTCTTTCCAGAGGAATTTCTGAAGATAGTCAAGTGCAGTGTGATTTATGAGGTAGTAAAGGCCAAGTGCTTTGCAGTGATGTGGACCCAGTTACTTTGGGGAAATCAATGGAGCACAGCAGTCTGCCACACACTTCCTGCCTTAATGTTCCTAAGCTCAATCAATACTTGAAATTTAACTTCATCATCATTGTATGGGCAGTGTATGATTTGCAGTCTTCCTTCCATCAACCTCAAATATATGGCCAGACCCATTATAGATGGAGCTAGTTACACTTTCCTGCTTGGTTTTGGAGATGCTTTAAGCCTTATCCACTGGCAAGTTTTAAGGATGTAAAATGTATTGTGTTGTAGGCCAAGTAATGATTTAAACCCTGACACTGCCTGGTCAGGGGAGGGGGGAATTGATAGATATACAAGATCCGTGGCATGGTTGTTTGTTTTTTCTTCCTAAAAAATTTTCCGTTGAGAGTCATTTCAGTGTTCTGTCCAGTATCTTGGAAAGCATTCTGGCACTGACCATGGCTTTCTTTTTACAGATTCTGTAACCATGGCACAAGTAGAGAAACGGGGAGGGTTGCTCCGGAAATCTTCAGCCTCGAAAAAGCCACTGAAGGAAAAGGTGGTGCTGATGTATGATGAGATCTTCATGGTAAGGCCTGGAATCCAGTCATTTTGCACAGTTTTACTCCTTTTCTTTTCTTCTTTTTCACCCCCCCCATTTCATTTTATTTTATTAGAACTTACAATATAGCACACATGAAAATTTTTTTTTATTTGGGAACTTGTAGGTTTACAGAAAAATCATGCAGAAGGTCCAGAGTTTCACACAGGCATACCTCATTTTGTTGCGCTTTGCTTTATTGCGCTTTGCAGTTATTGTGTTTCGTACTTACTGAGTTTTCTACAAATTGAAGTTTTGTGGCTACCCTGCCTTGAGCATGTCTTTTGGTGCCATTTTTCCAGTACTATGGGCTCACTTTGTGTCCCTGTGTCACATTTTGGTAATTTTCACAGTGTTTCAAACTTTTTCATTGTTACTACATCTGTTATGGTAGTCAGTGATCTTTGATGTTACTATTGTAGTTGTCTTGGGTGCCACGAACCGTGCCATATAAGACTGCAAACTTAATCAATAAATGTTGTCTGTTTTCTGGCTGGTCCACCAACTGGCTGTTCCCCTATCTCTCTCCGTCTTCTCGGGCTCCCAATTCCCTGAGATACAACAATATTGAAATTAGGCCAACTAATAACCCCACAATGGCCTCCAAGTATTCAAATGAAAGGAAGAATCAATCAATGTGGCAAACTTTATTGTTGTCTATTTTAAAACATTGCCACAACCATTCCAACCTTTAGCATCCACCCTGACCAATCAGCAGCCATCAGCATGGCTACAATATAGTGTAAACATAACTTTTATATGCACTGGGAAACCAAAAAATTCATGTGACTTGCTTTATTGCAATATTCACTTTATTGTGGTGCTCTTGAACTGAACCCACAATATTTCTGAAATATGCCTGTATATCCCGCCTCCCCTAGTTTTTCCTATTATTAACATTTTTTATTATTGTAGTACCTTTGTTACAATTGATGAAACAATATTATAATTATATTTTAACTATAGCCCATTGTTTACATTAAGGTTCACTGTGTTCTACAGTTTCATGTTTTTTTAAAATTTTATTTTAATTTTTATTCTTGTACCTGTATACAACCTAAAATTTCCCATTTTGACTACTTTTAAGTATACAATTCAGTACTCCTTATTTTCTTATCCTAAAATGAGAAATAACCTCTCCCCTGCCTGCCACTTTCAAGTTCTTCAGAGGGAGAGACAGAGAAAGCAAGGGCGAGAGTGAGCTCTCTCATGGTAGGGATTATGATTATATATTAATTAATATATGTTATCATTTTATTGTTCTTATAAAGTTGCTGGGAGCTGGGTGAAACAATTGAAAGGAGGGAGGAAGGCTGAAGAGTTTCCTTTCTGAATATTGTTAAGGAAGATTTGTCTTCCTTATGATCTGGCTTAAGAATCCTTCTGTCCCGGATGTCCCATGAAGTTCCTTTTGGCCTTAGTATTCTGTGATTCACATATTTTAAAAGAATGCATTATATTCCATCTCAGATTGTTGGTAGACAGAACAATTGCTTAGACTGTTTCATTCTCCAATTATGTGGGATAACTGAAGAATTATTAGCAGTTGGATTTCTTTGGGTTTTCAGAACTGCTGTTTTATCATTGTCCAAGCCTATGTTATAAAATATACCCTATCAGTGAAAATTAGAATAATTAGATGCCTTGCAGAGGTACTTAGCTTCTGAAATTCTGGTTGTACTTAGTATGTGTAAAACAAAATATTTATTAGAAGAGTTAATCATATTTTGAGTTCCTGCTATGTGCCTGTACTGTTCTAAATGTTTCACTAAATAGTCTAATTCTGACAAGAACTCTACAAGAGTGGTGGGAATATCCTCACTTTATGGATGAAGAAACTGGGAATCACAGCTGGAACTTGATGAGGCTGTGATTTGAACTCATATATCTGGCCCACAAGGAATAATGTGATCACATAAAACATTTAATTGTTAGCAAACCTTAGAGAATTAACTCTACAGATGAGCTAATAGTTTGATATGCAGAAAATTAATACAGAATTGCCGAGGTCAGTAGAGAGAAATCAGAAGGTAGTAGGATTCTTTTAGGGTTCTTTCTTTGTTGAGCAAGTTCAATATACATAAAACTCCTGCTTGAATAAGCTTTGGAGATGGAAAATGCCAACTCTTTGAGTTCCCTGAATCTCATGTAGAGAACAAAATGCCATATCATAAGTATGATAATCAAAGTATGACCCCTCCTGGGGAGCAGGACTTGAGAGAAAGGGAAAGAATATACTAAATGAGGACCTTATGAGAAGGCCAGAAATGATGCTTCTCTATGCCATCTTCATTTAAAAAGCCAGAAGACTTCCTCAACATGATATAAAGGGCATATATGAAAAACCCACAGCTAACATCATGCTCAATGGTGAAAGACTGAAAGCTTTCCCTCTAAGTTCAGGAACTTAGGGAATGCCCACTGTCACCGCTGTTATTCGACATTTTGCTGGAATTTCTGGCTAGAGCAGTTAAATAAGCAAAAGAAATAGAAAGCCATCCAAACCAGAAAGGAAGAAGTAAATCTTTCACTATTTGCATGTTACATGATCCTATGTTTAGAAAACCCTGAAAAACCTACAACAAAACTCCTAGAGCTGATAAACGAGTTCAGCAAAGTGGTGGGATACAATATCAACTTGCAAAAATCAGTAGTGTTTCTATACATTAGTAATTAGCAATCTGAGGAGATAATCAAGAAAAAAATTCCATTTACAATAGCAACTAAAAGAATCACATATCTAGGAATAAATCTAACCAAGGATGTAATGGACCTATATTCAGAAAACTAAAAACATTGCTAGAAGAAATCAAAGAAGACCTAAATAAATGGAAGGACATTCTGTATTCATGGGTTGGAAGACTAAATATCATTAAAATGTCAATTCTATCCAAATTTATTTCCAGATTCAGTGTAATCCCAATCAAAATTCCAATGGCCTGCTTTGAAGAAATGTAAAAGCCAATCATCAGATTTATTTGGAAGGGTAAGGGGCCCTGAATAGCCAAAACATCTTGAAAAAGAAGAACAGTTTTGGAGGTCTCACACTTTCTGACTTTAAAGCATATTACAAAGCTACTGTGGTCAAAACAGCATGCTACTGACATAAAGATAGACATATTGATTAATGGAACCGAATTGAGAGTTCAGAAATAGACCTTCACTTTTAGGGTCAATTGATTTTTGACAAGGCTGCCAAGTCCACTCAACTGGGACAGAACAGTCTCTTCAACAAATGGTGCTGGGAGAACTGGATATCCATATCTAAAAGAATGAAGGAGGACCCCTGTCTCACACCTTATACAAAAATTAACTCAAAATGGATCAAAGACCTAAATATAGGAGCCAGGAACTTAAAATCCCTAGAAGAAAATGTGGGGAAGCATCTTCACAATCTTGTGGTAGGCAGTGGTTTCTTTGACTTTACATCCAAAGCACAAGCAATGAATGAAAAAGAGATAAATGGGACCTCCTCAAAATTGAAGCCTTTTGTGCTTCAAAGAACTTCTCAAAAAGTACAAAGGCAGTCTAATCAATGGGAGAAAATGTTTGGAAACCACATATCTGATAAGGATTTAATATCCAGACTGTATAAAGAAATTCTATGACTCAACAATAAAATGGCAGACAACCCAATTAAAAAATGGACAAAAGGCTTGAATAGAGATTTTTTCAAAGAGAAAATACAAATGGCTAAAAAGCACATGAAAAGAAGCTCAACATCACTAGCTATTAGGGAAATGTTAATCGAAACCCCAATGAGATACCATTTCACACTAACTAGAATGGCCACTATTAACCAAATAGAAAACTACAAGTGGTGGAGAGGATGTGGAGAAATAGGAACACTTGCTCACTGTTGGTGGGAATGTAAAATGGTACAGCTACTGTGGAAGAAGACAGTTGGGGCTTCCTCAGGAAGCTAAGTATAGAACGGCCATATGACCTGGCAGTCCTGTTACCAGGTATATACTCAGAAGAACTGAAAGCAGGGACATTAACAGACAGTTGCACAGTGATGTTCATAGTGGCATATTCACAATTGTGCAAAGATGGAAACAGCCCCAGTGTCCATCAGTTGATGACTGGATTAACAAAATGTTGTATATTCATATGATGGAATATTATTAAGCTGTAAGAAGAAATGAAATCCTGATGCATGCAACAACATGGATTAACCTTGAGGACCTTATGTTGAGTGAAATAAGCCAGACGCAAAAGGACAAATATTGTATGATCTTACTAATACGAACTAAATATAATGAGCAAACTCATAGAGTTAAAATCTAAAATATAGGTTACCAGAAGATAGAATGAGGGTAGAGAATGGGAAGCTGATGCTTAATTTATGTAGTGTCTTTAATAAGGTTGATTGTAAATGTTTGGAAATGGATAGAGGTAATGGTGGCACATTATTGTGAGTGTAATTAACAGCGCTGAATTGTGCATGTAATTTTGGTTGAATGGGGAAGTTTAGGGTCATGTACGTCACTAGAAGGAGAGCTAGGATGAAACATGGGACTGTAAAACATAATGAACTCTTTTGTGGATGATGAATGTGGTTAATAGTACAAATATAAGAATGTTCTTCCATGAACTAGAACAAATGTATGTCACTATTAAAAGGTGTTAATAATAGAGTGGTATATGGGGGAAAAATACAGCTAATGCAAACTATGGAGTATAGTTAACAGTAGTGTTTTAACATTCTTCCATCAGTTGTAACAAAAGTACCACACCAATGCTAAGTGTCAGTAATAGCGGGATATAGGGGTACCGGGTTTTTCTTTTTAGAGCAATGAAAATGTTCTAAAATTAATTGTGTTGATGAATGCACAACTCTTTGATTATATTGAGAGCCATTGATTTTACATGTTGGATGGATTGTATGGTGTATGAATGGAACTGCTTAAAAAAAAAATCAGGAAGAGATTCTTAGTATAGTATTTTCTTATTAGATCCGGAATTCTTAATTAATGAAGACATTAATTCTTGGTAGAAATTTTAAAAGGTCAAGTTAAGGTAGGATGATGGTGGGCCATTGACTTACCGATTTTGTTATGTCATTTCTTTTCTGTAAAATATGGGTTGTCTTTTCTTATTTCACCCATTAACCAGGAGCCTCTGACTTCCTAGAATTTCTGTTTGAAAATTATTGCTAAGAAATTTTGGATTCCAGCATCATAATTTTGCTAACCTTTTGGACCATTTAAATTAAGAAAAAGGTATATTAAAAGTTCTATATACACTGAGTGCATGTGGGAGGGCAAGTAGAACTACTCAATACAGGATGTTGTAAAATCCATTTCAGCACTTAGATGATCTGGGTTCTGGTTTCTCACTTGTGAAAGTCACTTACTTTGTGAACCCACTTTCCTAAAAGGAAGATGGTGATAACATCTACCCTACCTGGCTCACCAGGGCATTATATTACATGTATGTGAATGGGCTTTGAAAATTGAACACCATACAAATGCAAGAGAGACGTGATGTGACTTAACTTATTTAAGATGTTTAGGTTTACTTTTTGCTAGAAGAGAAAGATTTGAGGGACATTCTTTGAGCCATTATTTAACTTTTGGTGTAAGGAATATATATCCATGCACAATATCTTCCAGTTGGGGTAAGAAATAACAAACAAAACTTATTTTCTTTACCATTTTAGCAGTTTAGAATGACCAAACATTTTTACAGTTAATTTTGAAAAGTGAGGTTGATGATACGTAGTGACCCTCTCAAATATATTCTTAATGCTTTTGGTGATAGCTGGGCTGAACTTACTTATCTTCTGGTTTCAGATAGAGGACCCCAGTAAGTGCAGTCCTCGGTTTTGGGAGGAGCTCTTCCTCATGAAGGTAAGACTTTGTGGTATCTGTGGATTTTCCTGGTAACTGAGATTGCCTTTGCATGTGTTCTAGGTGCTACACTAAAAATGCACTCAGGTTCTTAACATTTTCTTGGCAGGTGAATTTAGAGTACTTAGAAGGCAAGCTAGAATCTCTTGATGGTGAGGAGCTAATGAAGATCAAGGACAATATTAATTGCTTATTTCAACACTGTATCCAGGCTCTTGGAGAGGAGCATCCTATTCGAGTTGTCAATGCATTGCAGGTACAAGGCTGGGAGACTGGGGAATTCTTATTTAACAGGAGAAAGAAATTGTAACACAATTCTTGGAACCTGAAGAACCTAGAATTGCCCTTAGGTATAAGGTTTTCTTCTTCTCTTTTTCCTTCTCTCTGTTTCTCATTCTCCCTCCTCCTTCCCTTCCCTCCTTTCTGTAATCAAATACTTTTATCATGTTTGTTTAGCCATCTTCCTGGTTAAACAAAGTGACACTTATAGTCGTAATCTTGTCTATTTGTGTAATTTGATTTAACGCCACGGCAGATTGACAGAATTCTTGCTATTACTTGAGTAAAGGAAGAGATAGAGAGAAAAACTGAGGGAAGAGTGCTTAGTGTACAGGAAAATTCAGAAGAAGAAATTCTTAGTACAGTATTTTCTTACCATATTAGGAGTTGCTAACCCAAGATTTCAGGGGATCCTTGACTCTTCTGAAATTATACATAATATTTTATGTATATATATTCATTTTTCTGGAGAGAGGATTTTCATCAAATTTTCAAAGGGGTCTAACTCAAAATACATTTAGAATCAGTGTTCTTAATGCTAAGAGGAATTACTATGAGGAAGATTCATTTAGCAACCATTTTCTTGAATGATGTTAAATGCTATGTGTTGGGCTGGATGGTGCAGATATACTATAGGCTTCTTGAGGGCAATGACTTTGATAGTTTTCTTCAATACTTTATTCCTAGTGCATAGAACAGTGCCTGGCAAATAGTTGGCCCTCTAGAAGTAAATTCTTATTGAACAAATGCTGAACAAAGTTTTTAAAGTTTACCTTCTAATGGGTTCTGTATAGCCAAGGTTGGGCTGAGTACTTTAGGCAGTGATTGACAGACTTAGAATATGAATAATCCATGACAGAATAAAGGATTTTATTGGAATTTTTTGTAGCTCAGTTTTAATTTTCTACCTTAGTAGTTGGCAAATTGTTTTGTGAGCCTGAGTTTGCTCATCTGTGGAATGGAAATAATAATTACGTCTTTAGTTGATGCCCCAGAAGGGTGGACCATTTTTATCCTGTGGCTTTGTTAACCCTTGGCACACTAGGTTCCAGATTTTGAACATCACAATTGTAGGGGCTCAGTGAAAGTTGAAAGTTGGAAATTGTACTTCTAGTAATTGCAGTGGCACACTGTCGGGTATGAATTATAAACTGCTCTCGGTTCAGTGAAAATGAATTGGCATTAGGCCACTTGGTGACCTATAGGAATAATAGCACATGACTAACACTTCCTGAGCTATAACAGAGTTCCAGGCACTGTGTCCCAGGGGCTGTTCTAAGTGCTTTACAGTGTTGTTACATAACCCTCACAGCATCCCTAAGAGATAGGTGCTATAATTATCATTCTCATTTTATAGATGGGAAAACTGAGGTGAAAAATTAATTTGCTTAAAGTCACAGCTAGTAAGATGGGAATTGTAATAAATTTAAGATTTGAAGCAGTTGGCTATTATCGTTTAAGGGCTTAACTTTTTTAGTTACTGAAATATAATTATTAAAAATAAACTATCATGTACACTCTAAAATTAATTATAAATAAAGGAAAGCACCTCAAATCCCATGGCTCTAACTTAAGAACCATATTTTATTTTTTGATGTCACCTTTCAGTCTTTATCTGCAGTGCAATTTTTAAAAAGAGGATGTTAAAAATAAAAAGGCAAGAGTCTCAGTTGCTGCTCCTCTCTTAATTTCTAGATTATGTGCATATTAAGACTCATTGTGTTTTGGAGCTCAGAGTAACAGAAATTGAAATGTCTGTTGTGAAGGGAGGAGGTTCTGGGTTTGCAATATGAGGGAACAGATCCAGTGCCCTTCTAGTTTTGAGACTTTCTCTCTGGAAAGAACTCTTTCTCTTATCTCTGCAGACCTTGTGTGCACTCATTCGAGGAGTCCATCAGAAGAATAAGTCTACCTCTGGGTTTGATATTATCAACATGCTGATGGGCTTTGACAAGGCGGAGCTGTGCATGAAGGTGAGGCATAAGCTACAGATCTGCCTGTAAATGGCTGCTTCTGATAGCTGCTCATGGATATCATCTGTACACAGATGTACTGAAAGATTCAGACTCAGATACAGATAATTGAATTTGGATATTTTTATTTAACAGATATTGTTCATCTGAATGAAGGGAAAGTTTTAATTGAAATTTGAATTGGGCGTCCTTTCTCTCTAGGATAAAGAGGAGCATTTGGTTTTTTTTTTTCAATTTTTTTTCAATTTTTTTAAATTTAATGAGGCTTGTTTTGTGTTCCAGCATATGGTCTATTCTGGAGAAAGTTCCGTGATCACTAGAGAAGAATGTGTATCCTGGTGATTTGGGATGTAATGTTCTATAGATGTCTGTTAAATCAAATTCATTTATCCGATTGTTTAGGTTTTCAGTTTCCTTATTGGTCTTCTGTCTGGTTGATCTATCTATAGGAGAGAGTGATGTGTTGAAGTCTCCCACAATTATTGTGGAAACATCAATTGCTTCCTTGGTTGTTCATTAGTTGTTTCAGGGGACTAACTAAATTCCTCTCCTCTCTATGCTGCCATCTTGTCCCCTTTCTATGTGTTACATTTTTTTTCAATTTTTTAGTGAGACCCTTTATTGACACAAATTATTCAGGATCTTACTTGATGAAAACACAGGAGAAATACTTTAATGGAGCTACAAAAGATAACAAAAAATTCCATTTTCCCGTCTAAAGCACTTTTCGCACTTAAATGTTTCTGAAATCAGTATACATTTCACAACAGATACATACATTTGATATTTAATGTAGGTTGTCTTTTCTTTAAAATGCTATTATTAAATAAATGGTGCATTTTACAACTGATGGTATCTTAGAATCAGAGAAATGAAGTATTTTGTTTTTAAAAAACATCAGAAATCTAGGCTATAATCATTTGTGTGCCTGAGGTAAAATTTTTCAGGATTCTTCAAAGCAATCTAGTTAAAGTCAACCACCTTGAAGAACGTTCAACTGTCCTAGAAAGGTTAAAGTCAAATACGTAGTTTCTGATCCTAATTAAATAAAAATCGGTGTTTTTGAGTCCAAATAGCTAATGCACTTTCCATCACCCACTTTGTTTAAGCAACATTAAAGTCCATTTCCAAAAGGTAAACCTAAAAATTCTAATATGCTTCTAACTAAAATGTTTTAGGAAACTACTGTTAATGTTTAATTATTGATGATTACAAAATTAGCATGTTCGTCTTAGCATCACAAAGTATGACTAAAAGAGCACTGGCCTGTGCTTAACATCCTAGATTCTGATAGCATCTTTACAGTTTAATTAGCTGTGTGACCTTGGATAAAATGTTTGATTTACATCCAGGGTCCCTTTTATTGAAAATATTAATTCTCAGACACATTTTATTAATTCATTTTAGTAGATCTGAGCCCTTAAATTTTAATTAAGGTATGTACATTGCTTTTTTAGACATAATGCTATTGCACACTTAATAGACTACCGGTATAGTGTAAACATAACTTTTATGTGCACTGGGAAACCAAAAAATTCATGTGACTCACTTTATTGTAATATTTGCTTTATTGTGGTGGTCTGTAACTGAACCTGCAATATCTCCGAGGGATGCCTTGTATGTCCTTTTGTGTCTGGCTTATTTCACTCAACATGATGTCTTCAAGGTATATCCATGTTGCACATGAATCAGAATTTCATTCCTTTTTAATGCCGAATAATATTCCATTGTATGTACTCACTGCATTTTGTTTATCCATTCATTGGTTGATAGACATTTGGGTTACTTCTGTCTTTTTGCAATTGTGAAATAATGCTGCTATGAACATTGGTGTGTAAATATCTGTTTGAGTTCCTATTTTCAGTTCTTTTGGATTGTACCTGGGGAAGTGGGATTACTGGATCATAATGTAATTTTTTTTTTTTTTTTTTTTGTTTTTTTGTTTTAAATTCAGTTTTATTGAAATATATTCACAAACCATACAGTCATCCATGGTATACAATCAACTGTTCACAGTATGATCATATAGTTATGCATTCATCACCACAATCTATTTCTGAACATTTTCCTTACATCAGAAAGAATCAGAATAAGAATAAAAAATAAAAGTGAAAAGAGAATACCCAAACCATCCCCCCATCCCACCCTATTTGTCATTTAGTTTTTACTCCCATTTTTCTACTGATTTTTTTTCAATTTTTTAACTTTGTTTATCAAAAAATTAAAAACAAACAGGCAAACAACAACCAAAAAAACCCCACAACATTTCAAACAAAGCAATGGATTAAGGAAAACAAATAACCTAAAATAATTACTTTGCTTCCAATATGTTCCTACCATACCCCAAGAAAATTAATAAACCATGTCCAAACAGAGGAGTAAGAAAAACAAATAATCTAAAATAACTACATTGCTTCCAACATGTTCCTACCATACCCCAAGAAAATTAACAACCCCTAAGAAAACAAAGGAATAAGAGAAAAAAAACCTAAAATAACTCTATTGCTTCCAACATGATCTTACTATATCCAAGAAAGTTTACAAACCATAGTCATTCCTGAGCATTCCCATAACATTGAGATTACCCTCCATAGTTTATCTGTTCTTATTAGATTATCATTCCCCCTCCACTAATTGGTATCTCTAGGTCCCCTACATTCTACAGTATAAAACATTGTACATTTTTCACAGAATTCACATTAGTAGTAACATACAATATGTCTCTTTTTGTGCCTAGCTTATTTTGCTCAGCATTATGTCTTTTTTTTTTATCTTCATTTTATTGAGATATATTCGTATACCACGCAGTCATACAAAACAAATCGTACTTTCGATTGTTCACAGTACCATTACATAGTTGTACATTCATCACCCAAATCAATCCCTGACACCTTCATTAGCACACACACAAGAATAACAAGAATAATAATTAGAGTGAAAAAGAGCAATTGAAGTAAAAAAGAACACTGGGTACCTTTGTCTGTTTGTTTCCTTCCCCTATTTTTCTACTCATCCATCCATAAACTAGACAAAGTGGAGTGTGGTCCTTATGGCTTTCCCAATCCCCTTGTCACCCCTCATAAGCTACATTTTTATACAACTGTCTTCGAGATTCATGGGTTCTGGGTTGTAGTTTGATAGTTTCAGGTATCCACCACCAGCTACCCCAATTCTTTAGAACCTAAAAAGGGTTGTCTAAAGTGTGCGTAAGAGTGCCCACCAGAGTGACCTCTCGGCTCCTTTTGGATTCTCTCTGCCACTGAAGCTTATTTCATTTCCTTTCACATCCCCCTTTTGGTCAAGAAGATGTTCTCCGTCCCACGATGCCAGGTCTGCATTCCTCCCCGGGAGTCATATTCCACGTTGCCAGGGAGATTCACTCCCCTGGGTGTCTGATCCCACGTAGTGGGGAGGGCAGTGATTTCACCTTTCAAGTTGGCTTAGCTAGAGAGACAGGGCCACATCTGAGCAACAAAGAGGCATTCGGGAGGAGGCTCTTAGGCACAACCATAGGGAGGCCTAGCCTCTCCTTTGCAGCAACCGTCTTCCCAAGGGTAAAACCTGTGGTAGAGGGCTCAACCCAGCAAACCACCAGTCCCCTATGTCTGTGGTCATGTTAGCAACCATGGAGGTGGGGTAGGCGAATACCCCTGCATTCTCCACAGGCTCCTCAAGGGGGCACTGCATCTTTTTTTTTTCCTTGTTTTTTTTTTTTTTAACTTTCCCTTCTTTTTTAAATCAACTGCATGAAAAAAAAGTTAAAAAGAAAACAAACATACAATAAAAGAACATTTTAAAGAGACCATAACAAGGGAGTAAGAAAAAGACAACTAACCTAAGATAACTGCTTAACTTCCAACATGTTCCTACTTTACCCCAAGAAAGTTACCTAATATAGCAACATTTCTGTGAACTTCCTCCTACTATATCCATCAGAAATTAACAGACCATAGTCATTCCTGGGCATCCCCAGAACGTTAAATAGCTTATCTGTTCTTCTTGGATTATTGTTCCCCCTTCCTTAATTGCTCTCTATTGCTAGTTCCCCTACATTCTACATTATAAGCCATTTGTTTTATATTTTTCAAAGTTCACATTAGTGGTAGTATATAATATTTCTCATTTTGTGCCGGGCTTATTTCGCTTAGCATTATGTCTTCAAGGTTCATCCATGTTGTCATATGTTTGACGAGATCGTTCCTTCTTACTGCCGCGTAGTATTCCATCGTGTGTATATACCACATTTTATTTATCCACTCATCTGTTGAAGGACATTTGGGTTGTTTCCATCTTTTGGCAATTGTGAATAATGCTGCTATGAACATTGGTGTGCAGATATCTGTTCGTGTCACTGCTTTCCGATCTTCCGGGTATATACCGAGAAGTGCAATCGCTGGGTCGAATGGTAACTCTATATCTAGTTTTCTAAGGAACTGCCAAACTGACTTCCAGAGTGGCTGAACCATTATACAGTCCCACCAACAGTGAATAAGAGTTCCAATTTCTCCACATCCCCTCCAGCATTTGTAGTTTCCTGTTTGTTTAATGGCAGCCATTCTAACCGGTGTTAGATGGTATCTCATTGTGGTCTTAATTTGCATCTCTCTAATAGCTAGTGAAGCTGAACATTTTTTCATGTGTTTCTTGGCCATTTGTATTTCCTCTTCAGAGAACTGTCTTTTCATATCTTTTGCCCATTTTATAATTGGGCCGACTGTACTATTGTCATTGAGTTGTAGGATTTCTTTATATATGCAAGATATCAGTCTTTTGTCAGATACATGGTTTCCAAAAATTTTTTCCCATTGAGTTGGCTGCCTCTTTACCTTTTTGAGAAATTCCTTTGAGGTGCAGAAACTTCTAAGCTTGAGGAGTTCCCATTTATCTATTTTTTCTTTTGTTACTTGTGCTTTGGGTGTAAAGTCTAGGAAGTGGCCGCCTAATACAAGGTCTTGAAGATGTTTTCCTACATTATCTTCTAGGAGTTTTATGGTACTTTCTTTTATATTGAGATCTTTGGTCCATTTTGAGTTAATTTTTGTGTAGGGGGGTGAGGTAGGGGTCCTCTTTCATTCTTTTGGATATGGATATCCAACTCTCCCAGCCCCATTTGTTGAAAAGACCATTATGACTCAGGTCAGTGACTTTGGGGGCCTTATCAAAGATCAGTCGGCCATAGATCTGAGGGTCTATCTCTGAATTCTCAATTTGATTCCATTGATCTAGATGTCTATCTTTGTGCCAGTACCATGCTGTTTTGGCAACTGTGGCTTTATAATAAGCTTCAAAGTCAGGGAGTGTAAGTCCTCCCACTTCGTTTTTCTTTTTTAGAGTGTCTTTAGCAATTCGAGGCATCTTCCCTTTCCAAATAAATTTGATAACTAGCTTTTCCAAGTCTGCAAAGTAGGTTGTTGGAATTTTGATTGGGATTGCATTGAATCTGTAGATGAGTTTGGGTAGAATTGACATCTTAATGACATTTAGTCTTCCTATCCATGAACATGGAATATTTTTCCATCTTTTAAGGTCCCCTTCTATTTCTTTTAGTAGAGTTATGTAGTTTTCTTTGTATAGGTCTTTTACATCTTTGGTTAAGTTTATTCCTAGGTACTTGATTTTTTTAGTTGCTATTGAAAATGGTATCTTTTTCTTGAGTGTCTCTTCAGTTTGTTCATTTCTAGCATATAGAAACATTACTGACTTATGTGCATTAACCTTGTATCCCGCTACTTTGCTAAATTTGTTTATTAGCTCTAGTAGCTGTATCGTTGATTTCTCAGGGTTTTCTAGATATAAGATCATATCATCTGCAAACAATGACAGTTTTACTTCTTCTTTTCCAATTTGGATGCCTTTTATTTCTTTGTCTTGCCGGATTGCCCTGGCTAGCACTTCCAGCACAATGTTGAATAACAGTGGTGACAGCGGGCATCCTTGTCTTGTTCCTGATCTTAGAGGGAAGGCTTTCAGTCTCTCTCCATTGAGTACTATGCTGGCTGTGGGTTTTTCATATATGCTCTTTATCATGTTGAGGAAGTTTCCTTCAATTCCTACCTTTTGAAGTGTTTTTATCAAAAAGGGATGTTGGATTTTGTCAAATGCTTTTTCAGCATCTATTGAGATGATCAATTGATTTTTCCCTTTCGAGTTTTTAATGTGTTGTAATACATTGATTGATTTTCTTCTGTTGAACCATCCTTGCATGCCTGGAATAAACCCCACTTGGTCATGGTGTATGATTTTTTTAATGTGTCTTTGGATTCGATTTGCAAGTATTTTGTTGAGGATTTTTGCATCTGTATTCATTAGGGAGATTGGCCAGTAGTTTTCCTTTTTTGTAACATCTTTGCCTGCTTTTGGTATTAGATTGATGTTAGCTTCATAAAATGAGTTAGGTAGTGTTCCATTTTCTTCAATGTTTTGAAAGAGTTTGAGTAAGATTGGTGTCAGTTCTTTCTGGAAAGTTTGGTAGAATTCCCCTGTGAAGCCATCTGGCCCTGGGCATTTATTTGTGGGAAGATTTTTGATGACTGATTGGATCTCTTTGCTTGTGATGGGTTGGTTGAGGTCTTCTATTTCTTCTCTGGTCAGTCTAGGTTGTTCATATGTTTCCAGGAAATTGTCCATTTCCTCTACATTATCCAGTTTGTTGCCATACAGTTGTTCATAGTATCCTCTTATAATTTTTTTAATTTCTTCAGGATCTGCAGTTATGTCACCTTTTTCATTCATTATTTTGTTTATATGTATCTTCTCTCTTTTTGATTTTGTCAGTCTAGCTAGGGGCTTGTCAATCTTGTTGATCTTCTCAAAGAACCAACTTTTGGTGATATTTATCCTCTCTATTCTTTTTTTGTTCTCTATGTCATTTATTTCTGCTTTAATCCTTGTTATTTCTTTTCTTCTACTTGGTTTAGGATTGGTTTGCTGTTCATTTTCTGGCTTCTTCAGTTGATCCATTAGTTCTTTGATTTTGGCTCTTTCTTCCTTTTTAATATATGCGTTTAGTGCTATAAATTTCCCCCTTAGCACTGCTTTTGCTGCATCCCATAGGTTTTGGTATGTTGTGTTCTCATTTTCATTCGTCTCTATATATTTAGCAATTTCTCTTGCTATTTCTTCTTTAACCCATTGATTGTTTAGGAGTGTGTTGTTTAACCTCCAGGTATTTGTGAGTTTTCTAAGTCTCTGATGGTTATTGACTTCTAATTGTATTCCATTGTGGTCAGAGAATGTGCTTTGAATAATTTCAATCTTTTTAAATTTATTGAGGCTTGTTTTATGTCCCAGCATATGATCTATTCTGGAGAAAGTTCCATGAGGACTGGAAAAGTATGTGTATCCTGGTGATTTGGGATGTAATGTCCTGTATATGTCTGTTAAATCTAATTCATTTATCAGATTGTTTAGGTTTTCAATTTCCTTATTGGTCTTCTGTCTGGTTGATCTATCTATAGGAGAGAGTGATGTGTTGAAGTCTCCCACAATTATTGTGGAAACATCAATTGCTTCCTTTAGTTTTGCCAGTGTTTCTCTCATGTATTTTGTGGCACCTTGGTTGGGTGCATAGACATTTACGATTGTTATTTCTTCTTGCTGAATTGCCCCTTTTATTAGTACGTAGTGGCCTTCTTTGTCTCTCAAAACATCCCTGCATTTGAAGTCTATTTTATCTGAGATTAATATTGCTACACCTCCTTTCTTTTGGCTGTAGCTTGCATGAAATATTTTTTTCCATCCTTTCAGTTTCAGTTTCTTTGTGTCCCTGTGTCTAAGATGAGTCTCTTGTATGCAACATATTGATGGTTCATTTTTTTTGATCCATTTTGCGAATCTATATCTTTTAATTGGGGAGTTTAATCCATTTACATTCAACGTTATAACCGTGAAGGCATTTCTTGAATCAGCCATCTTATCCTTTGGTTTATGTTTGTCATATTTTTCCCCTCTGTCTATTAATATCCTTTATTGTACCCATACCGAATCTCTTTAGTACTGAACCTTTCTCCAAGTCTCTCTGTCCTTTCTTTGTTCCTCTGTCTGTAGGGCTCCCTTGAGTATCTCCAGTAGGGCAGGTCTCTTGTTAGCAAATTCTCTCAGCATTTGTTTGTCTGTGAAAAATTTAAGCTCTCCCTCGAATTTGAAGGAGAGCTTTACTGGATAAAGTATTCTTGGCTGGAAATTTTTCTCACTCAGAATTTTAAATATATTGTGCCACTGCCTTCTCGCCTCCATGGTGGCTGCTGAGTAGTCACTACTTAGTCTTATGCTGTTTCCTTTGTATGTGGTGAATTGCTTTTCTCTTGCTGCTTTCAGAACTTGCTCCTTCTCTTCTGTGTTTGACAGTGTGATCAGTATATGTCTCGGAGTGGGTTTATTTGGATTTATTCTATTTGGAGTTCACTGAGCATTTATGATTTGTGTATTTATGTTGTTTAGAAGATTTGGGAAGTTTTCCCCAACAATTTCTTTGAATACTCTTCCTAGACCTTTACCCTTTTCTTCCCCTTCTGGGACACCAATGAGTCTTATATTTGGACGTTTCATATTATCTATCATATCCCTGAGGTCCATTTCGATTTTTTCAATTTTTTTTCCAATTCTTTCTTTTATGCTTTCATTTTCCATTCTGTCATCTTCGAGGTCACTGATTCGTTGTTCAACTTCCTCTAGTCTTGTACTATGAGTGTCCAGAATCTTTTTAATTTGGTCAACAGTTTCTTTAATTTCCATAAGATCATCCATTTTTTTATTTAGTCTTGCAATGTCTTCTTTATGCTCTTCTAGGGTCTTCTTGATTTCCTTTATCTCCCGTACTATGGTCTCATTGTTCATCTTTAGTTCTTTGAGTAGATGCTCTAGGTGCTGTGTCTCTTCTGGTCTTGATTTGGGTGCTTGGGCTTGGGTTATCCATATCGTCTGGTTTTTTCATATGCTTTATAATTTTCTGTTGTTTTTGGCCTCGTGGCATTTGCTGAACTTGATAGGGTTCTTTTAGGATTTGTAGACCAATTGAAGTCCTTATCTCTAATTTATCAGATCTACAGCTTCGTGGAGTACACTTTCTCTAACTAACCAGCAGGTGGCGTCCACGAACCACCTGTTCTCCACAAGCCAGTTCTCCCCTGCTTAGCCTTTTTGGTGAGTGGGGGAGTGAGTCTTGTGGGGTCCAATTGGTGTACCAAGCTTGCGTGTGTAGTTGGTGTTGCCTGCCCTGTGTATGGGGCGTGTTTCTGGGCAGTCAGGGAGGGGGGGGTGGCTCTAACAATCAAATCTCCCTGGTGATCCTAGAGTTTTAAAGTTGCTGCAATAGTCTAATCCTTCAGTTCAGTCCTGCCACAGTTTGTCTCTGCCACTGACCCACAAGTCCTTGGTATTGGCGTATGGCTCCTGAGACTTGCAAGTGGGCCCCTCTTCCAGGCCGTGCACCCCGGGCTGTGTAGGGAGGCTCTCAGTCTGCTGAAATGATGGCTGAATGGGGCTTTGTTAATTCACACTGCTCTACCTTCCCAACTCTGGGACAATCAGCTGAGGTTGCAGGGAAGGCTAATGTCCATGCCCAGTTTTGTGGTGTGTGCCTGTTATTTGATGCACTTCCGTCACACTGGGTTGTCTGGGGCAGTTCTGGGCTATGGGGCTGGCGATGGGCAGGAGTGTTTCCTGTCCACCAGGATGATGGCTGTGAGTGGACACTCCCCTTTTCTTGGGAAGTTGTGGTGTTTAGTGAATTTTCTCAGCCACTGGATTATTGCGTTTTGTCTCAGAGCTCTCCTAGTTCTGCTCTTGACTTGACCTGCCCAAATAGCAAGTCTTTGAAGCTTTCTGTATTGGGCTTCTTAGAGTAATTGTTTTAGAAAAAGAAAAAAGGATTAAACAAAAACAAAAACAAAAAAAAACAGGCCCTCCTCAGAGATCTAATGGGTTATTGAAATGCTAATAGACAAAGCAACCAGGGCCATTAAGGAAAGGTCCACAGGGCAGAGAGATCAGCTTTTCTTTGGGATTTGCATATGCGCCTCAGGGCCCTTCCCCTTTCTGTGTTCACCAGAACTCCAAAAATCCTCCGCTTTTATTTTGGAGTTTTTCGTGTTGTTTTTTTTTCTATGCCTGTCTCCTCTCTGCTGTGCTGGCTGCTCTCAGATTCTCTGGTGTCTGGTCTCAGTCTATCTATGGTTGGAGTTTGAATCAGTAGAATGAGTTTCCGATAAGGGCAGCCACTGCAGTTCTCCCTTCTCATTCCCGGAGCTGACAGCCCCTCCTCCCCCGGGACGAGCCTGGCAGGGAGGGGCGCGGGTCCCCTGGCCGCAAAAACTTACAGATTTCGCTGATCTCAGCAGTTCCACGTTTTCATGAGTGTTGTATGAAGTATGCCCAAAGTCAGATTGCTCTGTGGTGTCCAGTCCACGCAGTTCCTGGCTTTCTACCTACTTTCCTGGAGGAGTAACTAAAACATACAGCTCACCAGTCTGCCATCTTGCCCCGCCTCTGACCATAATGTAATTTTATATTTAACTTCCTGAGGAATCCTCCAAACTGTTTTCCACAGCAGCTACAACATTTTACATTCCCACTAGCAGTGAATGAGTGTTCCTTTTTCTCTGCATCTCCAACACTTGTAATTCTCCATTTTTACAGCACTAGTGTGTGAAATGGTATGTGCAATGGTATCTCATTGTGGTTTCTATTTGTATTTCTCTAATGCCTAATGATATTCAACATCTTTTCATGTGCTTTTTGGTCATTTGTATATCCTCTTTGGACAAATGGCTATTCAAGTCTTTTGCCCATTGTTAAATTGTGTTGTTTGTCTTTTTGTTGTTGAGTTTTAGGATTTCTTTATATATTCTGGATATTAAACACTTATCAGATATGTGGTTTCCAAATATTTTCTCCCATTGTGTAGGCTGTCATTTTACTTTCATGATAAAGTCCTTTGATGCACAATCATTCTTTTTTTTTTTGCATTTTTATTGAGATATATCTGCATAACATACAATCCTTCAAAGTGTACAATCAGTTGTTCATGGTTGTGCATTGATTACCACAATCAATCTTTGAACATTTTCATTACTCCAATAAAGTAAAAATTAGAGTAAAAAAGAACATCCAAAACATTCCATTCCCCTTCTCCCCCCATTGTTCATTTACTTTTTTTCGTACTCATTCATTGTTTTTTTGTAAGTTTATAAAAAAATTTAAAAAAAGCATCAAAAAAAAAAAAATTTCAAACAAAGGAATGAGAAAAAACAAATAACCTAAAATAACTACATTTCTGCGAACTTGTTCCTACCATACCCCCAGAAAATAACAAACCATAGTCGTTCCTGAGCATTCGCAGAACATTGTTTAACCTCCATAACTTATCTGTTCTTACTAGCACAATCATTCTTTTTTATTGCCAAATAATATTATATTATATGGATTTCCTCTTTTTGGCTATTATGAACAATACTACTATAAACATCTCTGTACAAGTTTTTGTATGGATATATGTTTCAGTTCTCTTGGTTATATATCTAAGAGTAGAATTGCTGGCTCATATATTTATGTTTAACCTTGTGAGGAACTGCCAGACTGTTTTTTTTTTTTTTTAATTAACTCTTTTTTTTTTTAGTCAACTATGTAAAAAAAATTTTTTTTTAAAAACATACAATAAAAAAAATTTCAAACAAACTGTAACAAGGGAGTAAGAAAAAGACAACTAACCTAAGATAACCACTTGACTTCCAACATGTTCCTACTCTACCCCGAGAAAGTAACCTAATATAGCAACATTTCTGTGAACTTGTTCCTATTATACCCGTCAGAAATTAACAGACCATAGTCATTCCTGGGCATTCCCAGAATGTTAAACCCACGATAGCTTATCTGTTGTTATTGGGTTATCATTCCCCCTTCCTTAATTGCTCTCTATCACTAGTTCTCCTACATTCTACATTATAAACCATTTGTTTTACATTTTTCAATGTTCACATTAGTGGTAGCATATAATATTTCTCTTTTTGGAGACTGTTTTATAAAGTGGGTGCACCATTTTGCAATTCCATCAGTAATGTATATGACGGTTCTAATTTCTTCACATTCTGACTAACACCTGTTAATGTTTTTTTTTCAGTTTAGTCATCCGTGTGGTTGTTAAAGGGGTATCTCATTGTGGTTTTGATTTGCATTTCCCTAAGGACTAATGGTATTGAACATCTTTTTTATGTGTTTGCCATTTGTGTTTCTTTTATGTATGAATATCTGTTCACATTGTTTTGCCTGTTTTAGATTGGGTTATTTGTCTTTTTATTGTTATGAGTTCATTATATATTCTGGAAATAAGTCCCTTAATAGATTTATGATTTTCAGTATTTGACATTATTTTAAATGAGTGTTGGTCATAATATGAACTTTGAAGAATTAGTCTTCTGTTACTCACTAGATTTAAAATAAAGAAATCTATGAGCCAAAGAATAATTCTAGTGGTTAGGTTACAAAAAATAAGTTATGAGTATACAATTATGAATACACAAACATTTAGTACCTATAGTCACTTTTTAATTCTTGCCCTTTGCAGTCCTTATATATATCATGGTAAAATCTTAGTATCTCCTTCATTTTAATAGTTCTAGCTACTGCCTATATGCTGATGACTATTAAATCTATATTTTTAGCATTAACTTCTTTCTGTGGGCCTGAGGTATACACCTAAGTACTTGCTGAATATATCCACTAATACATTGCATAAGGACCTATACTTGATGTATACAAAATGGAACTGATTGTTTCTTCCACATCTGTTCTTCCTCATTCATTCCCTCTCAGAACTGGAGCACTTGTCTTCTCAGTCCTCCAACTCACTGGGGATACAGAGGCAAATAAGGCATGGCAGCTGTCTTCAAGAAACTGATAGATTAGTCCTCATTGGTCTCCCTCCTTGCAGACTTACCATCTTTAAATCTGTCATCCACTGACACCAGAGTGATGTATCTTACAACTCATATCTTTTCTGCTTAAAACCCTTTATTAGATCCCTATCACTAACAGGATAAAAACACTTTATGTAGTCTTACAAGAGTTTCATATTCTACTGGGTTGGAGTTTGATAGTTTCAAGTATTTACTTCTAGCTATTCCAATGCATTAAAACCTAAGAAGGGTTATCTGTAGTGTGCGAGAATGTCCACGAGAGTGACCTCTCGACTCCATTTGAAATCTCTCAGCCAGTGAAACTTTATTTTGTTTCATTTCGCATCCCCCTCTTGGTCAAGAAGATGTTCCTAGTCCTATGATGCCGGGTCCAGGTTCATTCCTGGGAGTCATATCCTGCGTTGCCAGGGAGATTTACACCTCTGGGAGTCAGGTCCCACGCGTGGGGGAAGGCAGTGAGTTCACCTGCCAAGTTGGCTTAGAGGGCCACATCTGAGCAACAAAGAAATTCTCTGGGGGAGACTCTTAGGCACAGTTATAAGCAGGTTTAGCCTCTCTGTAGTAACGAGCTTTGTAAGGGCAAGTCCCAAGGTAGAGGGCTCGGCATACCAGACCGTCAGTCCTC
This sequence comes from Choloepus didactylus, assembly GCF_015220235.1. Lineage (NCBI taxonomy): Eukaryota > Metazoa > Chordata > Mammalia > Pilosa > Megalonychidae > Choloepus > Choloepus didactylus. Next base: position 31,434,060 of record NC_051321.1, read on the forward strand.
AATGTTTGTGAGAAAATCAGCAACAATCCAGGTAGGGAAGTCCAACATTTCCGTATTTTTCCCCAGCTCCTCAGGGGGGCCCTGCATATATATTTTTATTCTCTGCCCAGATTACTTTGGGATGTGTCACTATTTCACACTAACCTGTACAAACCTATCAGATCTCACTTCCTATTCAAAGTTCCATGTAATTATGGTGTTTGAGTAAACTGACTGTACAAGTTAAATTATTTAGTGTACTACAGAAAATATAGATCCTGCACCAAATACACATCTCTTCCCATGGTCTCACACAGAAGCTGAAGTTTTAAAACACAGTCAGTATTGTCCTTTACCCTTTGGCCTGATTTGCCTTAGTCTTAACCAGTTTTGCTTCATTCATGTCTCTAATTGAAGTCTGGACTCTTTTTCAGCTTTTTTAGCAGTTACTGTATGTGTTAATATTGACATACATATCTGCCAAGCTCTAGCTCTCAGTTTCAGGTGTCACACAGATACCCAGAGTTCCAGAGACCAATCAGGTTATACATAAAGGGATCAGTGTCTCAGAATTTGGAGATAGCCGTTACAATTCAGGAATAGATGTGACTTAGATGTGTTTTTGTCGTAGTAACCATTGAATTAAAACTAAAAATACTTTGAGAGCAAATGTTATCACATATTTTTTTCTTACATCTTTGAAAGCACAATTTTTAGTATGTCCTTACTCCTTATTTGTTGAATAGAACTGAAGCAGCTTATTTTGAACCTTCAGCTTGACTTTTCAGCACGCTGAAACCTGCTTCACCCATTCTCCTTCCTCATTTAGTGTAGAATATTTTTTTTGTCTTCCCTCTATTGTGTTGTCTAAGGATTCCATCATTTCATTAGCTTGGGTTTCTCAGCTGGTTGTTAGCACAAAGGATAAACTCCAATCATGTTGTCAAGTGGAATTGACCAGGATGGACACAAGCTAGCTTTGTTGGATAGTACATATGGCCAGTGATAGCTAGTAGTGATATTATTTCTTTGTTGTCTGTTCAGTGTGCCTGCCTCAAGTGATATTTTTTCTATATCAAATAATGAAACTTACATACAATCATTTAACCACTATGTTTTCCTTTCTTACCTTGGAGCAAAAGTTAATTAATGTTCATCCATAGTAACCCAATTGTGTTAGCCTGTTTTTATATTTATTAGTTATTCTACTATATCTGCATGACTTTTGTTATTTTATTTCTACCTAATTGTTTTATAACACATTTTTTTTTGTTTTAAGTCTCAGATTCTTTTTGAGAGAGAATAAATTAAAAGAATTAATAGAAAATAGTCAATAGTGGACCCTAGTAAAGATTGTTACCTTTTTTGTTTACTTCAGTTTAATATAAAGGTTTTGGGGGATTATAGACTGCAAACATTAATTTGATACAATAGTGAATTCTTTATTGTTCTGTGCAGCTGTTCTAAAGCATTTTTTCCCAAATTAACTAGACTTTGAAGTTTTCCTTTACTTTGTCTAACTTTGCAAGGCCTAAGGCCTAGGAGAATGATTTAGTTACTTCATTGTATGTTATTCACATTACCCTGTGTAATGTAATCCAGAGTTGGACAAAGACGGGGTTTAGATGTTGTATGATATGATTTAGTACTTAACGGTTCTCTTTCTCAGAACTTGATGGAGAGTTTGGATTCGTTGCTTTGTGCAGAAGGTTCTGAAAGTCTGAAGAGTTTGTGTTTGAAACTTCTCCTTTGCTTAGTGACAGTAAGTGACCCTTCATTTCTTTTTCAAGGGAATTGACAGCAGGGGCAAGCATATTTGAGCACTTGAGCCCAAAGTTAGAAGGGAAAAGAGAAAAAAAAGTACACTATTGGAGTATTACCTCTCTTCCTAGTGTCTGTGTGAAGAGAAGTTAGTTGCAGGGGTGTCCTGGAAGTTGCTCTTTGGAGCAACTGCTGGCATTTTTTAGCCTGTAAGACATGGGATATTTATCACTTAGAGGTATACTCCAAGTTTGTCAGATTTGCCTTTTTCATCAGGTCTCATCTGGAAATGGTTCTTATGATTCTGAAAATTTTTATAATTGTTATGGCTTTGATTTCATAGCTGTAAGCTGGCCTGCACTTTCTAGTGGGAGGAGGATGGGGTGTTCATTTACTTTGGTGATTTCCCTTTCCCTGCCACCACTTGAAGACTTCTGGATTCATAAACCTCTTCCTGTGCTTTTGAGGAATGAAACTCAAGAAACTGTAGCAAATGCTTGTGTAGGGCTATGGGAGCAACCATGAGAAGTTCAACTATTTCGGAAGTTTTAATTTGCTAATTTCCTATCCTTCTAGTGTTTGATAATTCAGGTTCTGGTGGCTTTGGGGCGGTGCTTGTAAAAACCTACTAAGTATCTTGTAGTATGTTGTAATATTTCCATATCTCTTAGATGCTAGGGGAGAAGATATACATGAGGTACCAGAGTGTTTCAATATAGACTTTAAAAAGTCTTTTATTGCATTCAGGTGACAGATAACATCAGCCAGAACACTATCCTGGAGTATGTAATGATCAATAGCATATTTGAAGCAATTTTACAGGTAGGTCAGTTCCCTTTCACCTCTTTCTCTTTTGGATAACCCAGCTCCTCAAATTTTCTCTGTTTGTATTACCATGAACCAGGAGTTAGCACTGTCATGCATCTCTGGTTCTTGTTACAGATACTCTCCCATCCACCAAGTCGTAGGGAGCATGGGTATGATGCTGTTGTCCTCTTGGCTTTGCTGGTCAACTACAGAAAATATGAGGTGAGTGGACACCTTAATGGACAGTTCTTATCTGTCTATAATCTTCCTAAATGTACTTTGCTTGATGTAGGAGGTATGTTCTTGACAAATGGCATGTGGATTAATTTTGATAAACCAAATCCTACAGATCCTATATTAAATGAATGGGGCAGAGAATACAGCTGTTTGAAGGAATCCCATGGTTCAACTTCCCTTAAAGTAGTGGTTCGCAGATCAAGCTGATCATTAGAATCACCTAGGAACTTTTTTTTTTAAGAAAGAGATTTCTGAGCTGTATTCTGGATACTGAATTAGAATTTTTGGGAAGTTTAGCCTGGGATGATGATGATGATGATTATTATTTTTAAGATTCCCCTATTGAGTATGATAATTAGCCAGAATTGGGAATCACTGACTTAGTATGTCTGTTTTGAAAGATTGGATTTTCATATACTGAATTTCCTCAGTTTAGTCCACTTGTATGGGTGTCATTGTTGGTCTGGGAACTCTTGTTGATTTTAATGGAAATCTGAAGGCAGGGTCTTATCCATATCACTTTTGGAGTTTTCTTGACCCTGTGTTAATTAGGGTACATATTTATAGATTTTTGAGATAAAGAGCAGAGCCCAGAGATTTATACTTGGGTTGGTGAATCTCCTTGAGTCCCCTCAAAAGGCAGGATACACAGAAAAGGAAGGGGGGTATCCAGGGACCTCACTGGGGATTGCTTTGAAGGAGTGGGGAGCATTTGTCACTGAGTCCTGGGTACTAGGGCTTCATTGAATCCAGATATCAGGAGCTGCATGGAGGCAACCTGACTTTCTTCACCTAAATAGCAGTGTTATGAGAAAAGCGCCATCTAGAGAGAGGATTTTTAATTCTGAGCTTCTGGATATGATTATTGACTTAGTGAGTTTTGATATGATTCCTAGTCAGACTTTATTAGTGACTTTGATATGATTCCTAGTCAGGCTTTATTTAGCCAGGTTGAAAGTGATGGACAACACAAAATCTGAAGCTTAATAGGAGGGATACAGAAAATGCAGATGCTGTGAGAAGGGAATATTTAAAGAGAGACTGGAATATATGGAGCAATGTTAATGTATTAAAAATCCCAGGAACTGATTGCTTTTACTGTGTTGGAGGAACTAAGGAATAGTATAAAGAGCTACTAGTAAATATGTAATTTATCACAACACCTGTTTTACTGTTGATCTGGAAGGGTAGCCATTTTGATCTCTGTCATGTGTAATAGCTTCTGGGACCTTATTACAACAGCAAGAAAAATAGCTGAAGAAAAATGCTGAGGATAGTTAAAGAGAGTTGAGTTATATATGACAGGAATGTGCCATCACCAGTAATGAATGTTTTCAGAACATTCTCCTGGATGCAGGCCACTCTGAGGCAATGGCTTGGCTTCTCTGAATGTGAATTGAACCCTGGCTCAGCCCAGTAGGGCTCTCTGAAATGTCAGCCTGAAAAATTGAACATGGCCAAGGAACTGGAGAAAATATTTTTGGAGTAAGGTATGCATTTCTAGTTTGTCAGACTAATATAGTGGGCAAGGGCAAGCTGGTGGGCATAATTTTTCTGGGCTTTGCAGCTTTTGATATAAGTCACTCATGAGAAACCATTAAGGAAGCCTGGTGACCATGGAGCAACAAGGTTTTTGATAGGAACATGAAGTATTCCAGATGAACCCTGCAAAACGAAAAGCTGGTGAAATTTTGTTCAAACTAGCATGAAGGGGCGTATGCAGGGGAGATCAGCATTCTAGCTACCCATGATCAATGGGATAAGTTGTAACCTATTCAGAAAGGTGCAGAGGGTACCAGAGAGGCTAGTACCCAGCTAAACACTGAGAAGGCAAATAAAATGTTGAACTTAAGGAAAAGAAGGAATAGAAGTGAAGGAAAAGGTATCTGTAGTAAATGTATAGTCCTTCCTCACTTCAAATAATGCATTCAATTTTAGTCATCCCATTAAAGAGATAGAAGAGGAATAAAGAAAGGTCTAGGGAAAAGCTATGAGAATAAGTGCAGCTTAGATCACATAAAGGAAGAATCCTATTAATTAGAGTGATCTTGGGAAGGCTCACCGAGTTTATAATTCTGTCTTGTGGATAAAAAGTAGATTGCCTCCAGTTTTAAAAAGTGACTAGCACAACAGCTATATAATGCTAAGGAAAATCAGTGTTTAGTGGAATAGAAATTTAGTGGAATAGAAATTTTCACTAAACACTGTTCGGATCCTGGCCTTCTAGGTTGGCCAAGTCTCTTGAGATGAAGTGACTCAGTCTCCAACTTCTAACTAGCCTAAGTACCGAAATTTCTCAGTAATTGCAAAATTGTTTGGGTCCATTTGAAGGTTGTTTCTTTTCTTTTTTTTCTTTTTTTTCCTAAAGAGCTTTCCTTTGAATGTGATAATGATGTTGAAGGAGGGAAAAATATACCTACCAATTATTGAGCCTTACCATATGTCAGATACTATACTTAAGGTTTTGCATGTGTTGTTTCAATTAAGCCTTGTAGCAACCACAGGGAAAGAAAATATTATTCTCATTTTACCAATGAAGAAATTGTAACTTTGGTTAATTAATGTGTCTAACTTGTCACAGTTAGTAAGTAGAGGAGCTAGAATTCAACCCCCCTTGCTTTAAGCCACCTTGCCTCTTACTCATCTGCTTCTAAAGCATATGCTGGTCTTGGTAATCAGATGATCCTTATTATCATGTAAAATGGTCTATTCTTAGTAGCATCTCCTCTACCCAAGTGTGGGCGATTGAATTATGTCCCCCCTGAGGAGGCATGTTTAAGTCTTAATCCACTTCTCTGTGGATGTGAGCCTGTTTGTAGGTAGGACCTTTGACGATGTTGTTAGTTTAGATGTGGGCTCATTTGTGAATACGATCTTCGAAGACCCTATTTAGTGCCAAATTGAATCGAATCGTGGTGGGCCTTAATCCATATGATTGGAGTCCTTATGAGGCAGAGGAAATTTGGACACAGTCAGAAAAAGGGAGACATCAGTGGGTGTCAAAGGAAGTGGACACATGGAGCTAGAGGTTGCCATGCAACAGAGCATTACCAGAACCCTACAGACTCCAGGAGAAAGCAAGCCCTGCCAATACCTTGATGTTAGACTTCTAGCTTCCAAAACTGTGAGATAATAAATTCCCATTGTTTAAATCAATCCATTGTGTGATATTTACCATAGCACCCATGGCACACTAAGTCAGTGAGTGACTAGGACTTTCAAGAATTATGCCAAGAAACAGTGACCTGCTCCTTTTAGTGTTATTTCTCTTCATGGTGGCATCTCTGGGTCAGCTTACTGTTGATTTTTTTTTCCAAGTATATACTTGAATTGGCTCTTGTCTGAAGTCTGTAGCAGCAGCAGGATTTGGTGTTGGTTATAGGAAGAAGTGTTGAGAGCATTTCCTTTGTCAGATCAAGTAATAAATGAAACGGGTTTTACCTCTTTGAGTTATGTTGTAGAAAACCTTGTAAACATTCATGCTGTTAAGAAAGCAGAGCTGTTTCTCTATTCCCAAATGACATGCGAAAGATGCCCTCAGAAACTTGATTAAATAAGTTCTATGTGGGGGGTTAGCCTTTCACTTGGGCTTCCAAGTTTCTCAGTAATGAGTTTTCTTTGTAGCTATAAAAACTGCCAATCTGAGAGCTATTGTTCCTTTCTTCCCTTGGCTTAGAATTGGTGCCTAATCTATATGAGGCCTTTCCTCACGTCTTACAGGTGGGATGTTTTCAAGGTGAGCCTGTCATTGGTTCTCATCTCACTTGTAGGAGATGCCTCAACTGATCAATAAATTTAAAATATATGTCCACTTCCATATGCTGCCCAGCTGGGATTGGGTTTCAAAAAACTTAAGAAATCTTCCAGTGCTGTAAGTGATGGGGCAATCATTAAATCCCAGTGTCCTGACCAGATTGTAGTTTGGGTAATTACATCCCTTTTTCCAGTTCCCCCTGCAGTGTTACTTGGATATCAGATCCATAAATGGCCTCTCTGGCTGTTAAGCAGCTGCCACTTTCCACCCCCAAGGTGGCTTTGTTTTACGGGTGGGTGAATCAGTCTTTGAATATAGTTTGTGAAATGGTTAGGAAGCCCTTGGGATAAGAACGTAAGGTAGCAACTTATAAATACGTGCCTTATGGCAAAGGAGCCTTTATGTCCCCCAAAAGACAGCTATCCCAGCAGGCTCAGTAAATTAATGGCAGGGTAGGACAAAGTGAGTTTTGTGGAGTGTTCACTTAGAAACAAATAAGAGGGAAGATGGGGGAAGGGGTGGACATAGGCCTGAGCTGATTCAGCCTAGGGGAAAGTGCAGGTAGAAAAGAACCAGTGTGTACATGCACATGCACACGTGCATGCATATGCTAGCTGAATGGCCATACAAACCTAGGATTTACTGGAAATGGGGGGAGTCAGCTGGTGAAATGGGTTAGGCCTGGATATCAGTAGCATCACTGAAGAGAGAGGGCCTTTTATTGAAGTGCTTTTGTTAACATTTTATAGCTAATGCGTTTTCTTAACTAGGTCACACTCACCTTGAGTCTCTTAATTTTGTTTAACAGTCTGTGAATCCTTATATTGTGAAGCTGTCCATTGTGGATGATGAAGCCACACTCAATGTGAGTATCTTCTTTCCTGTGAATTATCTTATTTATTGGTTCTGCATTCAGTAGACATTTAGGACAGAGAGCAGAAAAGTTATTGCGTTGAATTCATCTGCCTATAAAGAGGGATTTTTTTTTTTTTTGAGCTTTCAGTGTTATGGTCTTACAGTCTTCTGTCTTCTGTCATGGAGGGAAGGCTTGAAGGAATATTTGCTTCTTAATCATGAGAAAATGATTGGTTAAATTTCGTATTATAGTATACTGAGGTTGATTATCCTACAGAGTTAAGTTACATTTCTAAGAATAAGAAAGCTCAGATGACTAAATGATGGGAGGTTCTTTTTTGTAGAACTAGCCAGATGTATTTATAGCCTGACTTGGTGAAGCTGAAACATGGAGGATCATATATATCTGGTATATCCCATAAAGTTTGGGAAATAATGCCTGATCTCTGAATATAGGGAGAAAATGTCAAGTAAGGAAGATGACAGGCTTTATTCCCTTTCTATCTTGTTCTCATTTTCCCCTTTCCCTTATGTAAAAAATTCACACATGATTCATCATTGTGGCCTTAGTTGATCTTTGTGTTATGCTTAGCAGTTTCCAGGGGCTGATGAGTTACTTTAACATTTATTGGTTGCTTTTTCCCTTTATACTCCTATTTTCCTGTGGCCTTAGAGAGGCTTGTCTAAGTACACACCTTCATTTAACATAGGACTCATTGTAGCAGACAGATGAGGGCTTTTTGTTTGAAGATTCTAACTCTGGCTTCTTGTGTTTTTTTATTTTATTTTTTTAACATTTTTATTGTGAAATATGACATATGTACAGAAAAGTGATAACTTTCAAAGTATGATTTAACAAGTAGTTATAGAGCAAATTTCAAAGAACGTTACGGTTACAGTTACACAACTTCAGTTGTTTCCTTATTGTGAAATAAAAACTATATACAGAAAAGTGATAATGTTCAAAGTACGATTTAACAAGTTGTTATAGAGCAAGTTTCAAAGAATGTTACGGGTTATATTTATATAAAGATTCAATATTTGTAACCCTTTGTTACATCCTATATTGTCTGTTGCTACTCCTCCCTTTTGTTTGATCACTGTTTCAGTCTTCAGGGATATCTGGGCAGTGACCACCCTAACTTGTTCATATTGAAAAGGGGTGTCAACGTTATGGGGAAGGGAGATGCAGCTGGTTGATGTTCTTGAAGAGGCTGTTGCCTCTGGGTTTTGGGACTTTTCTGGCGTAGGAACACTCGAGTATTTAAGTTTCTGAAAAATAAACTTAGCGAGTGAAACTTTTATAGGGTCTCAGGTAGGAACCTGGGTATTCTTTAGGATTTTGGGGACTACTGTTGATTTGAGCTTGGCATACTGTGACCATTTGGAATATCTAGCTGAAATCTGCCTGAGCAATAAAAAGGGTTCTCTGGAAGCGACTCTTAGGCATAATTATAGGTAGACAGCCTCCCCTTTACAGCTGTAAATTTCACAAGAGCAAGCCTCAAGATTGAGGGCTTGACTTATTAAGTAGGGGGTCCTAATTTCATGTATCAAAAAATCTATCTGAGATAAGCAGTCAGTGTCTTTTTTGCTTCTCTTTTGTGGTAAAAATGATCCCAGTGAAATGGTCAGTGATCTGGGCTGGTCTGTTTTTACCCTTGTTCCTCTGTTTTTGTTTTTGTTTTTGTTTTTGTTTTTTTTTTAATTGAGATTGTTCACATACCATACGATTATCCAAAGATCCCAAGTGTACAATCGTTTGCCCCCAGTACCATCATACAGTTGGGCATCCATCACCACAATTAATCTTTTTTTCTATTTTTAGAACATTTTCATTACTCCAGAAAAGAAATAAAGACAAAAAAGGAAACTCAGAAGTTCCCATACCCCTAACCACCCCCTCCATTGTTGACTCATAGTATTGGTAGTACATTTGTACTGTTGATGAAAGAATGCTAAAATACTACTAACCATAGTATATAGTTTGCAATAGGTATGTTTTTTCCCTATATGCCCCTCTATTATTAACTTCTAGTTATAGTGTCATACATTTGTTCTAGTTCATGAAAGAGATTTCTAATATTTGTACAGTTAATCACAGACATTGCCCACCACAAGATTCACTGTTTTATACATTCCCAGCTGGTAACCTCCAACTTTCCTTCTGGTGACATATGTGACTCTGAGCTTCCTCTTTCCACCACCTTCACAGACTATTCAGCACTGTTAGTTATTCTCACAACACGCTGCTGTCATCTCTGTCCATTTCCAAGCATTTAAGTTCAACCTAGTTGAACATTCTGCTCCTAATAAGCAACTGCTCCCATTCTTCAGCCTTGGTCTATATCCTGGTAACTTACATTTCATGTCTATGAGTTTACATATTATAATTAGTTCATATCATTGAGACCCTGCAAAATTTGTCCTTATGTGTCTGAGTTATTTCCTCAGTATAGTGCCCTCAAGGTTTCTTCATCAACCCATTTTTTTTTAAGACAGTTTTGTTCACACACCATACATTCCATCCTAAGCAAACAATCGATGGTTCCCTGTATAGTCACGTATTTATGTATTCACCACCATCACCACTATCTGTATAAGGACATCTCCATTTCTTCCACAAAGGAGGAGGAAGAGTCAAAGAAGGTAGAGAGACAAAAGTAGAAGAAAAAAGAAAGAAAAAAAGAGAGAGAGAAAAATCCCACAAAACATGACAGCTAGGAACCACCAAAGGAAAGATAGCATTAAACTAAAGTATAATAAAAAGTCAGACAACATCACCAATGCTAAGAGTCCCATACCCCTCCCTTATATCTCCCTCTTATATGCATTTAGCTTTGGTATATTCCCTTTGTTACATTAAAGGAAGCATAATACAGTGTTTCTGTTAATTATAGTCTCTAGTTTGCATTGATTATATTTTTCCCCCAATACCTTCCTGTTTTTAACACCTTGCAAGGTTGACATTCATTTGTTCTCCCTCATGTAAAAACATATTTGTACATTTTATCAAAATTTTTGAGCACTCTTGGTTTCACAGAGTTATACAGTCTCAGTCTTAATCTTTCCTCTTCCTTCTGGTGTCCCACATGCTCCTACCCTTCCTCTTTCAACTATACTCACAGTCATCTTTGTTCAGTGTACTTACATTGCCGTGCTGCCACCACCCAAAATTGGGTTCCAAACCTCTCACTCCTGTCTTTTCCTATCAGTCTGTAGTGCTCCCTTTAGTATTTCCTGTAGCACAGGTATCTTGTTCACAAACTCTGTTATTGTCTGTTTGTCAGAGAATATTTTAAACTCTCCCTCATATTTGAGGGACAGTTTTGCCAGATATGGGATTCTTGGTTGGTGGGTTTTCTCTTTCAGTATGTTAAATATATTCCATCACTTCCTTCTTGTCTCCATGGTTTCTACTGAGAAATCCACACATAATCTTGTCAACCTTCCTTTGTATGTGCTGGATCGCTTTTCTTTTGCTGCTTTCAGGATCCTCTCTTTGTCTTTGATGTTTGATAATCTGATTATTAAGTTTCTTGGCATAGGCCTATTCAGATCTATTCTGTTTGGGGTATACTGTGCTTCTTGGATCTGTAATTTTATGTCTGTCATTAGGGATGGGACATTTTCATTGATTTTTTCCTTCTATTATTGCTTCTACCCCTTTTCCCTTCTCTTCTCCTTCTGGGACACCCATGGCACATACATTCATGTGTTTCATGTTGTCATTCAGTTCCCTGAGATGTTGCCCATATTTTTCCATTCTTTTCCCTATCTGTTCTTTTGTATGTAGGCTTTCAGGTGTCTTGTTCTCCAGTTCCTGAATGTTTTCTTCTGCCTCTTGAGATCTGCTATTGCATGTCTCAATTGTGTCTTTCACTCTTTTGTGTTGTGCCTTTCATTTCAATAGATTCTGCCAGTTGTTTTTCGAACTTTCAATTTTACCTTATGTATGCCCAGTGTTTTCATTATACACTTCATCTCTTTTGCCATATCTTCCCTAAACTTTTTTAATTGGTTTGGCATTAGATGTTTCAATTCCTGTATCTCAGTTGAAGTGTAAGTTTGTTCTTTACTTTGCCATAACTTCGTTTTTCTTAGTGTAGATTGTAGTTTTCTGTTGTCTAGACATCTGGTTTCCTTGGTTACCCCAATCAGGTTTTCCCAGACAAGAATGGGCTCAGGTCCCAGAATGGGGCAATATTCAGTATCAGGTTTCCCTGAGGGTTTGTCTTAGAAGATTGTCACACCCTCTGAGGCCTCAAGCCACTGTGCTTTTCCTAACCTTCCCAGCAGGTGGAGCCTGTCAGCCTGTAGCTCCTGACTGTTGTAAGGAGGTGTGGCCTGCTTGGTTTCTGTTTTGGCTGTTTTCCCCCAGGTTCTGGGGTCTGGTTCTGAATGGAAGGTGGGTAGTAGAGATGGGCACCACGTCCTTCCTCTTAGGGAAGATACATCCCCTAGGGATTTATCATTTGCATTTAAATAGGTTCTTTGTGTCTCTGACTCTGCTATCTCCACCCTTGTCTGGGTCAGAGTGCTGCGAACTGAAAATGGCTGAGGCTTTCTCCACTGAGCCACTCAGGTTGAGAGAGAAAAAGGGACAGAAAGCGCCCTTTTAGGGCCAATCCACATCCTCCAGTTTCACCTGTCGGCCAGAAATAGCATCCGCTCCTCTGGGCTCCCCCGCCCAGAACAGAGAAGTCCGCTGGCTTCTTCAAGGTCAGTTGTCACTAAAAGCCTTGATCTGCTTGTTGGGGATATGTAGCTTGCATTGAGCAGTCCACATTTGCCAATTAAAACCCTAGTTGGAGCTGGGTTGAGGTATATTTGCTTGTTCAGAGAGTGGTGCTCTCTATCACAGTAAGGCTTTCCATTTTGGGCTGCCATGGGTGGAGGGGACTTCTGGCTCAGGTCCGCAGTTTCTACTCACAGATTGCACGCTGCGATCTCAGGCATTCCTCCCAGTCCAGGTTGGTGCATGATGTGTGGACAGTCATGGTTGTCCCCCAGCAGTTATTACAGATCATTTACTAGTTGTTCCTGGTTGTTTATTAGTTGCTCCAGGTAGTCTAACTAACTTCCACTCCTCTCTATGCTGCCGTGTTCTTCCGTCTCCTCCTTGTTCCTCTATTTTAATTGTATCTGGGAATGTTAAGTAAGGTAATTAAATCAGAATAACCTTTCCAAAGAAGTTCCCTTTGATGCTTTGACAGTCCTTACCTCTCAGAATTTCTGTCCTTGCTGCCAGCTTTCAGGCAAAGCTTCTTAGGTTTGGACCATGGAAGTGTAATTAGTGTTTTCCCTAGCTTAGCACCCTTTCCTTTCCCAAGGCTGCTTACTTATTTCACTTGTGCTATCTTCTCTTCTAGGGAATGGGGCTTGTAATTGTGCAGGCATTGTCTGAATACAACAGGTAAGTTCACCTTCCTAGGAAGAGAAGTGTCTTATTTTCATATGAATTGATTGAGTAGGAAACAAGTTTGTTAGAGTTCTTTGGTGAACTTCCCTTATCTATTCTAGAAGAATATTCAGAGGTACAGCTGCTGCAGATGTGTTTTCTCTAGCTTGGCTCGATGGCTTTAGCAGGGGTTGTTTTTAACACCAGGGGAAAACAGTCACTAGATTAGTGTCCATCTTTTGTTTAAGGAATTAGGCACATTCTTTAACCTTTGGTATTTTATTGCAGAGCATTTGAACTAGTTTTCCAACCACAAGTAGGTGCTTCAATTTAATGGAATGTATCATACAATTTAATGGAATATATTTCTACGTGGAAAAGGTTATGATGCACTGTTTTTTGATACTCATAAAAAAATAAAAACCAAGGAGAAAACATATTAAGTTAGCTCTAGTTTGACAGATGCTACTTTTTCATCAGAAATTGACTTCAACTTCCCAGTCTCTGTCTATTCTGTGGTTTTCTTCATTGAGGCTTGCTTCTCTTTTACTGTAGATGGGAAGGATCTGGTATTCACTGAATGGAGACCAGAAGTGTCCCTACTCCTGACAAAGGCCTGGCGGGAACTCGGTTGCTCCTTTCCAGACTTTTCTCACACACAATTGGGTGTTGGAACTTTAAATCTGTCCCATCTCCACAAATAGTTTAGCTCACAGATTTCCTTCTTTCTTCTTCAAAAACAAACAAGATTTTCACTGTTACAGCCTTAATGTAATTTCAGTCACACTTTTCAAGTAATAGTCTGTTTTAGAAATAACTGAATCAGCCATATGTTAGAGCAGTTTCACACTTTTGCAGTTTGCTTTCTAAGTCTCTCCGAAAGTAGCCAGGCATTTTCGTACACACAACCTCAAGAGCAGATGGATGCCTCTTAGCTTGCAGGGGAAACTGCAGAGAGTAGATTGTTGTCATGCTTTTGTTTTGTGGAGTCGATGAATTCGAAGTGTGGCTTGTCTTGATTACCTAGAATGCCAAGAACAAAGAAATACTTGATAAATAATATTAAAGTTGAATTTAGTTCTTTTTGTTCAGGCAATATAAAGACAAAGAAGAAGAACACCAGAGTGGTTTTTTCTCTGCTTTAACAAACATGGTAAGTCCTACTTGTTTTTTCTCCTGGTCAGAAATACATGTAGTCTGCAAGGGTAATTGTTTGAGATGATGGCAAGACAAGGGGAGAGAGGCTGCCCAGAGCACATTTTATTGAGAGCTATATTTCCTTTAGTGATTTATATAACCAAATGAGATAGGGAAAAGGAGAGCTTTGATTTTTCTGGGTCTGAATTTTTAAAATTAATTGAAATTTTAAAGGGTTAAGGAAAGGTACACATTAAGCCAGACTTTGGCTCCCTAAAATGTTGGCCCTGTTTGGGGTCTGACTCTGTGGAACACAGAACAGGAAGGTTTAGATCGAGTGCTTTTTTGCTCTCTGTTGTGGCTCCTTGAGTCCTCGTAGCTGGTCTGGAATCAAGGGATTGGTGCAGTGGCTGAGACATTGCTGTAAAGTCTAAGGGTCTGGACCTGAGAGGTCTGAAGTTTAGGAAAGTTATTGGTCTCATTTGTCAGACTACAGAGCAGTTTCTCAACCTCAGTACTACTGGCGTTTTGGGCCAAATAGTATGGGACTGATCTTTAAGGGATAAATCTATGTGTTTCTTTTAAAAGTCATCAAATGCAGACAGATTCAGAAAGTCAGTTTTCTTGGGTGCTAACATCCAAGTAATCAGTCCTAGGGCAAGAAGATTATTGCGTGTATTGCAAGAAACAGAATCTGCCTCCACTCCCCCCACCTCACTACCAAAAAAAAAAAAGAGGGAGGCTCCCCCCACCCCCCGACAATGCCTATGCATTCTCTTCTTCTCCCTTCTTAGAGCCTACTCTCAGAAAGGACCTGATACATTCTTTAATTCTGAAAAATAATTGAATAAAGTCTCTCACCAAGGCTGGAGCAGCTATGAGTGCTATATTGGTGTTTGATTAGGAAATAGATACAATGCTATTGCTCCCAGGGATCTTTGCCTTTTAGCCAAGGGGAAAAATCTTTGTACCAAACAAATGAAGCTCCAGCTGCAGAAGTGTTGGGCATCAGTAAGCAAGTGGAATAGGTATTTTCAGAAGGGTGGGCATCTTTCTTATTGCCTCTGATATCACACATGTTAGAGGCAGCCTACTCCATTTTTCTATTTGGCTGCTCTGAACAGGACACAAACTAAAGATTCTCTGATATGATAGATGGATAGACATTTCAGGTCTGAAATCCAAATATCTCTCTGAGCACAGTTCTTTGTTGGATGAAGTCAGCCTGCTTTCTTTGACGTTCTTCATGAATAGATTTCTGACTTCAAATAAACAAAAGTAGAAAGTAGAAAAGTGGAAAGTAGAAAAGTAGAAAGATGCAGAGTGAGGAGGATGTCCAGGTTAACATTTACTCAGTGTCAGTGGTAACTAAACTTATACATTGGAAAGGAGAGCTATACAAAAGTACGGGGATTTTTTTAAGCCCCTTTTAAGTAGAACGATGATTTAGTAGGGTTCTCCTTTCACTTATTACTTTTATTACTTAAGATTCTTTTAATGTCTTTAAAGTAGGCTCATTTTGGTGTGTGTGAGACTAGTAGTCCACAGTTCCAAGTTCCTCCTGGCTGGAAGCAGCTTGTTTTTTCAGATGAGAGAGGGTTGATAGGCACAGAACTCCACTCACAGCTCTGTGCTATAAGTCTGCAATTCCTCTTTTCTTCCACAGGTGGGCAGCATGTTCATAGCAGATGCCCATGAAAAAATCTCAGTACAGTAAGTGCCTAGCATTCTTGTGCTGTGACTTGGATTTTAGTGTGGGCTCTCCAGCTGGATTGGAGAATGTGAAACATTACCTCTTGCTAAACCTTAACAGATTCAAACTGTTTTGGTGATTTATCAAATGTTTCTTGGGTTTTAAACAATAATGGACCTTTTGGTTTCATGTGTATTAAGCCCCAAGAAGCTGAAAAAACTATTCAGATATTTCCAGAATGAAATGAAAGAGGGCTGGGGATCTGAGCCAGTTAAGTACTTAACTGGATTGGGGTAGAAAATTGAGAGGGAGGATGGTGAATGAAGTAGATAAGAATGGGTCCTATGGAATTGAAGTTAACTAAGGCCCTGACTCCTTACCTATACATCCTTTACTTTGTCCTAGAAGGAAGTAAAAGGGAACATTAGAAATGCAGAAGGATTGATAATGAGGAGCTGGGGTGAAATCTTATCTTCATGATTATACTGTTTTAACTCCTCTATTCTCTCTAATTTGTTCTCTTCTTTAGAACCAATGAGGCCATTCTTCTGGCTCTTTATGAAGCTGTTCATTTAAATCGCAACTTTATCACAGTGTTAGCCCAGGTTGGTTACCTTAAAAACCCAATCCTTTTTATCCCTGAATTTCATATAAATTCATTCCACAGAAAGCATATTTGTCTGTGCCTGTTTAAAACCCTGTTTTGCCTTGGTGAGTGGTAGTGACAAGGAATTACATCAGTTGTATTTACTTCAAGCTAATCCCCAAATGTATATCTTTCCATCTGATGCTGAAGTGAGTCTAAAAACATGCAGAGTTAATGGTTTTGACCAGTTTATTGATTCTATTAATCCAAATGCCTTGAGATTACTTCATTTTGCTCACTGAAAATCCCTGGTAGTATCTGCCCATTTGGATTTTTATATCAGACTTCCTGTGTTTTAAACCATTCTGGAATTAAAACTGGAGATAAAATAGGCCAAGTCATTTATCTTATTATTGCATCAGTTTGCAGAAAAGAAAAGTAAAAAATATCCCATCCAGCATAAAGTTAGTTGTTAACAGATAAAAGGTCTACAGACATTGAAAGCAGGAAGTCTTAGAATACTGAGTGCCAGGTCACATGCCTAAGGGATATCCTCAGTATTTGGCACTGAGTGGACTAAAATAGAATGAGAACTCAAGTGCTGTCCATGAAAGCTGTCTTTAAAAATTGGTAAAGTGATTTTATCTTAAAGCCAGATTGTTTAAAAAATGTATGTAGGTTTCTTTTAAAGGAAAGTTGGTTTATGCTTTTTTCTCAAAGGGCAGATATGTATGGAATCCATTGATTGAGTTTTAACAATAAAGTAAGATCATGCTTAAAAAGTAGGGAGCTGGTTTAGGATCTGCTTAGGAGGACACATCAGTTTTCACAACTGATAACCTAAGAAACTTTTTCTACTATTTTCATTATGTTCCTTGTCTGCTCTCCAAATTCTATAATTGATTTTAAAAGAAGGGATAAGGAAGGTAAAGGGCCAGTAAAATTGTTGGGGAAGAGAAGGGAAATAAAAAGTAGTTGCCACTCAGCTTAATTTTCAGTAGCTGATGTGGCAGGGATGGCTCCAGAGGGTAAGAGATGGAAGAATTATCTGCTTTGGTCCCTACTGTGTGTCTTGACCCCTATATTTCTGCTTCCTACCCCACACACTCTTGTTTGTCTTGGAATAGAAAGGCTGCCATTTATATAGCTCTTTTTATAGCTTCTGGTATCTCCTTGGCTCATCTACATTTATTAGCCAACTATGTGATCAGTGTAACAGCTTCCAGATACGTGTGTTTTTAGGGTGATCTGCTGAGAAAAGTCCCTTCCCAGGTCTAAATAGGACTGCCAATGCCCTCTTTCTTATAGAATAATCCTGTTGATTTGTTTACCCATTTTTTACTTATATGGTTCTGCAGAAAAACTTATGTAACTTTGAAAGATATTACCTTTTTGTGTATATATGTTATATTTCATAATAAGGAAATAACAAACTGTGGAACTGTAACCATTAATATTCTTTGAAATCTGCTCTCTAAATACTTGTTAAATTGCACTTGGAAAGTTATCACTTATGTATATATGTTATATTTTACAATAAAAATATGATTAAAAGATTTAAAAAATCGCAAACACAATACAAAAATAAAACAGGGAATTCGGTATGCCCTCTAAAAACAAACAAACAAAAACTTATGTAATGGGAACCTATTGCTTAAAGAAAACTAGCCCACAGAGCTTCTTATTGGTGTAATCAGATACTCATGGGAACTAAATGTAGTGGCAGTCCCTCCTCAGTGAGCTTTCTGTCTAATTATAATACCAGGAATACGAGTAAGAATATTTAGTAAAGGATACTCAGGGAGAACTGGATTTTCTTATTTCTTCCTTCTGCATGCTCTTTCAGAGTCATCCAGAAATGGGCTTGGTGACGACCCCTGTCAGTCCTGCTCCAACAACCCCAGCCACACCACTTGGGACCACACCGCCCTCTTCTGAGGGTGAGCCACTACCTCCTTTGTGTTATTGATTAATATGAGTTTGGGTCTTTCAGGGTGAGCATAGTTGTCTTAACAAAGAACAAAGTTGTTCATTCTTTCAAATAAGAAATTTGTCTGAAGTACTGCCTTCAGAACTCCAGAAGCTCTGAAGAAAACTTTGTGGAAAAGATAGTCAAGTGCTTTTCTCTATAAGAAAGCTGCATAACTCCAGTTTGTTCTTCTCAGGGAATGGTTGTGGAATCCTGGAGTGCTAGATCTGAAAGGGATGTCAGAGCTCAGTAACCCTTGGCCTGCCAAGCACTCAGGGTACTTGTGAGGCTCAGATGAGATATTTTATGGAAAGTATCTCCTGGTGACTTGAAAGCACTGAATTGTAAAGTAATAATGTTATCTCATAGCACTGAAAGGTAAAGTAGTGATGTTATCTCATATCACCATTTTACAAATGAAGGAATTGAGGCCAGAGAAAGGAAGCAGTTTGCCTAAGGTTAGTGAGAGGTGAGACTAAGAACCTAGACATGAATCAGGGCAAGGACCATGTCTTACTTTGTTCACTGCTATATTCCCACCATAGTGCCTGGCATGGTAATTGCTTAGAATTGTTTGTTGCATAAATGAATGAGAAAATGAACATTGGATTTACTCACTACGTGTCTGCCAGCCACTCCCAGTTGGACATGACAGGCTTTGAGTTGTATTATAATTAGGAGTTTGATGATTATTTAAGACTCTTCCCTCTGAAAAATAATAAAAAACTTTTTCCCTTTATAAATTTTATGACTGGAACTTAAGGAAAAAGTAAGAAAAGAAATTGGAATTTTGCCCAATAAAGTTTATGTCACCTGCGATGGTTCTATTGTAAACTGAATGTGTTTGATGGAATACCGTAACCTAAAAATAATCTACATTAATACTTGATGTCGTACTACTTAATACTTAAATGCTGACCTCATTTTGGGTAAAGAAGTACAGGAGATCTAACTTTGATCCATTCTTTGTGCCTTCTTACTGTCTGTATGTGAAATGACCTTCTTTGTTCTGCTTTCTCTCTTTTTAAATTTTCATATAGCACATGTGGCAGTAGTGCCTCAAGGCAGTACAAGCAGTATTGGTACAGAAGCATGGCAGAGGTGCCATTGATACCTCGTCTATAGTACCAAATTGGATCTGTTTAGAATTGAAAGCCAAATTCCAAAATATCTTAATGAGAGGGAGTAAGTAGTGAGGATTGCATACTTGTCTCTGCTAATTCAGGTCACTGAATAATCCAATGGAAAGATTGTTCTTTCTCTTTAAGGAAGAAGCCTGCCTGGTTACCATGGATATTAAAACACACACACACACACACACACACACACAAGTTCCATGTGATGTTGGGGTTTGGATGCTTCAGAAAACTGCCTTTCAAACTGTTCATTGTGAACACTTCCACCTACACACTTGATTATGCAATGCCAGGATTTGTGCTTACTTACTTACAAACAGTGAGCTTTTATTTTTTCTAGTGGAAAGATAGAGTCAGCCTACTTTCAAATGGCTGTTTCCTTTGGCAAAGGCTGCTAGGAAGAATTTTGAAGCCAAAGATAAAGGAATTACTCTTCCTTAGGAAGACTTTAATTTGTGAGGGATATTATTATTTTTCTGCTCTATTTTATTCCTTTTCCCCTCTCCTAATTCATTTCCTTTCTGTAGGGGTCCTAGATATTGTAACCTTGTTTTTAATTTTTGATTTTTAATTATAGTGGTGCTCAATAGTCCAGTTATAGCTAAAGGTATGTCACTGGAGCCATTATTTTTAAAAGCCAGCAGTTTAGTTGTAACATTTGTTCTTAGCTCATATTTGACATTTGACAACTCAGCTTTGGCATGAGAAGATTTTCTGGTAAACTAAAAATACATATACTTCTATATTTCTACATGTTATATAAGACAGTTTTCCAGTTATTCCTGCATGTGAAAGGGAAAAAAGTCCCACTTACCAGTTAGATGCCTCTTTGGATTGGACAGTGGAATGATTATGGGCTCTGAACTTCAAAAGAGACTTGTGGTTTGAAATGACAGTTTTGGGTCATTAACCCATCACATGAATTAAGATCTTTAAGTATTTCAACATAAAAATATATTTGTCTTTTATTAGTTCTTGGGGGCTGAACTGTGGGAAAACAGCCAAAGGTTGGGCGTACTAATTTCTTCTCACAAGGCTTTTTGCTGTACTTGTTATGTATTATGTATTTATAATATGCATGTTTCCCATTGTTAATAAACAGTCTCTGCATACATCGTAATAACTCCAAATGGATCCATTATGATTATGAATACATATTATGAGTAATATCCCAAAGTCAGCTGAATCTTTTTGGGTAAAAATACAGCAGAAAGCTATAAGATTCTCTTATTGTCTGAACTATCATGAACCTTCTTTTGCTTATGTATTATGTCTTAGACAGTGTAAAAGCACATAACAAGATGTCTAAGTCTTATTTAAAGCTTTAGAATCTTGGAAGTCTACATTAAGTCTGTGTTCTTTTGTGGGTCATCCCTGGTCTGGTCCCTCATTGTTCATTGGGACCATGGACAGGGACGGGATGTGGGAATGGGGTTTCTCTTGGCTATCCGGTCAGTAATGTCCATTCATTTTCATTCTGGTTTTCCTTTTCAGGTTCCCTTTTAGGGGAAAGGTATAAAGGGGTAGAATTTGAGTGTAGCTCTGCCTTAAGTGTCCCCCCCCCCCCATCTTGGGTACTTCCATCTTAAAAGTTTGTTCTCAAATTGAGCAAGTTTTCCCCTTATTAGGAAAAAAATCTTCATTTATTTTAAGCAGAAGGCCTATTGAAGCAAGGCTCATTTATATTCAGTTCAGAACTTTCCTTAAGTGCAAATGGAAGTGCCTCTAAGAAGAACCCTGAACCCTTCTGGGTTACTAGGATCTAGAAGTGGCATCAGTATACCCTTCCTAGGATGTTAGGAGAAAGGGCTGTTCCTGGAGACTGACCCTCCTAGGTAGGAGAAAAGATGATTGGGCTTAATCTTGGTAGTAGGAAGGGCTCTAGAGGCCTAGGAGGAAGAGACAACAGTTTTATGATAGGTACTTAGTCCTTCCTCCATTGTGGAAAAAGCATATTTAGTGATTTTCTTGCCTGCTGGCAAATTGGCTATGTGGGTAGAGGTGTTAGATGGAATATGTTACAGGCTAAGTGTATTTCATCTGTTCTGTTCCAGTTATAAGTTCTGTGGAACTCCCACTGGATGCAGATGTACAGACCAGTAATCTACTGATAACCTTTTTAAAGTATAGCTCAATTGTCATGCAAGACACCAAAGGTAAGACATGCCACTTTGGGGGCTCAGCAAGCAGGAGGTGTGGCAGGCAGCTGCTTAGCTAGACTCAGAGAGCAGCATTAATACTTTGAAACTTTGACAAAATGAACCACTGGAGGCTCCTTTGTAGGGTGATGGTCCTGATTGCTGGGAAACAGTGATTTCTCACTGCCAGATGGCAATTAGGTGATGTTGGGAAAATCTGGAGCTGGAGGAGGGGAGTGCTCAAAAATAGAATAGGAAGAAGATTGGTCTCTACACAAAACTAGCAAGTCTTCTCAGCAAAGCTGGGTAAGTAGATGCAAACTCTTATGTGTGGGAAGTGGGGGGATTAGCATGCTTCAGGGAATTCCCTTTTGAGGACAAGAACTGAAAGCATCAGCTTGTGGTGAGAGTTAGAGGACTTATACAGAGTACGGTAGGAAGAGGCGAGATTCAGAGGGACTCTTTTCCTTAACACTTAAGATAGAAGTGTCAATACCTGTCCCAGAAATGCTGAGTGAGAATGGGGGAGGATTGGGTGTTGGACAGATTTGAGGTTTTTTTCTGCCAGATTTTGCATTCTTACTCTGCTTGTGATTTTTCTATGGTCTTTTAGTCGGTAATAGGGCAGTGGAATAGTTGGGCTAGGAAGGAGAAGGAATTGGGAGGAGATCTAGCAAATTCTATTTAGTTTATATCCCAGTTTTAAGATTCCTTGGAAATAAGAGTTTTGTTCCATCATGACACTGAGTTAGCGTTTTTCCTCCATTTTTTTTTTCAATGAAAAAAAATCCAATATACAGAGAAGTTGGGAGGATTATACAAAGATTGCCCATATACCCATTAACATTTTGCTGTATAATTCTTTATTTGTATTGCTCTTCTTATTTTGGTTAAATCATTTTAAAGATGCAGACATCACTCTGCTTTACACCTAAATACTTTTAGCATGTATCTCCTAAAATTAAAGACATATTACTCATTAAAGACTATAACATGTTAGCAGTGGTTAACTTAGTGAAAATCCTTTGCTGTTAGCTCCCCAGATCTAATCACTGTTAATTTGGTGTATATTCTTACTTTATAAGCCCCTTTGGAAGAAGAATCTTCGTATCCTATTTTAGGAGCTAGCTGTTCTCTCTGCTCAGTAGCTGAAGTTTGGATTCTTAAATTAAGGTCCATAGACAAGCTTCAGATTCCCAGATAACAAAAAAAACAAAAAAAACAAAAAAAAACCAGTTCTACTGTAGAGGCAGAATTGCTAAAATATCTTTATTTTTGCCACCTTACTCTCCACAAGGAGAGATTAATGCCTTGAGAGGTGATTTTAAAGTTCCCTTAGGGTTAAAGTGTACTTTAGAAGCCTCTGATTTGCCAGGTTTCTTCTGGTTATGAGGGGTCTCAGAAATTCCAGAATGGAACTGAAAGGCAAGAGCTGTAGTGTAGGTGTAGAACAGAATTTGGGGACTTTTGAGGAAAGAAGGAAACGTTGGGACACAGAAATAGGAAAGCTGAAAGATAAATATGGGAAATGAACAATTGTCAGAGTTGGTGGGCAGAGTCTAAGCCCTGTTATACTCAGACATACTGCATTAGTCCTTGGAGATATCTTCCTTGTATCCTTAGATTTTTCTTCTTTTAGGCCTTGTGAGCATGCTCTTTTGAGGAAGAGAGAGCTGTATACAAGAATGAGATAGATGCAAGTAGTCCATGTCACACACTGCTAACACAGAAAAGATCATTGGAAGTTGCAGAGATGTCTGAACTTTTGAGACTTGGAAGTGAGATCTGACAGGCAAGAATAATAAGACCTGAGTTTCCTGAGGCCATTGTTTCTCCTTTATGGGAATGGGTCACTTCTTCCTTTCTCTAGAAATACTGCAGCAACCACAGAGGAGGAGAAACTGCATAGATGTAACCCAGAAAATGAATTTTTAGCTTTGCTTGATGTAACACAGTGATTTGAGGCTCTTGGAACTCATTTTTGGCCTTAGGTGTTATATGTCTCTTTGTTGTGTTCACTTTGTCGTCCATAAAATGGATGGCAAAATGGAGGGCTGGTTAATTGCAGTATGGGTGATCTCAGACAGTGTCTCTGAACTCAGGCCAGGGCAGGTCCTTGCCAATAGGCAGCCTAAATGTGGCAAGGGGCAAGGTTGGGGGTGGCAAAGAGTTAATTTCAGAAATGGCTCCTGTGTGGCTTCATTGGCCCAGCTCTATTTCTGTCAGTTAAGCTCCTGACCTGATGTATGGCTTGGGTTAACAGGATCTCATTATGCTTTTAGGAGCAACTTTTTCTTGGCTTTGCTTTTTTTCCCTCCAGGATATGATCTTTTTCTTCATTACATATCCATTATTTGATACTTTTAATAGATATGTATAGTAAGTTATAAAGTTTATAAGTATAATAGATAGCATGAATTATAAAGTATACTAATAAAATGAACAAGTGCGAACCTGCCACCCAGCTTAAAAAAATAAAGCATTATTACTGCTTTGAAGCTGTCTGTGTGTCGCCTCCCCAATCACTCCACTCCTCTCCATTCTCCAGAATTTTGTGCTTATCATTTCCTTGATTTGCCTCTGCTTTTAAAGCTTTTCTTCTGGGATTCTTCTGACTTTGGTGTTGTCATCTTAAAGGAATTTCTGTTCAATCTTTAAAATAGATACTAGGCAAAAATTTTTAAAATGTTTATGTCTATCTATGCATAGACATAAAGTTGGTCTGAGTGGTATGATATATGATTAAACTTGGTTATTGTCTTTTTATGCTTTTCTGAATTAAAAAATGTTTATACTGAAATATATCTTATTCTGTCAGAATACCTTTTTCTATTTTTATTTTTTTTTAAATTGGAGTGATAGCTGTAGGCTTTTCTGTAGGAGTTGCTTTTCAGCTTTTGGGGAAAGGGAGGAGAGTGCCAGAGAAACTCTTGTGGCCAGGAGTAGGTAGAAGAATCTTATGAATCTAATTTTGCATAGGCAAGGGCTTCTTTTTGCTCTTCTGGCTGCCTACGAGCTCTAATTGAAGATATAGAGAATGTCAGATAGGGGTTATCATCATTACTCTTTTTGCACTGCTTATCTCCAACAAAAGGTGAATGTATTTCTGGACTACAACCCTCATCATGCCTTCTAATTGTCAGATTTTAGTTGGTAGATTCTGTCTTTCAGGAAGAAGCAGGTTAATGTCTGGGTGAGTACTACTACTGGCTAACTTTTACAGCACTGTAGTTTAATAGGCCCCTTTGATCTGGACTTCAGTTTGAGCCCTCTCAAGCTAATTTAAAACATCGTGAGCCATTTGTCCATTTTGAATATGCTGGCATGGCCCTCTTCTTACTTCTACTCCCACCCACTCGTCCACAAAGTCCCTGGAAAGTAAATATGCTTTGATAGTTCTGGTAATTGGCAGTGATGGAATAGATCTTTCTTGGTCATTTATGTGTGGGCTTAGAGCCTTCCTATTGAAGTTGCCTTCTTCCTTTTTAATAACTAGAATGTGAGTTCTGGAAGTTCAGGGATCTTTGTTTAGTTAAGTGCTTTATCTCTAATGCCTAGCACAGTGCCTGCCCCACAACAGTCGCTAAGTAAATATTTCTCGAGTGACTAACTTTGGCAGAAAGGAAGAAGAATGTTCAAGAGTTCACAGCTTGTCCAGTTCATAAATAATGTGTACAGTGCAGGAAGAAGCATGGGCTGGACCCTGTTCTCCAGGTAGAAGTCCTGGTTTCTGTCTGATTCCATTGCCAATTTGCTATGAACAGTCATGCAACCTTTCTGGACCTTGTGGTAGGTGGGTACAGAAAGGTGGTGCTTTTAGCTGGTGGATAGGGAGGGATGGGAAGAGGAGTGGACCTGTCTATTCAGAAGCAGAGGACTGGTCTGGAAGTGATTTGTGCTATGACAAAAGGAACCATTATAAGAATTAGACGGTTCTCAGGAAGGTGGTCAGGTGTTGATCAGACTACTAGGATACTTAAGGAAAAAAAAAAAACTTCTGGAGAATTCTTTTGCCTAGAAAAGGTATAAGAATTACTCTAGCAGTATTTTAAGTTTTATTCATGTATTTGGTGGGGAGAGAAAGTGAGAATATTCTTTTTTTATGATGTGCATCTGTATTCTCTATAGAAACATGGTCTGGATCATTTACAGAGAAGGGTTTCTTTTTTCTTTACAGATGAGCACCGGCTTCACAGTGGTAAACTCTGTCTGATTATCCTTACATGTATTGCAGAGGTAGGTCTCACCAGCCTCCTGGTCTCTTACAAAGTACAATCTTTTCCTACCTTTTTCCCCTAGTTCCTGTCTCCTAACTTTTAGGGTCCTTTCAGGGTCCTAAAGCTTGTCTCCTCCCACTAGAATGTAAGCTCCGACAGTGCCTCCTTCACCACTTTATTCTCAGTGCCTGTCACATAGTAGAAGCTCAATTAGTATTTGCTGGATGAATTAGTCATGAATTGTGATAAGATAGCTGCTATAATTGAAAACTGGAAGATTCTGGCTCTTCCAGGTTTAAATAAGAGATTTACACTTCTTTAGGAAAAAAAATCTTGCCTCTTTGAAACTTCAGAGTTTTTCATGTTGGATCTTTTGCAATTAGCAGACCAAAAAAAAAAAAAAAAAAGGAGCTCAGGTTTCCTGTGGGGGAGTGGAGAGAAAAGCCAAACAGAGGAATCAGAAACTCAGTTTAGTTGCGCTGGTTGTATTTTGGTGAAGAACAAGACCCTGAGGGAAAAAAGAAGAGGTGCTTTGACTTTGTAGGGAGGTACCTTTGAGTGGCTAAATAGGCTTGAACTCACTCTGGATCTTGTTGCCACACAGGCATAGCAGAACTTCAACCTCTCCCTTCATCATTCCTTACTCTGTTCTTCTCTCTCTTAAGAAAAATGGTAAAGATGATGATCCATGTGGAGTGGAGATCTCTCTCAGTTTTTCCCTTCTTGTATTTTTTGTGAAAAGTGAACCTACTTTTCACAAGGTAGGGATAACTGGTTATGGAAGAGCTGCTTATTAGCAGTGGCCTGGTGTAATTGCTTTAGAAAAATCTTTGTAAGAAAATCTTTAAAGGAGTTTTTTGCAGATTTTGAGAGGCGGGGCAAGATGGCGGACTGGTGAGCTGTATGTTTTAGTTACTCCTCCAGGAAAGTAGGTAGAAAGCCAGGAACTGCATGGACTGGACACCACAGAGCAATCTGACTTTGGGCATACTTCATACAACACTCATGAAAACGTGGAACTGCTGAGATCAGTGAAATCTAAGTTTTTGCGGCCAGCGGACCCGCGCCCCTCCCTGCCAGGCTCAGTCCCGTGGGAGGAGGGGCTGTCAGCTCCGGGAAGGAGAAGGGAGAACTGCAGTGGCAGCCCTTATCGGAAACTCAATCTACTGATCCAGACTCCAACCATAGATAGACTGAGACCAGACACCAGAGAATCTGAGAGCAGCCAGCCCAGCAGAGAGGAGAGAGATATAGAAAAAAACAGCACGAAAAACTCCAAAATAAAAGCGGAGGATTTTTGGAGTTCTGGTGAACATAGAAAGGGGAAGGGCAGAGCTCAGGCCCTCAGGCTCATATGCAAATCCCGAAGAAAAGCTGATCTCTCTGCCCTGTGGACCTTTCCTTAATGGCCCTAATTGCTTTGTCTCTTAGCATTTCGATAACCCATTAGATCTGTGAGGAGGGCCCTTTTTTTTTTCTTCTTTTTTTTTTCTTTTAATCCTTTTTTCTTTTTCTAAAACAATTACTCTAAGAAGCCCAATACAGAAAGCTTCAAAGACTTGCAATTTGGGCAGGTCAAGACAAGAGCAGAACTAAGAGAGCTCTGAGATGAAAGGCAATAATCCAGTGGCTGAGAAATTTCACTAAACACCACAACTTCCCAAGAAAAGGGGGGTATCTGCTCACAGCCATCATCCTGGTGGACAGGAAACACTCCTGCCCATCACCAGCCCCATAGCCCAGAGCTGCCCCACACAACCCAGTGTGACGGAAGTGCTTCAAATAACAGGCACACTCCACAAAACTGGGCGTGGACATTAGCCTTCCCTGCAACCTCAGCTGATTGTCCCAGAGCTGGGAAGGTGGAGCAGTGTGAATTAACAAAGCCCCATTCAGCCATCATTTCAGCAGACTGGGAGCCTCCCTACACAGCCCAGCAGCCCAGAACCGCCCTGGGGGGACGGCACTCACCTGTGACATAGCACAGACATCCCTCAACAGAGGACCAGGGGGTGCACGGCCTGGAAGAGGGACCCACTCGCAAGTCTCAGGAGCCATACGCCAATACCAAGGACTTGTGGGTCAGTGGCAGAGACAAACTGTGGCAGGACTGAACTGAAGGATTAGACTATTGCAGCAGCTTTAAAATTCCAGGATCACCAGGGAGATTTGGTTGTTAGAGCCACCCCCCCTCCCTGACTGCCCAGAAACACGCCCCATATACAGGGCGGGCAACGCCAACTACACACGCAAGCTTGGTACACCAATTGGACCCCACAAGACTCACTCCCCCACGCACCACAAAGGCACAGCACGGGAGAACTGGCTTGTGGAGAACAGGTGGCTCGTGGACGCCACCTGCTGGTTAGTTAGAGAAAGTATACTCCACGAAGCTGTAGATCTGATAAATTAGAGATAAGGACTTCAATTGGTCTACACATCCTAAAAGAACTCTATCAAGTTCAGCAAATGCCAAGAGGCCAAAGACAGCAGAAAATTATAAAGCATATGAAAAAACCAGACGATATGGATAACCCAAGCCCAAGCACCCAAATCAAAAGATCAGAAGAGACACAGCACCTAGAGCAGCTACTCAAAGAACTAAAAATGAACAATGAGACCATAGTACAGAATACAAAGGATATCAAGAAGACCCTAGAAGAGCATAAAGAAGACATTGCAAGACTAAATAAAAAAATAGATGATCTAATGGAAATTAGAGAAACTGTTGACCAAATTAAAAAGATTCTGGACACTCATAGTACAAGACTAGAGGAAGTTGAACAACGAATCAGTGACCTGGAAGATGACAGAATGGAAAATGAAAGCAGAAAGCACAAAAGAAAGAATGGGGAAAAAAATTGAAAAAATCGAAATGGACCTCAGGGATATGATAGATAATATAAAACGTCCGAATATAAGACTCATTGGTGTTCCAGAAGGGGAAGAAGAGGGTAAAGGTCTAGGAAGAGTATTCAAAGAAATTGTTGGGGAAAACTTCCCAAATCTTCTAAACAACATAAATACACAAATCATAAGTGCCCAGCGAACTCCAAATAGAATAAATCCAAATAAACCCACTCCGAGACATATTGTGATCACACTGTCAAACACGGAAGAGAAGGAGCAAGTTCTGAAAGCAGCAAGAGAAAAGCAATTCACCACATACAAAGGAAACAGCATAAGACTAAGTAGTGACTACTCAGCAGCCACCATGGAGGCGAGAAGGCAGTGGCACGATATATTTAAAATTCTGAGTGAGAAAAATTTCCAGCCAAGAATACTTTATCCAGCAAAGCTCTCCTTCAAATTTGAGGGACAGCTTAAATTTTTCACAGACAAACAAATGCTCAGAGAATTTGCTAACAAGAGACCTGCCCTACTGGAGATACTCAAGGGAGCCCTACAGACAGAGAAACAAAGAAAGGACAGAGAGACTTGGAGAAAGGTTCAGTACTAAAGAGATTCGGTATGGGTACAATAAAGGATATTAATAGAGAGAGGGGAAAAATATATATGACAAACATAAACCAAAGGATAAGATGGCTGATTGAAGAAATGCTTTCACGGTTATAACGTTGAATGTAAATGGATTAAACTCCCCAATTAAAAGATATAGATTTGCAGAATGGATCAAAAAAATGAACTATCAGTATGTTGCATACAAGAGACTCATCTTAGACACAGGGACACAAAGAAATTGAAAGTAAAAGGATGGAAAAAAATATTTCATGCAAGCTACAGCCAAAAGAAAGCAGGTGTAGCAATATTAATCTCAGATAAAATAGACTTCAAATGCAGGGATGTTTTGAGAGACAAAGAAGGCCACTACATACTAATAAAAGGGGCAATTCAACAAGAAGAAATAACAATCCTAAATGTCTATGCACCCAATCAAGGTGCCACCAAATACATGAGAGAAACACTGGCAAAACTAAAGGAAGCAAGTGATGTTTCCACAATAATTGTGGGAGACTTCAACACATCACTCTCTCCTATAGATAGATCAACCAGACAGAGGACCAATAAGGAAATTGAAAACCTAAACAATCTGATAAATGAATTAGATTTAACAGACATATACAGAACATTACATCCCAAATCATCAGGATACACATACTTTTCTAGTGCTCACGGAACTTTCTCCAGAATAGATCATATGCTGGGACATAAAACAAGCCTCAATAAATTTAAAAAGATTGAAATTATTCAAAGCACATTCTCTGACCACAATGGAATACAATTAGAAGTCAATAACCATCAGAGACTTAGAAAATTCACAAATACCTGGAGGTTAAACAACACACTGCTAAACAATCAGTGGGTTAAAGAAGAAATAGCAAGAGAAATTGCTAAATATGTAGAGACAAATGAAAATGAGAACACAACATACCAAAACCTATGGGATGCAGCAAAAGCAGTGCTGAGGGGGAAATTTATAGCACTAAATGCATATATTAAAAAGGAAGAAAGAGCCAAAATCAAAGAACTAATGGATCAACTGAAGAAGCTAGAAAATGAACAGCAAACTAATCCTAAATCAAGTACAAGAAAAGAAATAACAAGGATTAAAGCAGAAATAAATGACATAGAGAATAAAAAAACAATAGAGAGGATAACTATCACCAAAAGTTGGTTCTTTGAGAAGATCAACAAGATTGACAAGCCCCTAGCTAGACTGACAAAATCAAAAAGAGAGAAGACCCATATAAACAAAATAATGAATGAAAAAGGTGACATAACTGCAGATCCTGAAGAAATTAAAAAAATTATAAGAGGATACTATGAACAACTGTATGGCAACAAACTGGATAATGTAGAGGAAATGGACAATTTCCTGGAAACATATGAACAACCTAGACTGACCAGAGAAGAAACAGAAGACCTCAATCAACCCATCACAAGCAAAGAGATCCAATCAGTCATCAAAAATCTTCCCACAAATAATTGCCCAGGGCCAGATGGCTTCACAGGGAAATTCTACCAAACTTTCCAGAAAGAACTGACACCAATCTTACTCAAACTCTTTCAAAACATTGAAGAAAATGGAACACTACCTGACTCATTTTATGAAGCTAACATCAATCTAATACCAAAACCAGGCAAAGATGCTACAAAAAAGGAAAACTACCGGCCAATCTCCCTAATGAATATAGATGCAAAAATCCTCAACAAAATACTTGCAAATCGAATCCAAAGACACATTAAAAAAATCATACACCATGACCAAGTGGGGTTCATTCCAGGCATGCAAGGATGGTTCAACATAAGAAAATCAATCAATGTATTACAACACATTAAAAATTCGAAAGGGAAAAATCAAATGATCATCTCAATAGATGCTGAAAAAGCCTTTGACAAAATCCAACATCCGTTTTTCATAAAAACACTTCAAAAGGTAGGAATTGAAGGAAATTTCCTCAATATGATAAAGAGCATATATGAAAAACCCACAGCCAGCATAGTACTCAATGGTGAGAGACTGAAATCCTTCCCTCTAAGATCAGGAACAAGACAAGGATGCCCGCTGTCACCACTGTTATTCAACATTGTGCTGGAAGTGCTAGCCAGGGCAGTCCGGCAAGACAAAGAAATAAAAGGCATCCAAATTGGAAAAGAAGAAGTAAAACTGTCATTGTTTGCAGATGATATGATCTTATATCTAGAAAACCCTGAGAAATCGACAATACAGCTACTAGAGCTAATAAACAAATTTAGCAAAGTAGCGGGATACAAGATTAATGCACATAAGTCAGTAATGTTTCTCTATGCTAGAAATGAACAAACTGAAGAGACACTCAAGAAAAAGATATTGTTTTCAATAGCAACTAAAAAAATCAAGTACCTAGGAATAAACTTAACCAAAGATGTAAAAGACCTATACAAAGAAAACTATGTA
This sequence comes from Choloepus didactylus, assembly GCF_015220235.1. Lineage (NCBI taxonomy): Eukaryota > Metazoa > Chordata > Mammalia > Pilosa > Megalonychidae > Choloepus > Choloepus didactylus. The sequence continues at coordinate 31,465,629 of NC_051321.1, forward strand.
ACTCTACTAAAAGAAATAGAAGTGGACCTTAAAAGATGGAAAAATATTCCATGTTCATGGATAGGAAGGCTAAATGTCATTAAGATTTCAATTCTACCCAAACTCATCTACAGATTCAATGCAATCCCAATTAAAATTCCAACAACCTACTTTGCAGACTTGGAAAAGCTAGTTATCAAATTAATTTGGAAAGGGAAGATGCCTCGAATTGCTAAAGACACTCTAAAAAAGAAAAACGAAGTGGGAGGACTTACACTCCCTGACTTTGAAGCTTATTGTAAAGCCACAGTTGTCAAAACAGCATGGTACTGGCACAAAGATAGACATATAGATCAATGGAATCGAATTGAGAATTCGGAGATAGACCCTCAGATCTATGGCCGACTGATCTTTGATAAGGCCCCCAAAGTCACTGAACTGAGTCATAATGGTCTTTTCAACAAATGGGGCTGGGAGAGTTGGATATCCATATCCAAAAGAATGAAAGAGGACCCCTACCTCACACCCTACACAAAAATTAACTCAAAATGGACGAAAGATCTCAATGTAAAAGAAAGTACCATAAAACTCCTAGAAGATAATGTAGGGAAACATCTTCAAGACCTTGTATTAGGCGGCCACTTCCTAGACTTTACACCCAAAGCACAAGCAACAAAAGAAAAAATAGATAAATGGGAACTCCTCAAGCTTAGAAGTTTCTGCACCTCAAAGGAATTTCTCAAAAAGGTAAAGAGGCAGGCAGCACAATGGGAAAAAATTTTTGGAAACCATGTATCTGACAAAAGACTGGTATCTTGCATATATAAAGAAATCCTACAACTCAATGACAGTAGTACAGTCGGCCCAATTATAAAATGGGCAAAAGATATGAAAAGACAGTTCTCTGAAGAGGAAATACAAATGGCCAAGAAACACATGAAAAAATGTTCAGCTTCACTAGCTGTTAGAGAGATGCAAATTAAGACCACAATGAGATACCATCTAACACCTATTAGAGTGGCTGCCATTAAACAAACAGGAAACTACAAATGCTGGAGGGGATGTGGAGAAATTGGAACTCTTATTCACTGTTGGTGGGACTGTATAATGGTTCAGCCACTCTGGAAGTCAGTCTGGCAGTTCCTTAGAAAACTAGAAATAGAGTTACCATTTGATCCAGCAATTGCACTTCTTGGTATATACCCGGAAGATCGGAAAGCAGTGACACGAACAGATATCTGTACGCCAATGTTCATAGCAGCATTGTTCACAATTGCCAAGAGATGGAAACAACCCAAATGTCCTTCAACAGATGAGTGGATAAATAAAATGTGGTATATACACACGATGGAATACTATACGGCAGTAAGAAGGAACGACCTTGTGAAACATATGACAACATGGATGAACCTTGAAGACATAATGCTGAGTGAAATAAGCCAGGCATGGAAAGAGAAATATTATATGCTACCACTAATGTGAACTTTGAAAAATGTAAAACGAATGGTTTATAATGTCGAATGTAGGGGAACTAGCAATAGAGAGCAATTAAGGAAGGGAGAACAGTAATCCAAGAAGAACAGATATGCTATTTAACGTTCTGGGGATGCCCAGGAATGACTATGGTCTGTTAATTTCTGATGGATATAGTAGGAGCAAGTTCACAGAAATGTTGGTATATTACATAACTTTCTTGGGGTAAAGTAGGAACAGTTTGGAAGTAAAGCAGTTATCTTAGGTTAGTTGTCTTTTTCTTACTCCCTTGTTATGGTCTCTTTGAAATGTTCTTTTATTGTATGTTTTTCTTCCTTTTTTTTTTTTTTAATTTTTTTTTTTCCATAGAGTTGATTTAAAAAGGAAAAAAAGGTTAAAAAAAAAAAAAGGAAAAAACAAAGAAAAAAATATGTAGTGCCCCCTTGAGGAGCCTGTGGAGAATGCAGGGGTATTGGCCTACCCCTCCTCAATGGTTGCTAACATGACCACAGACATAGGGAAGTGGTGGTTTGATGGGTTGAGCCCTCTACCGTAGGTTTTACCCTTGGGAAGACGGTTGCTGCAAAGGAGAGGCTAGGCCTCCCTATAATTGTGCCTAAGAGCCTCCTCCTGAATGCCTGTTTGTTGGTCAGATGTGGCCCTTTCTCTCTAGCTAAGCCAACTTGAAAGGTGAAATCACTGCCCTCCCCCCTACGTGGGATCAGACACCCAGGGGAGTGAATCTCCCTGGCAACATGGAATATGACTCCCGGGGAGGAATGTAGACCTGGCATCGTGAGACGGAGAACATCTTCTTGACCAAAAGGGGGATGTGAAAAGAAATGAAATAAGCTTCAGTGGCAGAGAGATTCCAAAAGGAGCCGAAAGGTCACTCTGGTGGGCACTCTTACGCACAATTTAGACAACCCTCTTTAGGTTCTAAAGAATCGGGGTAGCTGGTGGATACCTGAAACTATCAAACTACAACCCAGAACCCATGAATCTCGAAGACAATTGTATAAAAATGTAGCTTATGAGGGGTGACAATGGGATCGGGAAAACCGTAAGGACCACACTCCACTTTGTCTAGTTTATGGATGGATGAGTAGAAAAATAGGGGAAGGAAACAAACAAACAAACAGACAAAGGTACCCAGTGTTCTTTTTTACTTCAATTGCTCTTTTTCACTTTAATTATTATTTTTATTATTTTTGTGTGTGTGCTAATGAAGGTGTCAGGGATTGATTTAGGAGATGAATGTACAACTATGTAATGGTACTGTGAACAGTCGAATGTACGATTTGTTTTGTATGACTGCATGGTATGTGAATATATCTCAATAAAATGAAGATAAAAAAAAAGAGAATTATACCTCATACTAAATTAGAAAAAAAAAAATTTTAACAGTTCCTAGTAATTGGAATCTGTAGGCATGTCAGATTTTCAGAAATGATGTTGTGAAAGGGCCAAGAGATGAATAAAAACCTATCCATGGTGGATTTTTTTATTTTCTATCAGTCTTCAACAAAACCAGGGATAACTAGAGATAGAGTCTTGCCTGCTGCCACACTGCCTGTAGCAGTTCTCTCCTGCTGTGTGAGCCCATTCCCGGCAGAGCACAGACCTTTCTTCTCATTTGTAGAGCCTCATGTGGAGCCTGCACATGTATCCTGCAGCCCCTTTGAAAACCTTCAAGCTGTCACAGACAGAGCTGGCACCTTGGGCAGATGGGAAGGAAGAGAGAATAGGAAAACATATTCCTCTCAGCATTTGCCTCAAGTCCCTGTGTTTTAATTTTAATTATTTGTAATTTACTTTGTGAGTTTTGGCCAGTTAAAGAGACACTGGGAAATTATACCCAAGTAAAATCTCATGACTTAAGTAAGGTTTGACATACTCTAGGCTTATCCCATTAGCTTTCTAATTTATCCTTGAAAGTAGTCCTTAAAGCCCAAGGATTTGTAGGAAATGTAGTAGATTGCAAACTTTCTTTTTTTTTTTTTCCTTTTTATTGTGGTAATATATGTAACACAAAATTCCCATTTTAACCATTTTGAAGCGTACGCTTCAATGGTATTAATTACCTTCAGTGTTGTATTACCATCATCACCATCCTTTACCAAGATTTTTCATGATCTTGTATAGAAACTGCAACTATTAAACAGTAACTGCCCTTTTCCCCTCCTCCTGCTGCTGGTAACCTCTAATCTACTTCTGTCTCTATGAATTTGCGTAGCCTAGATAATTCATATAAGTGGAATCACACAATATTTATCCCTTTTTTTGTCTGGCTTATTTTACTCAGCATAATGATTTAAGTGTTTATCCATGTTGTAGCATGTATCAGTACTTCATTCTTTTTATTGATGAATAATCTTTCATTGTATGTATAGACCACATTTTGTTTATCCATTTATCTGTTGATGGACACTGGGCTATTTCCACCTTTTGGCTATTGTGCTGCTATGAACAGTGGCATATAAGTATCTGTTTGAGTCCCTGCTTTCAGTTCTTTTCGGTATATGCTTTGAAGTGGGATTACTGAGTTATGTGGTACTATGTGTTTAAATTTTTTGAGAAACCACCTGTTTTCCACAGTGATTTGTACTGTTTTACATTTATACCAACAATGCAAGGGTTCCAGTTCCCACAAACACCCCCATTTTTAAAATTAATAGCCATTCTAGTGGGTGTGAAGTAATGTCTCATGGTTTTGATTTGTACTTCTCTAATGGCTAGTGATATTGAACATCATTTCATATGCTTGTTGGCCATTTATAGATCTTCTTTGGGGAAATGTCTATTCAAGTTCTTTGCCCTTTTTTTTTTTTTTTTTTTTTTTTGAGCCAATGCTTGTATCTTTTTTTCTTGCAATTTTATCGAGATATAGTCATATACCGTACAGTCATCCAAAGCGTACAGTCAGTTGTTCACAGTATCACCATATAGTTGTGCTTTCATCACCACAATAAATTTTTGAACATTTTCTTTACTCTCCCAAAAATAAAAAGAATAAAAATAAAAGTAAAAAAGAACACCCTAAACAACCCATTCCCCCATTTCCTCCCATTATTCATTTACTTTTCTGTCCCCATTTTTCTACTCATCTGTCCATACACTGGATAAAGGGAGTGTGAGCCATAAGGTTTTCACAATCACATGGCCACACCATATTAGCTATAATGTACACACTCGCCTTTAAGAATCAAGGCTACTGGGTTACAGTTGAACAGTTTTGGGTTTTTCCTTCTAGCTATTCCAATACACTAAAAAGTAAAAAGGGATAGCTGTATAATGCATAAGAATAACCTCCAGAATGACCTCTCGACTCTATTTGAGATATCCTAGCCACTGAGACTTTATTTTGTCTCATTTCTCTTCCCCTTTTTGGTCCAAGAAGGCTTTCTCAATCCTACGATGCCAGGGCCAACTCATCCCCATGAGTCATGTCCCACGCTGCCAGGGGAGATTTACACCCTTGGGAATCATGTCCCACATAGGGGGGAGTTTGACCGTTTTTTAATTGAGTTGCTTGTCTTTTTGTTGTTGAGTTGTGGCAGTTATATATATATTCTGGATATTTAAACCCTTATCACATGTGATTTCCAAATGTTGTCTCCAATTTTATAGTTTGTTTTTTCAGTTTCTTGATAATGTTCTTTACACAAAAGTTTTTAATTTTGATTAAGTACACTATACCTAATTTTTCTTTTGTTTTTTGTGCTTTTGGTGATATATCTAAGAAATCATTGCTAAAATCAAGGTAATGACCCAAGGATGAATCTGGACCCGAAATCATGGGATTGAGAACATCTTCTTGACCAAGAGGGGGGGATGCAAAATGAAACAAAATAAAGTTTCAGTGGCTGAGAGATTCCAAATGGAGTCAAGAGGTCACTCTGGTGGGCATTCTTATGTGCTATATAGATAACCCTTTTTAGGTTTTAATGCATTGGAATAGCTAGAAGTAAATATCTGAAACTATCAAACTGCAATCCAGTAGCCTTGACTCTTGAAGACGATTGTATAGCAATATAGCTTACAAGGGGTGACAGTGTGATTGTGAAAACTTTGTGGATTGCACTCCCTTTATCCAGTGTATGGATGGATGAGTAGAAAAATGGGGACAAAAACTAAATGAAAAACAGGGTGGGAAATGGGGGATGATTTGGGTGTTCTTTTTTACTTTTAATTTTTATTCTTATTTTTACTTTTTCTGGTATAAGGAAAATGTTCAAAAATAGATTGGGGTAATGAATGCGCAACAATATGATGGTACTGTGAACAGTTGATTGTACACCACGGATGATTGTATGATATGTGAATATATCTCAATAAAACTGAATTTAAAAAAAATCAAGGTCATGAAGATTTTCCCCCATGTTTTCTTCTAAGACTTTTATGGCTTAGCTCTTATGTTTAGGTACAAACTAAGTTTATTAAATGAAGCTCTCACTACATACTTTTTCTCTATGTTTTTATCATTAGGATCAGTATGCCAATGCATTTTTGCATGACGACAACATGAATTTTCGAGTAAACTTACATAGAATGGTAGGTGTGGCTTTTGCTTCTTGTTTTTCCTTAGAGGAGGTTGTGTATATGTGTTGGCTGGGATGAGGGAGAATGAATTTGATCCTGCTAGAACAAATGTGTATGGAAAGTTGTACCAAGAAGCTCTTGTTTGACTTTGCTTTTCAACATACCCATGCCTGTTGTTTGAAATTTTTTGTGTGTCATGGAGCTGCTTCTTACTTAGGAGAGGATGGAAAGATTCACAATGAATACCCATGGCAGTAATATCAGAATACTGTAACATAGATTTAAAAAAGGACATGGCCCTAAGCCTTTTTTCCTCAAAATGGGATATGATCTTTGATTGGCTAAATTACATACTATTTCAACTTATCCTTCTGAGAGCTGGGGGAAATAGAATATGGAGGATCAGGGAGTTGCCTAAAATTTAGAGGTATGTTTAAAACTGTCACATTAAAGTTTAGGTTTGAAAGCTACTTTTGTTTTTTGCTACTGCTACTGTTGCTGCCCCACAGTGGCCACCGTCATTTCTTCTTCTTTTTCTTAATTATTTTATTATCAAAGAAAATACCAATGTACCTCTTTGTTGATAGTAATGTCACTTATATAAATAAAATCAAAGTTGAAAACAACAGCTTTCCTATTGTGGTGTACCCCAGTGCTGTTTGGGGCTGTTGTCTTGCTGAGATTTGTGTTTTTGTCACAGGCCTGCATTGAAACTAAGAAGCATTTGTAAATTTTCCCTGCCACACTCTGCCCCCACCACTAGAAAAAGAGAAAGGAAAGGGTGCCATCTCTGTAGTAGTGATTTTATATGCATGAGAAACATTATGATGAGCCATTGGATGTCAGTTCACATTTCTACTAATAATTTCCTTTCTACTTTTTTTTTTGTATATGAAGCCTATGAGACATAGGAAGAAGGCAGCAGACAAAAACCTTCCTTGCCGTCCTTTAGTGTGTGCAGTACTGGGTGAGTGAGTATCATCAAAATTGGCATTCTTCCAAGATAGTTACAGTTTTCGTGAGTAAGACGAGGGATAGATTCTCATTGATGTGCTCCTTCCTTAGAGAAGTTGTTAATAGTTGTTTCTGCTCTCACCTAAGAAACCATGTTTCTTTTGGTAAAGCAACTCCAGTGAATAACAGTACTGATAAAAGAATGCTGCTGTTCATTGAAAAAGATCTTTCCAGGGAGACACATGAATATGCCTAAGCTTGATGCATAATTTAATTGGTAAAATATCTCATTCTTGATCAAGATTTCAAATTCTTCCTCCCTTTCTTGGTCCAAATTGAAGTGTCAGCTGGCCAGGAGGCTTGAAGTTCAAGGTTCAGACATGCAAACTTCCTCTGAGTAAATTAAGCTGAGATGAGGGTGACAGAACTGACAGGTAGGGGACTGTATCTTGGGTAATTTTGTCTGCCCAGAATTCTGCAATTTTCTTAGTGGAATTATCTGAACTCCTAATCCCTTTTCACTTGGTTATTCAACCCCAGTTCCTAAATCTACTTGATTTTAGAAACAGTAATTAAAACTGTATAATAATTCTCTATTGACTCAGAGCTCCACAGATCATTTTTGTCAATATCTGTGAAACTGAGCATGACAGTGAGATGAGAAAGGCTGGTATAGCTTTAGAGCTGAATCTCTGATTACATGGATGTGATCCATGATTTCTTCTGTGTTTGCCTCATCACTCTGTTCTCAAAAGTATGATTTCCCGTGACATTTTGCATTAGTGCCATTGTATGAAATATCTGTACAATGAAATCTCCTTTGCATCTGAATTTATTGGCAGGTCAAATTATCCTTATAGAAGCAGGAGAGTGAATTAGTTTTCTTGTTACTTCACAAGCGGCAGGTGGTGAACAATGGTGTAAAAGTGCCTTACATAAAATAATTTAAGTGCATGTGAATATAGTGTGGTTAGTGGATGCCATTCAGCATGAGTGCAAAGTATACTTAGGCCTCTTTTCCTGTTCAAAGGCAAGGGATGAATTTCATGCTGATTGGTCTAATTTTTCTCCTCTCTCCTTTTAGACTTGATGGTGGAGTTTATTGTAACACATATGATGAAGGAGTTTCCTATGGATCTCTATGTGTAAGTTCCATGGTTCATTTAATGTGTGCAAATCTGTTTTATAGGATTGAGTGATAGGATGTTGACAGCTACTCAAGATTTTTATATATACCTCAAGAAAAACACATTAGTGTGTGTGTGGAAGTATCAGGGAACATTTTATGGTCTGGATTTATATATCTTCCAGAAGAGGGAAAAGTGGAAATCACAATTTGGATTCTGCGCATATCTTCAGTATCACTTTTAGGCACACTGCATGAAGAGCAGGCTAATGCATTGAAGCAGTGATCATAGGGAGCTGTTGTAATCCAAAGATAGGAGATACCAGCAGACGACTTAGTCATCCTGGGCTTTGGCATCAAAGTAGTCAGCAGTAGTTCGAAGATAGCGATCAGAGAGAGAGCTTCTGGTCTGTTTTTAGCTTCCACGGTCCTATCAGAACTCTGCTAGCTGAACAGACTATGTATATAGTGGGAAATTCCTGCTTCCTGAGGATATCTGATCATCTACTACTGTTCTTTACAATGTATACAACTAGATGCAATTGAAAATCATTGTATTTTAATAAAGCTTAAGCCTTTAGTCTTTCTTCTTTGCCATATCTGCATTCTTTTTATCTTTAATGCCCAAGAACAGCTGTACCACATTAATGAGATACAAAATATGTATATTATCTTTATTTCTTAAAAAGAGTCTGAATTGAGTCTGATGAGAGAATCAGTACCTCTGCTTCTCCCGACCCCCAGAAGAGCAGTTTGGTGTACAGTAAACTCAGTTTACCTCATTCCATTACCAGGTCTGGAATCTAGGGAAGTATAAAGGATTTTACTCTGAGTAGAGTGGGCTTCCCAACTTTTTAGATGGTTTGTAGACTATATAGTCTTGGTTTCCTAGGTCTGAAATAATGATATAAATTTTAATTCAGTGGTATTAATTACATTTACAATGTGGTATCATCACCAGCATGCATTACCAAAACTTTTTTGTCACCAAAAATAGAAACAGAAACTCTTTACCTATTAGGCAGTAACTCCCCATTTCCCCTCCTCCCACTCCTGGTGTGCTGGTTTGTATATATTATATCCCCCAGAAAAAACCGTATTCTTTAAATGCAATCTTGTGGGGGGCAAATTTATTAATCTTTTTGATTAGGGTGTGACCTTTTGATTGAGTGTTTCCATGGAGATGTGACTCAATCCACTGTGGGCTAGACCTTTGATTAAATTATCTCCATGGAGATACGAACCCCACCCATTCAGGGTGGGTCTTAATTAAATCACTGGAGTTCCATAAGAGCGGGACATTTTGGAGAGCAGCTGAGAAAGACATTTTGGCAAAGGCCATTGAAAGCTGATGCTTGGAGATGGGTATAGAAGGATGTTTGGAGATGTTAAGCTAAGAGATGCTAGCCCAGAGTTTGCTCCGGAGAAACTAAGAGAGGACCCCCAGAAGGTTAGATGCACAGGAGTTGAAGAGACTAAGAGAGACAAGCCCAAAGACATTTTGGGGAATGCCATTTTGAAACACAATTTGGAAACAGCCATGTGCCTTCCTAGCTAAGAGAGGTATTCTTGATGCCATTGGCCATTCTTCAGTGAAGATATCTTCTTGTTGATGCCTTAATTTGGATGCTTTTATGGCCTTAGGACTGTAACTTTGTAACTGAATAAACCCCCTTTATGAAAGTCAATGCATTTCTGGTATTTTGCATAACCACAGCATTAGCAAACTGGAACACCTGGTGACCTCTAATCTAATCTACTTTCTATCTCTGAATTTACTTATTTTAGATATTTCATATAAGTGGATCATACAATGTTTTTTCTTTTATGTTTCTTATTTCACTTAGCATGATATTTTCAGGGTTCATCCATGTTGTTACATTGTATTAGAAATTCATTCCTCTTTTTGCCTGAATAATATAGCCATCGTATGTACAGACCACATTTTTGTTTGTCCATTCATCTGTTGATGGACCCTTGGATTGTTTCCAACTTTTGGTTGTGAATATTCTATGAACATTAGTGTACAAATATTCATTGTGAACACTGGTACTTACGTCCCTGCTTTCAGTTATTTTGGGTATATACCTAGAAGTTTGATTGCTGGGTTATATGGTAATTCTATGTTTAATTTTTTGAGAAACCACCAAACTCTTCCACAGTGGCTATACTGTCCCGGCCGGCGGGACGTTCAACGGAAGCTCCAAATCCTGTGAGGGAGGAATGGTATGGGACAAGAGATGCAAGGAACGACAGCAAGACAGGTTTCTGATCAAGCTGCAAAACTTTATTGAAGAGGCAGGATATATATACTCTAAGGTAGAGGGAGTGGCTAGTACGAACGGGTGGCGGCCTAGGATTGGTGGCTCCAAAGGCGGGTGGCAGTCTAGGATTGGCTGCTGCTGTTGCTAGGGCGGATGGCAGATGTAAGGCTAGCACAGGATTGGTGGCTACTGTTGCTGGGGTAGAAGGCAGGTAGTAAAGCTAGTACTCTAGGTGCAAATCTTAGGCGCGAACGGCTATCACTTCCGTAGAAGGCTGAGGGCAACTTAAGCCGCTATTGCATCAGCCCTAGCTGTCATGTTGCATATCTCCGGCATCGCTGAGGGTGGATTTTATATATGCTACCTTAATCGTCCCCAACACTATACCATTTTACATTCTCACCAGCAGTGTACAGGGGTTCCAGTTTCTCTACATTCTCACCAACACTTATTATTTTCAGTTTTTTAAAATAGCCATTCTTGAGAGTGTGAGGTGGTATCTCATTGTGGGTTTTTTTGTTTGTGTGTGTGTGTGTGTGTTTTTTTGAGTACTTGTGTGTTTACAAAACAATCATACATAAAATACACCACCCCACCCCCAACACTTTGTATTAATGTGGAACATTTGTTACAATTGATGATAGCATTTTCATTTGTTACAGTTGATAGCATTTTCAAAATAACTGTACTATTTTTTGTAACAATAAAAAAATTATTTTTTATTGTTATAAAAATTATAATTTAAATTATAATTTAAAATTATTAGATTTGTACTATTACCTATCATCCAATTTCTATTACATCCAAAATTTACATTAGGTATATATTTTTTCCCATATACTGTCCTGTTAGTGACACTTACACTGAAGGTCAGTTTTTCTCTCTTGTCTAGGGTTTTATTGTTGCTTGGCTTTGTGTTAAGGCTCTACTTTGACATTTAGTATGTCTTATTCTATACCTTTAGAATAGCCTGTGTTTGATCAGCTCTTCATCTGATTCTTGCCTTGGATGTATGGTATAATTTTTAAGACTGTACTTTTTTGTAATTGTTTCACCTCCAGGAGAAAGCTTCCTTTCCTCTGTATCTTCTCCAGGAATCTTGATCTGTTCTGTTGTTTTTCTTTTACAAAATTCTGTAGTTTTCTATCTCCATTCATTGTCTCTAGCTGCTTTTGCCTGGAGGGCAAATTCTGGGAGGATGGTCACCCTAGAGAGGACTTTCCTAAGTCATTGTTTCCCAGCTAAAACAGGTCAGGGGACCCACAAAGGGGGTGCAGATGGGCTCCAAAGTTCCCTGGGGAGGGGATCAGGAAGGGTGCCAAAAGCCTCTTTGACAGCTCCCCAAATCTTTGCTTTCCCTGGTTGCCCAGCAAATGCAGCCCTTCGGCCAGCTGTCCCCTGGAGCCCTGAGGAAGTTCTGTGTCTTTAAATCTACACTGCCTCTCTGCCTGTCAAGGGCAGGGTTGAAACAAGGGCTGCTGCAGCCTTTGTGCAGGGGTAGTTGAAACACTAGCTCAGAGCCTGGACCCAGCAATCTGAATTTGCTAATCAAAAGCCGTGATCATTGATTCACTGTGCTCACCCTTGTTCTTGGGGAAGAGGATTTTTATGTCCCTTTTTGTCCCCAACAAGCTAGCCCAGGGAATAGACCCCAAGGCATCTGCTGCAAGAGTAGGGGATAGTCACCAGCAGTCACCACATGGAGAGAGTAACTCACTGTTCTTTACCATAGTTTATCGCCTCTTCCTCCTCTCTCCTGGATTCTGCAGTGTTCTTCTGGCCTCCGAAGCCCCAGAAGTTGTTTCAGACAGTTCCTACCTGTTTAATAGCTGTTTTGGTGGAAGGACAGAGTCCTAGGGCTCCCTGCTCCTCCATTTTCCCCAGAAGTTTGTCCTAATTGTGGTTTTGATTTGCATTTCCCTAATGGCTAATGATGTTGAGCATCTTTTCATGTGCTTATTGGCTATTTGTCTATCCTCTTTAGAAAAATGTCTATGCAAGTCCTTTGCTCATTTAAAAAAATACTTTTTATTGTAGCAACATATATGCAACTCAGAATTTCCCATTTTAACTACTTCCAAGTACATAATTCAGTGTTGTTAATTACATTCACAATATTGTGCTGCTATCATAAACATGTCCATTTTTAATTTGGGTTGTTTGTCTTTTTGTTGTTGAGTCAGATTTGTTATTACTGCAGACTGATTCCTAGCTCTGGTCTTAGGATATATTATTTATGTTGTAATAATATTATTAAAGTCTCATTTTTCTTATTTCACAAGTAAGGAAACTGAGGCTGAGGAGATTAAGTGCCTTGCCCAGAGTTATTCTGTTAGTAAGCCTCATTGCCTGAACGTGAACCCATATCTCTTACTGTAAATCCTAGGTTGTTACCATCCTTTCCCAAGTATATTAGTTATCTATTGCTGTGTAACAAATTACTCTAAAACTTAGTGGCTTAATACAAATAAATAACTGTTTCACAGTTTTTGTGGATCAGGAGGGGCTTGGCTGGGTGGTTTTGGCTCAGGGGCTCTCATGAGGCTGCAGTCAAGGTATTAGCTGGGGCTGCAGGCTTCTGAGGCTGGACTGAGGCTGGAGAATCAGCTTCTAGGCTCGTTTACATGGTTGTTGGCAGGCCTCAGTTCCTTGCCACATAGGCCTCTCCATAGGGTTGCTCAGTATGCATCTGGTTTCCCCCAAAGCAAATAATCTATGAGCAAAAGAAAGGGAGAGTGAGAGCTCAAGATGGAAGCTTTTATAGTAACTTTTATAGCCTAATCTCAAGTGACATAATACTGTTACTTCTGTTGTTATTCTATTGGTCCTTCAGACCAACCCTGATACAGTAGGGAGGGGACTACAAAGGGTGTGAATAGCAGGAGGCAGGGATCATTGGGGGCCATCTTGGAGGCTGGTTACCACAGTGCGCACCCAGAAAGTTGTGACCAAGATTCAAACTCAAGTCTCTGACTCCAGAGGCTGTACTCTTAATCACTACTGTGATAAAGTTGCAAAGGAAAGATTTGTATAGAGAGTTATTGGAAATCAGGAGTGACTAATGCTGATGGGGCATTGGAAAAGATATCACAGGAATTGGCATTTGACCTGAGTCATGAAAAAACGGTAGGAGTATTCCACATGGAGGAGTAGGGGAAGAGCACACAAAGCATATGACCAAAGTGTTCAAAGGTTTGGAGGCTTGAAAGTGGCATGTTAGGAGAGTAGAAAATAATTCAGGGTGGCTAGAATATAGGGTTCATTGGGGAATTGTAGGAGAGTAGGAAAAAAAAGATTGCTTGAGATTAAGTGGATAATGGGGAACAATTGAAGGGTGGGAATGACATGATAAGATGGCATGTTTAGTACTGTAGAGTTACAGATCCTATCTGTCCACTCAAACTCCCACATTCTTAACTGATGAATCTGTCTACTCTAAATGTTTTAAAACACCCCCCTCTCTAGTTCCCTACTTGTATTGCCTTGCTTCTCAGTTGGTTTTTTCTACCTGCTCTCTAATTGAAGTCCTGAGGTTAGGGAAGATAGAGAAGATAATGAGGCATCAAGCTGACAGAGACTGGGTAGAGGATCCCACCCTCAGGCTGAATTTACTTTCTTCATTACTGGCGCCCATGAGCATATTTCCAGATCTTCCTCCTTCCACTTCTAACTCTCCTTCCAGTTTTTGGTATTTGGAGCATCGAGTCCTTTTTAGGTGAATTTATTTGCTCCCAGTTGGGCATCAGGCCAGGTTGCTGCTTTCACAACAGCATACAGCAGAATAAGAAATTGAAAACAAAATGAATTTTTACCATTTCAGAAAAGCTTATAATTCTTCTGGTGAAATATAAAGAAATATGGAGTATGGAAAGACTTACTATTCAAGGCCAGAATCTAGGTCAGAAATGAAACAATTTCAGATCTGTGAATACATGTTGTAGATAAAGTAATGATGGGAGAAGGTGCTTATAAAAAAAATTAAAAGAAAAAAAAAAAGAGAAAAGTCTTGCCTACAGCAGTAAGAGGTAGGAAAACTCAACTGTTTGCTAATGCTGCCATCATGCAAAATACCAGAAATGGATTTGCTTTTAGAAAAGGGGTTTATTTGGTTACAGATTTATAGTCCTAAGGCCATAAAAGTGTCCAAACTAAGGCATCAACAAAATGATACCTTCACTGAAGAATGCCGATGGTGTCCAGGACACCTCTGTCAGCTGGGAAGGCATGTGGCTGGCGTCTGCTGTTCCTTTGCTCTCAGGTTGTGTTTCAAAATGGCTTTCTCCAAAATATCTCTGGGTCTCTCTTAGCTTCTTCAGCTCCTGTACATCTGAACATCAGGGTCCTCTCAGCACATCAGGGTCCTCTCAGCTTCTCTGGAGCAAACCTTGGGCTAGTATCTCCAAATGTTTCCAAGCATCTCCAAGTGTCAGTGTCAGTAACAGCTCTTAGCTTTTCACCAGAATGTCCCTCTCAGCTACTCTGAGCTCTTTCTGTTTGTGAGCTTTTTTATAGGACTCCAGTGATTAAATCAAGACTCACCCTGAATGGGCGGGGTCTATATCTCCATGGAAATAATTTAATCAGATGTTTCACCAGCAGTTTATTGAGTCACATTTCCATGGAAACGCTCAAAAGAGTCCAACCTAATCAACACTAATACATTTACCGCCCCCCCCTCAAGATTGCATTAAAGAATATGGCTTTTGGGGGGATATAATATATCCAACCAATTTCTACTCTTGGTTGTACCCCTTGTTTCTTGCTGCCACTCCCATTGAAGGATGTGGGAATAAGGGGAAATAGTATGGGGAGAGTAAACTCTAAATTACTCTTACATGGAAAACTTGGATTCTATGTCAAATAGGCCCAAACCTGTAGGTAGATCCCAGAGGAGAGGTACAGACTTTAGTGGGTTCTACAAGAAGATTTCATGAGAAAATGAAACTGTCGTGTGTTGAAGTAGAAAATCATTATATGCATAAAAGAAATCCTTCCAAAAGCAGCCGATTTGGAGATAGTCAGTACATATTTTTAAAGCCGTACCAGTTGTTAAAATTTTTATTCTGCTTGATAAATAGTAAATAATTTTTATTCTGCTTGGTAAATAAAAAAACTACAAGGCTAGTGATGTCATCTGTTGGGTGGCTGTGGAGGCAGGAACAGAGAGCCTAGGAGCAGTGCTAGAGTGGATGTGGCTAGTCTTAAGTGAATGGGAGGGTAGTGGCAGCTGAAAAAGAGGATGTAGGTTGTATATCACTGCTGCTCTGGAGTGCCTTAGTGTTAGGATGGTGTTGTCAATAGGAGCCAAGGTGCAGGCTTTCCAAATCATGGTCAGTAGGAAATGCTGGCATCCAGGAATATACCTAGAGGTGGAATTAATTGGCAGTGCCCAGCCACTCTTGCTAACCACAACAAAGCTTTTAGCATCAGGGACCTAATGACTATCAATTTAATGGGAAATTGATAGAAGAGTTTGCAGATTTCTAGGTCAAATCATGGCTCAAACAGAGGTATCATGTAGCAAGTGAAATCTGCATCAAACAAGATCACACCACAATTTCTAAAAATCAGAATTGATTTGGAGACTATTAAAATGATTTGCATTATAATTTATATCACTTAGCATTTTTGATATAGTTTAGTTTAGAGAATAAAAGGGAATATTTTAAATTTCTTGATGTATGTATTTATATATTAACATATATTATTGTATGGTTTACAAAATATTTTTAATATCATTCTTGAAGATACCAGAGTCTTAAGAGAAGTCCCTTTACATAATCCTCTAATTAAAATCCTGAGAGGCTTCTGCAAGACTACTTACAGCTACAGGAAGTGAAAAAATACAATGAGTTGTGAATAATGGGGCAAGTAGCAAGGTAGCAGTGCAGGCTTATTATTGACAATATTCTGAAAACTTCCAGAGAAGGGTAAGGACTTTACAAATTTAGTTCAACCCATTTGTGTCATTGATATATTGTCAGGCACTTTCATTCCTCTAACTAGTGTCTTTGGCCCTCACTCCACAGAGGGATATTTGTAGTGTTCTTCCTGCCTTCTTCTTTGCTCCTCTGCTAAAAGTCCCAGGAAATTAGCTACCACCCATTTTTGCTTGATTCTATGAGCCGTCAGACTGACACCCTACAGATTGATATGGTCTCTGCTAAAGTTATTAGGGTCTCAGAATACTCTTTGTCTCAGGTTGAAGCCATGGAATCTGAGCGAGTCTCAGCCTACTTCTGGAAGTGTCCTTTACTTGAAATTGCCACTCAGCTGAAATGTAATTGGGCCATATAAGAAAAGTTACATAAATCCATCAAGGTGGAGAGAAGTCACTTTTTGCTTGGCCACTATGTCCTTCTGCCTTTTTTTGTTTCTCCTCCTCTTTCTCTGCCTCATTCTTCCATGTCACAACAGTTTCAAGAGGGAGCACTGTCTAAAGAGGAAGAAGGGTGTCTTTTATTTGCCTGACACTAGCAGGTTATCTGGGTCCAGTTTTCCAGGAACTTTACAACTTAGTTTGCTAAGGCTTAAGTGCTAAATATTTAGTTGGTTTGCAGTCAGTATTTGTTGAATGAATGAATGAAAAAGGTAGGTTCAGTAGTTTCTTTCAAATCTTTTAGTTTGTGTGATGAACCTTGATATCCAGAGGGAATATAATCTAAGCCCTGCGTCTCTCACTGACCAAGCCCTCCTTTAACTATCCTAATTTAAATACCTGTAGGGCAGTGAGGAGATGACAAAGTGAGGCCTAGAACCTGGAGTTAGTTAAGGCTTGTGTTTCAGGCAATTAGAGGCCTCCAAACACTAGTGTTTCTGAGGGCTGAGATCTTGCTTAATTGAATGAGTTTGCAGATTTAAAATGAAAATAGGAAATGCAAAGGCCAAAAAATGTAAACGAAAAGCACCAGTTTATCCACATTACATAGGCTGAATATTCTTCTATGATTATGATTATGATTATTATTATTTTAGAGAAGTGGGTTTACAGAAAAATCATGCATAAAATACAGGGTTCCCATATGCCAACCACCCTATTAGTAACACCTTATATTGCAGGTTGAATATTAAAGTGGACATTTAATGCTTTAATCAGGAATCCATGTATACCTAGCTGTAGAGGTATTAAATTAGAATTGCTGTGAGATCTATAACCTAACATTTACTGGCAATTTGAAAAGCCTAAGCCTCAAAGTTTTTTTAACAGCTTTATTGAGATATAATTCAATGTTATGAAATTCACCCATTTAAAGTGTAAAATTAATGCTGTTTTTAGCATATTCATAGAGTTGTGCAACCATAACCACAAATTTTGGAACATTTTTGTTCTCCTATAAAAGAATCTGATAACCATTAACAGTCACTCCCATATATTCCCCCATCAGCACTGCCCCTCCAGCCTGAGGCAACTACTAATCTACTTGCTCTCTTGTGTTTTTGTCTATTCTGGGCATTGCATTTAAATAGAATCATAAAATATGTGACATTTGTGACTGACTTCTTTTATTTAGTGTAATGTTTTCAAGGCTCATGTATGTTGTAGTATTTATCATTCCTTTTTATGGCCAATTAGTATTCCATTGTATGGATATACTACATTTTATTTATTCATTCATCAGTTGATGGACATTTGGGTTGTTTCTACTTTTTGGCTGTTTTGAATTATGCTGCTGTGAACTTTTGCATACAAGTTTTTGTATGGATGAATGTTTTCATTTCTCTTGGGTATATGCCTAGGAATAGAATTTTTGGGTCATACGATAACTCTTTCTAATATTTTAAGGAACTGCCAAACTGTTTTCCAAAGTGGCTGCACCATTTTACATTTCTACCAGTAGTGTATTAAGGCTCCAATTTCTCCATATCCTCACCCCCAGCACCTCACACAGCTGTGCATCCATCACCACACTTAATTTTTGTTCAATTTTTAGAACCTCTTCATTACTCCAGACAAGGAATAAAGTGAAATATGAAAGAAAAAAAAAAGAAAAGGAAACTCGAATCCTCCCATATCCCTAACCAACCCCCCTCAATTGTTGACTCGTAGTGTTGGTATAGTACATTTGTTACTGTTTATGAAAGAATGTTGAAATACTACTAGCTGTAGTATATAGTTTGCAATAGGTATATATTCTTTCCTATATGCCCCTCTATTATTAACTTCTAATTGTATTGTCATACATTTGTTCTGGTTCATGGAAGAGATTTCTAATATTTGTACAGTTAATCATGAACATTGCCCACCATAGGATTCAGTTTTATACATTGCCGTCTTTTGACCTCCAGCTTTCCTTCTGGTGACGTATATGACTCTGAGCTTCCCCTTTCCACCTCATTCACGCATCATTCGGCACTGTTAGTTATTCTCACATCTTGCTACCGACACCTCTGTTCATTTCCAAACATTTCAGTTCATCTTAGTTGAACATTCTATTCATACTAAGCAACCGCTCCCCATTCTTAAGCCTCGTCCTGTATCTTGGTACCTTATATTTCATGTCTATGAGTTTACATATTATAATTAGTTCTTATCAGTGAGACCCTGCAATATTTGTCCTTATGTGTCTGGCTTATTTCACTTGGTATATTGCCCTCGAGGTTTTGTCATCAACCCATTTTTTTTTTTTTTTTTTAAGATGGTTTTGTTCACATACCATACATTCCATCCTAAGTAAACAATCAATGGTTCTCTGTATGGTCACATATTTATGTGTTCACCACCTTCACCACTATCTATATAAGGGCATCTACATTTCTTCCACAAGGCAGGAGGGAGAGTCAAAGAAGGTAGAGAGGCAAAAGAAAGAGGAAAAAAAAATGACAGCTAGGAAGCAGCAAAAGGAAAATAACCTTAAATCAAAGTAGAGTAAGGAGTCAGACAACACCACCAATGTCAAGTGTCTAACATGTCTCCCCTGTCCCCCTTCTTATCTGCATTTACCTTGGTATGTCACCTTTGTTACATTAAAAGAAGCATAATACAATGATTCTGTTAGTTACAGTCTCTAGTTTACGTTGATGGCATCCCTCCCCCAATGCCTCCCCATTTTTAAACACCTTGCAAGGTTGACATTTGCTTGTTCTCCCTCATAAAAGAACATATTTGAACATTTTATCACAATTGTTGAACACTCTAGATTTCACCAAGTTACACAGTCCCAGTCTTTATCTTTCCTCCTTTCTTCTGGTGTCTCACATGCTCCCAACCTTCCTCTCTCAACCATATTCATAGTTATCTTTGTTCAGTGTACTTGCATTGCTGTGCTACCATCTCCCAAAATTGTGTTCCAAACCACGCACTCCTGTCTTCTCCTATCACTCTGTAGTGCTCCCTTTAGTATTTCCTGTAGGGCGGGTGTCTTGTTCACAAAGTCTCTCATTGTCTGTTTCTCGGAAAATATTTTGAGCTCTCCCTCATATTTGAAGGACAGCTTTGCTGGATATAGGATTCTTGGTTGGCGGTTTTTCTCTTTCAGTATCTTAAATATATCACATCACTTCCTTCTTGCCTCCGTGGTTTCTGCTGAGAGATCCGCACATAGTCTTATTAAGCTTCCTTTGTGTGTGATGGATTGCTTTTCTCTGCTTTCAGGATTCTCTCTTTGTCTTTGACATTTGATAATCTGATTATTAAGTGTCTTGGCGTAGGCCTATTCAGATCTATTCTGTTTGGAGTACACTGTGCTTCTTGGATCTGTAATTTTTATGTCTTTCCTAAGAGATGGGAAATTTTCGTTGATTATTTCCTCTATTATTGCTTCTGCCCCTTTTCCCTTCTCTTCTCCTTCTGGGACACCAGTGATATGTACACTCGTGTACTTTGTTTCACTCTTAAGTTCCCGGAGACATTGCTCATATTTTTTCATTCTTTTCTCCATCTGCTCCTTTGCGTGTAGGCTTTCAGGTGTTTTGTTCTCCAGTTTCTGAGTGTTTTCTTCTGCCTCTTGAGATCTGCTGTTGTATGTTTCCATTGTGTATTTCGTCTCTTGTGTCGTGCCTTTTATGTCCATAGATTCTACTAGTTGTTTTTTTTGAATTTTCAGTTTCTGCCTTATGTATGCCCAGTGTTTTCTTTACAGCCTGTATCTCTTTTTCAAAATCTTCTCTAAACTTTTTGAATTGATTTAGCATTAGTTGTTTAAATTCCAGTATCTCAGGTGAAGTGTACGTTTGTTCCTTTGACTGGGCCATAACTTCGTTTTTCTTAGTGTAGGTTGTAGTTTTCTGTTGTCTAGGCATCTGACCTCCTAGGCCACCCCAATTGGGTTTTCCCAGACGAGAACAGGCTCAGGTCACAGAAGGAGGAAATATTCAGTATCCTGTTTCTCTGATGGTTTTTCTTAGAGGATTGACAGACCTGTGTTTTTCTGCCTGGCAGGTGCACCTGTCAGCTTGTCACCAGCTGGTGAAGAGGGTATGGCCTGTGGCTCTCCTCCCCCAGGCTTTGGGTTCTGGGTCCGGTAAGGCAGGCAGTAGAGCTGGGCCCCTCCCTTTCCTCTTGGGAAACTATGCCCCCTCCAGAGATGTCATCTGCATATCCATAAGTTCTTTGTTTCTCTGACTCTGCTGATCAAAGTGTTTTGATTTTAAAATGGCCGAGGGTTTCTTTACTGCAAAGTGCTGCGGGCTGAGGTTTTCTCCACAGAGAGAGAGAAAGGGAGAGAAAGCTCCCAGATTCATCCGTCATCCAGAGATAGCACCTGATCCTCTGGGTTGCCCGTCCTTAAGACGGATATGTGCCCCGACTCTCCCAAGGTCAGTTGTCACCAAAAGCCTCTGTGTGCTTGTTGGGGATTCGCTGTCTGTATTGAGCTGTTAATATTAAAACCCCAGTTGGAGCTGGGCTGAGAGAGTGCTGCTCTCTAGCACCACGAGGCTTCCATGAGGGAGGGGCTCTCGGCTCTTGGCTCTCAGCGTGGGTCCTCAGTTTTTACTTACAGTTTTTATGCTGCGATCTCAGGCATTCCTCCCAGTTCAGGTTGCTGGATGATGAGTGGACAGTCAGGTTTGTCTCCCCACAGTTATTCCAGGTTATTTACTAGTTTTTTGGTCATTTATGAATTGTTCTGGGGGGGACTAACAGTCTTCCACTCCTCTCTATGCCGCCATCTTCGACCACTGGTTCTTGGTTCATACATTAGCACACCAGTTCTTTCCATACTGTTTTTTCATGATCCGCCCATCTTTTTCTCAGACCTCCATTGCCGAGGAATTATAAACCGGGATTCAGTGGAATGAAGAGTTAGATGAGTTTCAACAAATGTATATATCATTTTACCACTATTCCATTCAAGATATAGAACATTTGTATTCTTCAAAAAGTTGCCTTATGCATCTTTCAGAGGATGTTACAGTTTTTGAAGATGAATTTGTTTAAAAGGATGAGTTTCTTAGTTGTAAAAGTAAAATATACTTGTAGAATATTTGGAGAAAACGGAAAAAAAAAAAAAAAGAGAACAGATTTCACCTATAATTTCCTGTCACCCAGAAAACCAGTGTTAATATCAAAATTAAATCTTTTTTCTGTTTATTTTAATACGTGTGACCATTATCATATAATGGATACAAGTTTGCAGTTTTTTTATTTACCATATATATGTTCCTGTGTTGTGAAAAATTTTTCACAATTGTACTTTTTAAAGGTTTTATGGGGTTCTGTTGTATGTCTGTGTAATGATTTATTCACCATTTTCCTAGCATTGGATATTGTTTCCACAGTTGTTTCCAGCTTTCCTCCATTATAAATAAGATTATGGTAAACATCTTTTTGCATTAAGCTTTTATTTAATTCTGTATTCATGCTAAATTCCAATCAGTGATACTAATGGGTCAAAAAATATAAACATTATTAATACTATTAATAGAAATTGCCAGATTGCCTTCTCATGGGGCTCTATGCCAGTTTATACTTACTCTGATAATACATGAGTGGCAGATTTTCTGTTCCTTTGTGAGCAATAAAATCTATTCTAATTTGATGTGCAAAAATAGAATCTTTTTTTAAAATTTAAGAATCTTGTTTTAATATGCTTGTTTTAAGTTAAGCTGAACATTATAGAAAAAAATTTAACTTTCCGTATTTTCATTTTTTTAGGAATGGGGGAATCTTTTGCCCAGTTCCTTTGCCCATCTTTCTTATTAGGAGTGCTACTGTTTTTCTTTTCAATTTGTATGAACTTCTATATATTAAGCATAGTAGCTGTTTTGTGTCATTTGCTGCAAATATAATTTCCCATATTGTATGCCTTCAATTTTTTTAATGCAATTTTATTGAGATATATAACATACAGTCATTCAAAGCATACAATCATATGTTCACAGTATCGTCATATAGTTGTGCTTTCATCACCACAAACTTTGAACATTTTCATTACTCCAAAAACTAATATAAAAATGAAAATAAAAAGAACATCCAGAACATCCCATTCTCCTCCTTCCCCCATTGTTCATTTACTTTTTTCTAATGCAGTTTAATTGAGATATATTCACATACCCTACAGTCATCCACAGTGTACAATCAGTTATTCACAGCACCATCATACAGTTGTGTGTTCATCACCAGAATCAATTTTTGAACCTTTTCCTTACTCCAAAATAAAAACAAAAGCAAAAAAGAAAACCCAAAACTTTCCATCCCCTCCATCCCACTCTATTCTTATTTAATTTTTGTCTCCATTTTTCCATTCATCTATCCAAACAATGGGCAAAGGGAATGTGAGCCACAAAGTTTTCACAGTCACACAGTCACACTATGCAATCTATGTAGTTATACAGTCATCTTCAGGAATCAAGGTCACTGGGTTGCAGTTAGACAGCTTCAGGTATCTCCCTCTAGCCATACCAACACACTAAAGATTAAAAGGTGATACCCATATAGCGCATAAAAATACCCTCCAGAGTGACCTCTCAACTCCATTTGAAATCTCTCAGCCACTGGAACCTAATTTTATTTCATCTCTCTTCCCCGTTTTGGTCAAGAAGTTCTCCTCAATCCCACAGTGCTGGGTCCAGACTCATCTCCAGGAGTCATTTCCCATGTTGCCAGGGGCATTCACACCCCTGGGAGTCATGTCCCACATAGGGTGGAGGGCAGTGAGTTCACCTGTCGAGTGGGCTTAGAGAGAGGGGGGTTACATCTGAGTAACAAGGAGGCTCTGGGTAGGTGGGGGAGGAACTCCTAGGCACAATTATAAGTGGGCTCAGCCTCTCTCTTGTATGCCTTTTAATTTTAATTGTTGAAATTTTTTATTAGAAGATTTTCATTTTTAGAAGGTAAATTTTCAATATTTTCCTTTGTAATTTCATCCATGGCTTTTTAAGCTTTCAAAATCCAATCCCTGTCAGAGATAGAAAAATATCTTTTGTTAGGTTTACAACTTTTAAAAATATTATTCTCAACGTAAACCTACTAACTGCTTATTTGGAAGTACTGTCTTAAAAACATATATAGAATTCGGAAATGGAACTGCAGATCCTACGGTTGACTGATTTTTGATAAGACCCCCAAATCCACTGAACTGAGACTTAACAGTCTGTTCAACAAATGGGGCTGGGAACACTGGATATCCATATCCAAAAGAATGAAAGAGGACTCCTAACTCAGACCCTATACAAAGATTAACTCAAAGTTTATCAAAGACCTCAGTGTAAGAGACAGTACCATAAAACTCCTAGAAGATAATGTAGAGAAACATTTTTAAGACCTAGTATTAGGAAGTTGCTTCTTAGACCTTAACGTTCAAAGCACGAGCAATGAAAGAAAAAATAGATAAATGGGAACTCCTCAAAATCAAGTTTCTGTACCTCAAAGGAATTGGTCAAAAATGTGGATAGGCAGCCAACACAGTGAGAGAAAATACTTGGAAACCATGTATCTAATAAGAGACTGATATCTTGCATATATTAAGAAATCCTGCAACTCAGTGACAATAGTACAAATAGCCCAATCATAAAATGGGCAAGTTATGAAAAGACATTTGTCTGAGGAGGAAATACAAGTGGCTAAAAACAAAAAAAGTTCATCTTCACTAGCTATTAGGGAGATGCAAATCAAGACCACAATGAGATATCATCTCACATTGGTAAGAATGGCTGCCATTAAACAGGAAACTACAAATGCTGGAGAGGATGTGGAGAAATTGGAACTCTTATTTATTGCTAGTGGGACTGTATAATGGTACAGCCACTCTGGAAGACAGTTTGGCAGTTCCTCAGAAAACTGGATACCAAGTTATCCTATGATCCAGCAATTTTACTTCTTGGTATATACCCAGAAGATCTGAAGGCAATGACACGAACAGATATTTGCACACTGATGTTCATAGCGGTATTGTTCACAATTGCCAAGATATGGTAACAATCCAAATGTCCTTCAACAGATGGGTGGATAAACAAAATGTGGTATATACACATGATGAAATACTACGCAGCAGTAAGAAGGAATGAGGTCGTGAAACATATGACAACATGGATGAATCTTGAAGATATAATGCTGAGTGAAATAAGCCAGATACAAAAGGAGAGATACTGTTACCACTAATGTGAAGTCCGTGAAAAATGTAAAAATTGTCTTATAATGTAGAATATGGGGGACCTAGTGATAGACAAAAGTTAGTGAGAGGGGAATGATAATTAATATGTACAGATATGATAATGAGGATGAACGTAATGGTTTGGGAATGGTCAGGGGTGACTATGGTTCATTAAAGGGATTATAAGTATCAATGACTTGTTGAAGGTGAACATGTCCGTAAATGATTTTTTAAAGGCATATAACCCACAGAGCAGCACTACAAACCTAAATAAGTGTTAGCATGATATATTTATAAGGTGTGACACTGGTGCAGAGGGTTAACAACAGAGTGGTATGGAAAAACTACGCATTGCATATTAAAGACTATATTTAATAGGAATATCTTACCAACTCTACACTAATACTAGGGATGAATAATTAGCTGATAAGAGCTCTTGGATGTATTATGTTATGATAATTGTTTGAAGTTGAGAGTGATGGTGATTGTACAATTGAGATAATGTAAGAAACTGACTGTTTATCTTGGGATAGAATATAAAGTGAAGTTAGGAACCCCCTACTTAATAAATCAAGCCCTCGACTTGAAGCTTGCTCCTGTGAATTAGGGTTGTAAATAGGAGGCCGAGTCCTCCTATAATTATGCCTGAGAGGCACCTCCAGGGAACCTGTTTTGTTGCTCATATGTGGCCTTTCTCTCTCTGAGCCCAACTCGGCAAATAAATTCATTAACCTCTCTCCTGCCCCCCACGGGGGACATGACTCCCAGGGGAATGAATCTCTGTGGTGATGTGGGACATGATTCCCAGGAGTGAGCCTGGCCCTGAGAGGGAGGGATTGAAAATGCCTACTTGACCAAAAGGGGGAATAAAGAAAGGTCACAAGCTGAGGTCACAGTGGCTGACAGATCCCAAGTAGAGTCGAGAGGCTATCCTGGAGGTTTCTCTTATGCAAGCTCCAGCTAGACATCCCAAATGGCCACAGTATGCCATGCCCTTACCAGAAGTAGTCCCCAAATACCTAGGTCCCTACCTGAGATTGTATAAAAGATTCACTCAGAAAGTTTTTTTTCTTTTGAAATAAATTCAAAGTTACATGAATAGTTGCAAAAACAATACTAGCCCCATACACAGAATTCCATCATACCCTGACCCCCCTCCCCTGATAGCTCAATCCACCAACTTTAACATGCTGTCACATTGCTATTTCTTTCCCTCCTTCCCTCCTTCCCTCCCTATCTATCATCCATCATCTTTTGTTCTGTCTTCTGAACATATGAGAGTTAGCTGCACACATCCTTGAACATACACTATAATTCACATATGTACTTCCCATGAACAAGAACATTCTTTTATGTAATTCTATTAAGCGCAGCTAAGAAGTATAAGAGATTCAACAATGATACAATGCTTACATTCTGTATTTCCTTTTCCTTATGTCTCAACTGTGTCCCTTCGAGCCACCTGTCCTCCACTCTCCAATCCCATCCAAGTTCATCCTTAGCATTCAATTGTCGTCTAGTTAGACTGTCTTTTTTTTTTTCTTTTTTCAGTTGTGGAAACATATATACAGCCTAAATCTTCCCATTCCACCCCCTCCCTAGCCTTCCATTAGTGGAAGTAATCACATTTAGAATGATGTGATGCTCTTTCCCACCATCCATTACTAGAAATTTCCCTTCACCTCAGACAGCAACCCTACACTCATTTCTTAACTCCCCATTGCCCCTTCCCCCATTTCTCTTAACCCAAACTCTACTTTTCATCTCTATGGTTATATTCTCTGATAATTTCTTTTGTGTTTACTGTGGGGCTTAAAATTAACCTCTTAAATCCCTATCAATCTTGTTTTTCTTTGATACCGTCTTCACTTCAATAGGGCACGTAAACTATGTTCCTATACTCCTTCATTTCCCCACCTTTATATGGTTGTCTAAAATTACATATTTTACATTGAGTTCAAAACCACTGATTTATCCTTAGAGTTTGTGTATTTTTTATCATGTAGGAAGTAAATAGTGGAGTTACAGTTCAAAAATTATTGACTTCTATTTGTATTCCATTGTGGTTGGAGAATGTTCTTTGAGTATATTCAATTTTTTTTTTTTTTTTTTTAATTTCTTGAGGCTTGTTTTATGTCCCAGCTTATGGTCCCTTCTGGAGAAGGATCCGTGATCCCTAGAGAAAAATGAGTGTCCTGGTGATTTGGGATGTAAGGTACTATATATGTCTGTTAAAATTCTCTATATCTCTTTCTCCTTTCTTTGTCTCTCTGTTGGTAGGGCTTCCTTTAGAATCTGGAGTAGGGCAGGTCTTTTACTGGCAAAGTCTCTCAGCATTTGTTTGTCTGTGAAAAATTTAAGCTCTCCCTCAAATTTGAAGGAGAGTTTTGCTGGATAAAGTATTCTTGGCTAGAAATTTTTCTCTCTCAGAATTTTAAATATGTCATGCCACTGCCTTCTCTCCTCTGTGGTGGCCGCTGAGTAGTCACTACTTAGTCTTATGTTGTTTCCTTTGTATGTGGTGAATTGCTTTTCTCTTGCTGCTTTCAGAACTTGCTCCTTCTCTTCAGTATTTGAGAGTCTGATCAGAATATGTCTCGGAGTGGGTTTATTTGGATTTATTCTATTTGGAGTTCACTGGGCATTTATGCTTTGTGTGTTTATATTGTGTAGAAGGTTGGAGAAGTTTTCCCCAACAAGTTCTTTGAATCCTCTTTCTAGACCTTTACCCTTCTCTTCCCCTTCTGGGACACCAGTGAGTCTTAAGTTTGGATGTTTTATTTTATCTGTCGTATCCCTGAGATCCATTTTGATTTTTTTGATTTTTTTTTCCGTTCTTTCTTTTGTTCTTTCATTTTCTGTTCTGTGGACTTCTAGGACACTGAGATGTTGTTCAGCTTCCTCTAGTCTTGTATTGTGAATATCTAGAGTCTTTTTAATTTGGCCAACAGTTTCTTTTATTTCCATAAGATCTTCTATTCTTTTATGTACTCTTGCAATGTCTTCTTTATGCTGTTCTAGGGTCTTCTTTATGGCACTTATATCCTGGGCCATGGTCCTCTTGATGTCCTTTAAATCCTTTGCCTAAATAAATAAATAAATAAATAAATAAATCCTTTGCCATGTTTTCGTTCTTCGATTGTAGGTCTTTGATTAATTGTGTGAGGTACAGTGTTTCTTCCGAAATCTTGATTTGTGTGTTTGGAGCTGGATTCTCCATATTGTCTGGTTTTATCATATGCATTAAGATTTTCTGTTGTTTTTGGCCTCTTGGCATTTGTTTTGCTTGATAGTGTTCTTTCAAGTTGTAACAAAAAAAAAGGATAGCGATCTAATTTTTCAGAGACACAGTTTGGTGACGTACACTTTCTCTAACTAACCAGCAGATGGCGTCTGTGAGTCACCTATATCCCTCAAGTCAGTTCTCAGCCTTTTTTCTGTGGTGTGTGGGGAAATGATTCTTGTGGGTTCAGTTGGAGAACTCAGTGTGGGTGTGTTGCTGGAGCCGTCCACCCTGAATGTGGGGCGTGTGTACGGGTGGCCAGGGATGAAGGGCAGTTCTACTGTTCAAATTTCCCAGGTTCCAGGAGATTCAAGGCCGCCGCAAGAGTCTAAGCCTTCATTTCAGTTCAGCCCCAGACCCTCTCTCTCGCTGTCCCACAAACCACCGGAGTTGGCGTAGCCTCCCTGGGTTCTCCGAGCAGGTCTCCCCTCCCAGCCATGATCCTCCAGGAGCTCAGCTGAGGGAATTCTGTGCTCAGTCACCAGTGTGCGCCATCCCTCAAGGGAAGCCCTGGGCCGCCCGGCTGTGCAGCGGGGCTCTCAGCTTGTTTCAGAATGCAGAATGTCTGAGGCTGTCTTTACTGCAACGCCTTGCGGGCTGAGAACAGCTGAAGTTTTCTCCACAGAGAGAGAGCAAGGGACAGAAAAACTCCCAGGTTCACCTGTCAGCCAGAGATAGAACCTGATTCTCTGGGCTCCCTATCCTGAGACAGAGATGTCCCCCGATTCTCCCAAGGTCAGTTGTCACCAAAAGCCTCTGTCTGCTTGTTGAGGATTCGCTGTCTGTATTGAGCAGTTAATATTAAAACCTCACTTGGAGCTGGGCTGAGAGAGTACACGGCGCGGCTTCCATGAGGGAGGGGCTCTCAGCTCTAGGTTCTCGGCTCTCAGTGTGGTTTCACAGTTTTACTTACAGATTTTATGCTGTGGTCTCGGGCATTCCTCCCAATTCATGTCAGTGGATGTTGAGTGTACAGTCACGTTTGTCTCTCCGCTGTTATTCCAGGTTATTTACTGTTTTTTTGTTCATTTATGAATTGTTCTGGGGGAGACTAAGTCTTCCACTTCTTTCTATGCTGCCATCTTCCCAGAATCCACTCACAAAGTTTTATCTCTCAGAAACTTAAATCCACCAGAGTGTTCCTATGCCAGACAAGTCCTAAAACCCAAAGGCAACAACCTTTTTAAGAACAGCAATCAGATGCAGTCCCCTTCCCCATACTGTTAACCTACCCCCCATCCCCATACTGTTGACACCCCTTTCAATATGAACAAGTTAGAGTGCTCACTGCCTAGACACCCCAGAAGATGGAGAAAGAGATTAAGTGAGAGGAAGGGGTAGCAACAAACAAGATAAGATTTAACAAAGGTCTGTAAATACTGAAACTTTATATAATTGTATATATATATATTTGGATGCTGGGGTGTTAGAATGGCTGGAAGGAGGTAAATGACACGGTGGAACTGTAGCTATAGGATCCTTTGGGATTTGCTCTATAGCTGCTCATTGAAGTGTGCCCTGAAGGTCTTCATCTTTCTGTATATGCCTTGTATTGCATAATAGGAAGGGACTGAGACTGTGGGACTGTAATCCATAATAATTTCTGAAATTGCCTATATAACTGCTTGTTGAGCTGTACATTGAGAGTTGACACCTTTCTATATGTATGTTATATTTTACAATAATGGAAATGGCAGAAGTTGTGGGAAAAAAAACCATGTATGTTGTTGGGATGTGAATAACCTTGAATATTCCAGTGATCTAGAACAGCACTGTCCAATGGACTTTTTACAACAATAGAAATGTTCTGTGTATCTATGCTGTCCAAAACAATAGCCATTAGCCACATGTGGCTGTTGAGCACTTGATATGTTGTTAATGTAATTGAGGAACTGAATTTTTAATGTAATTTTTAATGTAAGTAAAATTTAAGTTAATTATTAACAAAATCTAAATTAGACTTAAATAAAGAACTAAATTTAAATAGATCTAGAAAGTTTAATTTTGTGTTTTTCCATCCTGTGACTGTCAATTTGAATGAAGTAATCTCATCCTGGCCCTGGCATCCTTCCTTCTGTGAAAACTCAAGGGAATGGAACCAGTAGTGCCTAATTGGCTGTTGACCTATAAGTGGTTACAGCCCTTTTTTCCCATTGTTAAGGGAAATGTGTGTTGGGGGGGGGAGGATGTAATCCACAAGAAGAGCTATAGGTAGAAAGAAATTCCTTTCTTTTTCATGTGTATATATTCATATGTAGTGTCTTCAGGGGACTTAGCAAAGCTGCCCCACTAAAGAAAGGGTATCTGTGCTGAGTTTGTACTGTATTCTTAGGCTTACCCCAGTTTTTCTTTCTTTAACAGACGTTGCATTCAGGTAGTGCATAAACTGCTTTGCTACCAGAAGAAGTGTAGAGTACGCCTGCATTACACCTGGCGGGAACTCTGGTCAGGTAACTTTTTCTTTTGAATTCATCCTCTCTTCCTGTACTTTTTATGAGCCCCTAGGCCTGGGCTCAAGTTGAATTAAAAAAACAAAAACCAAAAAAAAACAACTTTTTAGTTTGTTTAGGATGCTTCTATTTCAAACATTTATACTTTCTGTCATCTTTTGACATTTCAGTGTTTTCCTAATTCAGACTGGGCATGTCTCATACCTGTTCCACACTTTCCTGTTTCTTCTCCCTCTATTTTTTTTTTTTTGTCAGCCTGATGGAAACAGTTGCATAGTTCTTGAGTTCCAATGATTCTTCTCTTGGGTGAGGTAGGAGGACTCAGTACAAACTTGGATTCTCCTTTTGTTCCATTTGGTAGCAGCATATGGTCTATAGGGAGTCTTCTGTGTGTTTCCTCAAGATGAGTAATCTCAGGAGGAATGTCATAGGGAGAGAGGGTGGGGAGGGGTGGGGAGTTGGGGGAATCCTGTTCTTTGTGTTACATCTGGCATTATTACTGTTTACAGACAGTGTCAGTTGTACCACTCCCCCTGTGCCAGAGACAAAAACAGCAAATTACAGTTTACTTTTGTCTTCTTATCCATTTGGTAGCCCAGTAAAGTCACTGCCACCCCTGCAGGCGGTATGTGACTCTTCTCTAAGGATACAATTAATGTTGGCTCGCTACCCCTGTCTTTAGTGTTACTAAATTGGCGGTTTCAGGAAAGCAGAGGAGACATGTCCCTGAGGCAGTTGCTTCCTGATAGGTCCTGTGGCTTTTGTAACCCTGTGGTACAATAAAGTCTTTTCTAGAAGATTACAGTGATGAATGGTTGCCCCACTCATGGGAGGGCTTCTCTGTATTTTCAGCAGAGGAGGGTGTGTTAGCGTCAGAAACTATAAGAAACAGGCCAGCAACCCAGCCCCATTCCATGGAATTCATCTTGCTTGTTGTGACACATGGTTCCCTCCCAACCCAATTTGTTTTTCTAAATTTAGTCTTCCATAATAGAAAGTAGAGATCTTTAATTAATGGATTAGCAAGTTCGTTGCAGTTACTGTCTATGGTGGTGAAGGGGGAGTAGGAGAATAACACTAACTGGCAGTAGTGTATTTTGGTATTTTAGGAGAGAGGAGTATGATTGTGATTGTGTGTGATAGTTTGAAATTGAGGAATGTCACAAGAAGTAAACAGAGATCAAAAGAGATTGAAATGACTAAAGTTAGAAGTTGTTAAGCAGGAGCAATTCTTTTTGATGTAAAAGACTATTGTTTTGGCTGTGGATTCAAAGTTTTGTGATTTTCTTGCTGTAAAAGCCTGGAATTAAGAAAACAAAATCATACAACTCTATGGATATTGGTACAGTTATAGGTTTTATAACAATTTTACGTTTGTATCTATAGCTGGGATGATACTACATGTTAGTTATCAACCATTTGGTGGTAATAGTTGTTTCTGCTTGCTTCATCTGATTCCCTTCTGGTTTTATTTTCACTGTTATTCTAATTTCTTCCTTTCCATCCTAACCATCCTGTCTCTGGTGCCTGTGATCCTCTGCTTTTTCTCCCATCCTAATCATCTGTTGTCCTCTTCCTTATTAACCTATTCCATTGCCTTTTCCACATTGCCTCCTACATTTTACCCTAATATGTCCCCCTGAGACCTAGGTCTTCCTATTCCTCTCTTATTTCCAACTTGTATTCCCTGTCTTCTTAATCAATTGACCCCTTTATCATTATGAAATGTCCCTCCTGTCCTTTGTGCTATTGTCATCGTATGTTTTACTTTTACATATGTTGGAAACTCCAGGGTACGCTTTCATTATTTTTGCTTAAACAGGCACTCATCTTTAAAGAGATTTAAAAATGTCTTTTATATTTATCATTTCTAGCAGTTAGCATTTCCTCATTCTGGCTGGGGAATTGTGAGGGAGGAGACCATTCTTTATTCTATATTGGTCAGTTGACTTTATCTCTTTGAGTACTTTATGTCATGTTCAGCTTTGTTTGTAATTATATGCTATCTCTGTGCTGATTGGTTGGCATTGTGAGGCTCCTAATGGGTTGAGGGGAGGGGAGGGTATGTATCATTAGTGAGGCCTGGATGACTGCTTGTTCTTAAGGCGTAGGCATTTGTACTAGAATTCTCTGCCAAGTGAGATTTGCTTTTTTTCACATATAGACTAGGTGAGCCCCCCTGGAACCTTGTTTCCATGTGCTCATACATGGAGTATACAGTGAGATGCATAGCAACAGGTGTTAAGAAAAGCTGCAAAATAAAACACTACATCTGAAGCAGTCAGAGCCAATAATAATGTACAATATTGTAATCAGTGAATGAAAGTGTGGCAGTGGTGGATCCACCCACTGCTTGGCCGGCACTGCCTCTCATATGTTGGTATTCCCATGTTTTCATTCTTTCTTTGCCTTCTAGACTTAGGGATTTGAGGGATATGTGTGAAACTCACCATGGCAAATACGCATATGCTTTCCCATGTACGTGCTGCAAACTGTAATTCAATTGTATTTATATGTAACATTGGTAAAGTAAGAGTTGTTCAATTGGATACACAGATAGACCTCTGGTATCTAGGAAGCAGTTGGCTAGGGTCCAGTGCCTTTTGTTGTTTGGAATGTGGGTGTTTAGTATCACTGCCTTTCAAGTGCTGGTTTTTATTCCTGTGCTGTTTTTTTTTTTTTAATTTTTTTTATTTTTTTATCTTCATTTTATTGAGATATATTCACATACCACGCAGTCATACAAAACAAATCATACTTTAAATTGTTTACAGTACCATTACATAGTTGTACATTCATCACCTAAATCAATCCCTGACACCTTCATTAGCACACACACAAAAATAACAAGAATAATAATTAGAGTGAAAAAGAGCAATTGAGGTAAAAAAGAACACTGGGTACCTTTGTCTGTTTGTTTCCTTCCCCTATTTTTCTACTCATCCATCCATAAACTAGACAAAGTGGAGTGTGGTCCTTATGGCTTTCCCAATCCCATTGTCACCCCTCATAAGCTACGTTTTTATACAACTGTCTTCGAGATTCATGGGTTCTGGGTTGTAGTTTGATAGTTTCAGGTATCCACCACCAGCTACCCCAATTCTTTGGAACCTAAAAAGGGTTGTCTAAAGTGTGCGTAAGAGTGCCCACCAGAGTGACCTCTCGGCTCGTTTTGGAATCTCTCTGCCACTGAAGCTTATTTCATTTCCTTTCACATCCCCCTTTTGGTCAAGAAGATGTTCTCCGTCCCACGATGCCGGGTCTACATTCCTCCCCGGGAGTCATTCCTGTGCTGTTTTACTACGACAACTCTCCGTTTTTGAGATGTAGCCATAGGTCCCCCTCCAAATTTCATGTAGAATTTCTGGGCTTGGTCTTATAGAATAGGAGTCAGCTGTATTAGTTGGGCGTTCATTCTGCCTGATATACTTTTGTTACGGTGCCCGCGAGTTAAAGTACGAGACAGCTAAACAGAATTTAAAGAGCCTTTATTAGCTGGCCGGCGACTGCTTACTGTCACTCCACACAGGGAGTTCAGTAAGCAGCCCCGACCTGTGTGTGCTGGTGCCTTATATAGACAGAAACCATATCCTGGTAATGCAAGCAAGCTATTTTAACAGAAGCAGAGTTGGCAGTTAGCTATTGGTTACAAAAGACAATTTAGCAAGGTTTAGCTAAGAAACATTTCACAAGAAGTTTCACTTGGAACTGGTGCAGTTATTGATACAAAAAGTTTCACTTGGAACTGGTGCAGTTATTGATTGTTAAAGGTTATGCTTGGCTGATGCGTGCAACCACAGTTTGGCCTCCCCTGAACAGAAAAGTTTTGCCTTCCTTTAACTGGTACAGTCTCACTCCCTCCTCCTCATGGCTTAATGCCGTTTACACAACATTTTTACTTTGCAGATGTTATAGGATTAAGGGGAAAGGGACCCACTTCACTTTCCCAACAATTGGTTTTACAGATACAACCCTGACTTACTCCCTGCTGTCACTGTCTATTTATATAATGCCTGTCACCATGGTATCTGAATACATAGAGAAATATATTTAGGTTAACTTTAACTAGAGTAGGGAAAGGAAGAAATCCTACCTCTCTATATTGCCTTCTTTTCCAGTAATCACTATTTTTCACCAAGTTATGGAAAGTTCAAAAGCTCTTCCCTAACCCCAGGCTACTCATATCTCTTAGTTGAGTAGAGTTAGGTCTTAGAACTCTGAACTGGTAGTGATGGGAAATTGGGTGTTGACATAAGATCCTAGTGAAATAATTCTTTACTTTTGAAAATATTATGAAAGCTACAGTCTGTTTGTCTAGAAAAATGTCCATTTGTAAATAGGCACATTTTGCATATAATATCAGGGAGCTGATTGGTCCTCTGAAGCCCATCATGATCCCATGTTAAGAATCTCTGTCTTAATTTTATATTCCAAAGCATCCCAATTTATTCTGTGCTCATAGAACATCTTAGTATCTGGTTTAATGTTTTTTTCTTTACTTATTGGTCATAATGCTTTCCCTTTGGGAACTTGAGCTTAGCTGTCTCCTCTCTAAACTTCTTGAAGCTAAAGACCATTTTGTTCACTATGTTTTATTTCCTTTGTATTCCTGTAGCACTTTATGCCTTTAGCATATCACATTTGTTTTGCTATGTTTGCATGTGTTTGTACAATGATTTGTTTAAATATCTGTCTTTCCTCTTGAAAAAGTTCTGGAGGGCTGGGCTTGAGATTTAGTCATTGTTTCATCCCCAGCAGGCTTTTAACAGGGATTCAGAGAAGATTTGAATGAATAAATAAATATATGAATGAATATGTAGAATTTCCGTTAATGATAGGTCAGCATTTTATTAAAGCAGCACAAGCAAAAATTAATATTTTGTTTTGGCCTAAAAAAAAGAATCCAGTCGGATGTTTGTTGTCATGTTTCTGGTCAGCTGACCCTATCACCTATGATAGGGCCAGCCAGCCATCCACCTTCACTTTTTTTAAGTTGTCGTTGTGAAAGGGAGGAATGATAATTACTCTTTCCTTTGCCTCTTTTGTCCTTACCCATAGATACATGGGTTGCTTTTAACCAAGTAAAAATGGAGACTTTGATGGTTTCATTAACTCAAGGATGAACAGAATGTTTAGAGAGAAGTATGTAGTTGCTGGAGAGGGAAATTTTTGAACAGAGCTTCATGGTGTCAGCTTATTTTACTTCCACTGCAGGCAGAAGGGACATTGAGGACGCAGCCTGCATTTAAATTGTGTGGCTTTCCACAGTCTCAAAACATGTGTTGATTTAAAGGTAGATTTATACGGGCATTTTATACTTGACATTATCTATGGATCACAGTTCTTCTTACCCTTTCACTCTGTGACATCCTTGGGTGATAAGTAATCATTTTTATCCCCATTTGTTGGAATAGGGGATGGAGATATAGAAGGGTTAAGTGACTTGCCAAGGAACATGGAACCAGACACTAAGCAGAGTCAAGATTAGAATTTAGAGTTCCTGACTCCTATGCTCAGATGCTGATCACTAGGAACATTTGCCTCCCTGCAGGAAGAAAGGCCCCCAAAGCCCCCCAAACAATCTGTTCAGCTTCACTGTGCTAAATAGCATCCAAAGCATTCACAGCTTTGTGAAAAAAGATAGAAATTGCTTATGGCCTGACCTTTCAGATACCTACTGGGAAAAATGGAAAACCCAGAGAATATCACAGCTTTCCGGATCCAGCTGGCTCCCCCATCACTGCCAGAAGTGTATGACTGCATGGTTAGGTACACCTTGAAACTGAAAATTGAAAGCCTTTCTTTGGAAGCTTATTATACTATAGGTGTTGTCACATAGGACTGAAATTTTTCAGGAGAAAAGCTGACCTGAACCCCATAGATTTATCTGGCAGTTCTTGTGTAGATAAAGTATAGCTTTGGCAGTTCAGCAGCCCCCTCCTGATTTTGGGAAATGTTCCTTTGAACTTTTAATTGAGTGCTTCTTTAAGTTTAGAATTTCTTTAAACATTTAATTTTGATATAGCCTCAGAGGCATTGGCAGAAATATTATATAGAGTCCCATGTATCTTCCACCCAGCTTCCTCCAGTGTTGACAGCTTATATAGCTGTACAGTATTGCTTCTTTTGGTTTTGAAGAGGAGATCCAGGTGGGAAAGAACTTAACAGTAAAAAGCTGGAGCAGAGGAAAAGAGAGATTTTGGCAGCTACTTTTGCTATCTTGTTTTTAAAATTGCTTTTCAAATTGTTCTTCTTTCCCCTAAATTTTCTCTGATTTAGGGGAATATGTCACAAGATGTATTCCAGGCTTGTTGTGTGTAATTAAGACTGCTCTATCTCCCATGTGCAAGAAACAGAAGGGCTTTTTTCCTCTGTGGACCATGAATTCCTCTCAAAGTTAGAATTTTCTGATACAGGGGCACTAGAAGGTATCACTTGTTTCCACAGTTTAGTTATGAAAGCTTCTGTACAGCAGTGTAGAAAGCCCCAGGACTGAAAAAGAATGCCAAGAAGGTTTATTCCTTCAAATCACCACATTTGGCTTAAACTAAAATTTTACACTATTTTGAATTTTTCTTTCATCCCATCAGAAACTTGGCAGAAGCAAAATTTAAAAATCTCTAACAGGTTTAGCCTATTAGAGGAAGAAAAAAATCCCAAACATAAGTCCCTCCTTGTTCTTTTCTCTGTACCTGAAGTCCCTTCTATCCAGAGAAGTATCAGCTCTCATAGGCCCATCAGCAAGCTTGTCAAGTGGAAGGGACAGGGAAAGAAGAAGCTGTTCTTTTGTTGTTCTACTATACTAATTCTAAAGGAACAAATCATGTGTTGTGATAAGGAATCATCCTTCCCCGTATCTAAAGTGACCAGAATAGGTCTGTTACTGGTTTTCCCTCATTTTGGCAGAAAGTAAAGTTCTTGGTCCTACAAGAGATGGCTCCACTGAGATGTAGTCTCATTAAATACTAGATTTCTGAAAGGGTGGTTGTAGCTCTCCCTCAGTTGGGCAATGTTGGGCAAAATACATAGGTGCTATAGGGCCCTTGAAGAAGGCAGTGGCTCCTGGGTGTGCTTAGTTAGGGTCAGCTGTGTAGGAGAGTGGTAGATAGGATCCTGCATTTCCCAGAGTTTGAGGTATGGGGACTTTTGTGTAAAAGTTCATTTTCATTATAAAGAAGAGAATTGATGGTATTTGTGAGGATTGGATTGTCTCTGAGTAAATGGAAATGGTAAATGGCTCTTTATTTTCCTTTCTATCAAATATACATTAACAGCAAGGAAAATGTTAAAGACAGAACCTGACTTCCATTTAAAGAAAAGATTTGTTCTATTTTCTAGGTCACCTGGAGTAGTCTGGTTTAGGCAGTGCAGCTTGTTGACTTTTGTGCTCTGTTCATAACCATAGCCATTCCATTTTCTTGTTTGATTCATTGGCCTCTGTGCCAGTAAGGTGTTTGAGTTTGCAGCCAGGCAGATTCCTGTTTTCTGAAAAGCCACCTGGTGTATTTTTAAATTATTCTACTGGCACGTGTTGGCTTCTAAATCCTTCCTGCACTGCTCTCCTGATTGACAGTGAGCCTGATGATTGCTGGCAATGTCCTTAGGTAATTGGTGGTTTTGTCCAGAGATGCTGGAATTGGCTAGAGTTTATAGTGCCTCTGGACTTTTGGTGACATTAGCTTGTAACTCTGGTGCTATTTCTAGACTGTCCTTTGAATTCCTTGACTTCCCTTCTAAGCACGTGAAATGCTCATCTTTCTTTTCTATCAATCACTGTGATTATCCATCTCCCTTAATGAGCAGGCTTTGATTTGAATTCTGTAGCACCTTGTCCTAACTCTATGCCAAACCACAAAATAGAGGCTGGCTGAATTGTCTTTGCTTTCTACTTCTTTCTCTTGAAAGCTTGTAAAAGCTGCTTAAACAGCTCTCTCTGACCTGATTCTTTGGAGACATTTACTTGTGCTCTGCTGGAGGCTCTCTGTCTCCTTCCTGTTTTTAATCTTACTTAAATGCCATTCACTTGGTTTTGTAATTAAGCCTCCCCTCTGCGTCTCTGAGGCAGGCATCTGAGCTATCACATAGTTGTGTCTTCCTGTGGTTGGCTTGTTCCTCTCTGCACCTGGTTTACCTCAAAGTAGGGGACAGGTTTTAGTCCTGGAGAAATTCCCGTATCCATTATTCATTCTACTCCTACATGGTAATACAATTTGCTGCTACCTACTTTCCCTCCCCCTGAATTCAAAGAATGATAGAAAAAAATCTGGGAAAGTCCTTATTGTGTGAGGTACATTAATGCTGGGAACAGCTCTGCAAACAAGGTTCCTTGTTGGGTGAGGGTGCCTGTGTAAGGTGGCAGGAGTCTCAGGTGGATGGTACTGAACCGTTCCTATTTGAAAAACAGATTGACTACCTCTGCTCTGGGAATTCATTTGGGACTCAGGGAACCACCAAGGTATTGGATCCTGGCTCAGCTTCCTAGAACCTGCCTACTTTCCTTTATTCCACCTGCGTCTGCATGCATAAGTCAGAACTTCTGCACACTGCTGTTTTCTGTTTCCTCCAGCATGATGCAGAAGACACCCCAAGGAGAAAGGAGCACAGGCCAAAGCTATGTATGAGACTGACACTTGCCTCATGTACACAGTCAAAAGAGGCAGCATTTGCAGCCATTTGGCAGTTCCTGAAAAAGAGTCCACAAACTTAAGTTTTCAAGGAGCCTGATAGAAAAGTCTTTCCAATGAAGAAACAAGTGTATATAGCACATCCAATTATGTATATTGGACCTTAGCAACTTAAACATATTTAATGTGTAATATATCTCAAATACTTAATGGATGTAACTTTTCTATTTTCTGCTTGGCAAGGTGAGAGTATTGGGATTTCCTCTGTTGTTGTTGGTACTCAGTGCTTTGATAGATTCGATTGTAAACTTTGATTATTATTCTGAAGACTGCCACAGTGTAGTCTTGAAGGTTGCCCAGGGTTCATTTTGAATTTGTATTCCTACCCAAGAGTCCATGGACTGAGTATATTTGACTCATTTCCTTTTCCCCATCAAAGAGGAAGCACTTTCATATGTTTGGCCCTATTCTCAGTACACTCTGCGGTGATACATATGTCATCCCAGTTAGGCTGTGATTACAGAAAGTTAGGGTGGAGGGCTGTGGGGCTCATGGTAGTGCCAGTGGGAAGAAAAACATTGAGTTTTTATTTTTGTGAGCATATGTAGATAAAGTGCAGGCTACTGGAGTAAAATCCTGAGATGCTTAGAGGAGAGATGGACTCTCAGCTTAAGGGTTTTTCCCCTTTGCCACTTAGATATGGTTAGTGGAATCATGACAAATGTTACATTTTTTTAGTTGCAAGTACAGGCGTATCTCGGAGATATTGCAGGTTTGGTTCCAGACCACCACAGTAAAGTGAATGCTGCAATAAAGCGAGCCACATGAACTTTTTGGTTTCCCAGTGTATATTAAAGTTATGTTTACACCTATACTGTAGTCTGTTAAGTGTGCAATAGCATTATATATAAAAATAATGTAAATACTTGAATTTAAAAATACTTCATTGCTGAAAAATGCTAACCATCATTTGAGCCTTCAGCACATAATCTTTTTCCTGGTGGAAGAGAATCTTGCCTTGATCTTGATGGCTGTTGACTGATCAGGGTGGTGGTTGCTGAAGGTTGGGGTGACTGCGCCGATTCCTTAAAATAAGACAACAGTGATGTTTGCCACATCGATTAACTCTTCCTTTTACAAAAGATTTCTTTGTAGCATGTGATATTGTTTGATAGCATTTTACTCACAGAAGAACTTCTTTCAAAATTGGGATCAGTCCTCTCAAACCCTGCTGCTGCTTTATCCACTAAGTTTATATAATATTCTAAAGCCTTTGTTGTCATTTCAGCAATGTTCATAGCATCTTCACCAGTAGTAGATTCCATCTCAAGAAATTTATTTCTTTGCTCATCCATAAGAAGCAATTCCTCATCCATTAAAGTTTTATCATGAGATGCAGCAATTCAGTCACATGTTCAGGTTCCGCTTCTAATTCTAGTTCTCTTGCTGTTTCCATCACATCTACAGTAACTTCTCCACTGAAATTTTGAACCCCTCAAAGTCATCCATGGGGGTTGGAATCCACTTCTTCCAAACTCCTGATATTTTGAACTCCTCCCATGAATAACAGATGTTCTTAATGGCATCTAGAATGTTGCAACCTTTCCAGAAGGTTTTCAATTGACTTTGCCCAGATCCTTCAATGGAATTATTGTCTATGGCAGTTTTAGTCTTATGAAATGTATTTCTTAAATAATAAGGGTTGAAAGTCAAAATGACTCCTTGATCCATGGGCTGCAGAATAAATGTTGTGTTAGCAGGCATGAAAACATGAATCTCATTGTACATATCTCTATCAGAGCCCTTGGTTGACCAAGGTGTATTGTCAATGAACAGTAATATTTTGAAAGGAATTTTTTTTCTTGGGTGGTAGGTCTCAACAATGGTCTTAAAATATTCAGTAAAGTTGCAAACAGATGTGGTATTGTCCAGGCTTTGTTTTTCCATTTATAGAGCACAAGAAGAGTAAATTTAGCATTAATTCTTAAGGGCCCTAGGTTTTCAGAATGG
Organism: Choloepus didactylus; assembly: GCF_015220235.1. Classification (NCBI taxonomy): domain Eukaryota; kingdom Metazoa; phylum Chordata; class Mammalia; order Pilosa; family Megalonychidae; genus Choloepus; species Choloepus didactylus. The sequence continues at coordinate 31,506,865 of NC_051321.1, forward strand.
TAAATGAACGTTGGTTTCAACTTAACGTCACCAGGTGCATTAGCCCTAACGAGAGTCAGCCTGTCCTTTGAAGCTTTGAAGCCAGGCATTTACTTCTCAAGCTATGCAAGTCCAGGGTGGCATCTTCTTCCAATAGAAGGCTGTTTGGTCTACATTGAAAATCTGTTGTTTAGTGAAAATCTGATCTTAGCTACATCTGGATAACTTTCTTCAGTTTCTAGATCAGCAGTTGATGCTTCACCTTGCACTTTTATGTTCTGGAGATGGCATCTTTTCTTAAACCTTATGATCTAACCTCTGCTAGCTTCAAACATTTCTTTTGCAGCTTCTTCATCCTCATGTCTCTCAGCTTTCAAAGAATTGAAGAGAGTTAGGGCCTTGTTTTGGATTAGGCTTTTTTTTTTTTTTTTTTTTTTTTTTTTTTTTGGCTTAAGGGAATGTTGTGGCTTGTCTGATCTTCTTTCCAGACCACTAAAATTTTCTTCCTATCAGCAATAAGAGTGTTTTGTTTTCTTATCATTTGTGTGTTCAGTGGAGTCACACTTCTTGAAATTTTTTTTTAAATCAAATTCAGTTTTATTGAAATATATTCACATGCCATACAGTCATCCATTGTGTGCAATCAACTGTTCACAGTATCATCATATAGTTATGCATTCATCACCCCAATCCATTTCTGAACATTTTCCTTACATTAGAAAGAATCAGAATAAGAATAAAAAATAAAAGTAAAAAAGAACACTCAAATCATTCTCCCCATCCCACCTTATTTTTCATTTAGTTTTTGTCCCCATTTTTCTACTCATCCATCCATACACTGGATAAAGGGAGTGCAATCCACAAGGTTTTCACAATCACACTGTCACCCCTTATAAGCTACATTGTTATACAGTCGTCTTCAAGAGTCCAGGCTACTGGGTTGGAGTTTGATAGTTTCAGGTATTTACTGCTAGCTACTCTAATACATTAAAACCTAAAATGGGTTATCTATACAGTGCATAAGAATGTCCACCAGAGTGACCTCTCAACTCCATTTGAAATCCCTCAGCCACTGAAACTTCATTTCATTTCATTTTGCATCCCCCTTTTAGTCAAGATGTTCTCAATCCCATGATGCTGGGTCCAGATTCATCCCCAGGAGTCATATCCTGCGTTGCCAGGGAGATTTACACCCCTGGGGGTCAGGTCCCATGTAGGGGGGACAGCAGCAAGTTCACCTGCCGAGGTGGCTGAGCTAGAGAGAGAAGGCCACATCTGACAACAAAGAGACACTCGGGGAGATTCTTAGGCACAATTATAAGCAGGTTTAGCCTCTCCGTTGCAGTAAAAGCTTCTTAAGGGCAAGTCCCATGATAGAGGGCTAGGCACATTAAATTGCCAGGCCTCAATGTTTGTGGGAACCTCAGCATCAGTCCAGATGAAGAAGTACAACACTTGTGCATTTTCCCTCAGCTCCTCAGGGGGGCCCTGCATATACATCTTTATTCTCTGTCCAAATTACTTTGGGATGTGTCACTATTTCACTCTAACCTATACAAACCTACCATATCTCACTTCCTATTCAAAGTTCCATGTAATTGTGGTGTTTGAACAAAGTGACTGTAGAGGTTATACTGTTTAGAAAATATAGATCCTGCACCAAATAAACATCTCTTCCTTTGGTCTCACAGGGAAGTTGAAGTTCTAACACAGTCAGTTTCAACCTTAACCCTTTGGCCTGATTTGCCCTAGTCTTAGTCAGATCTGCTTCATTCATATCTCTAATTGAAGTCTGTGCTCTTTTTCAGCTTTTTTTTTTTTTTTTTTAACAGTTGCTGTATGCACTAATACTGACATTTGTATCTGCTGAACTGGAGTAGCACTTTTAATTTCCTTCAAGAACTCTTCCTTTGCATTCAGAATTTGCCTAACTTTTTGGCACAAGAGGCCTAGCTTTTGGCCTGTCTTGGCTTTCAACATTTGTAGCTTTTGATTTCAGGTGAGAGACATGCAACTCTTCCTTTCACTTGAACAGTTAAAGGTCATTGTAGGGTTATTAATTGGCAAATTTCAATATTATTGTATCTCAAGGAATAGGGAGGCCTGAGGAGAGAGACTAGTAACAACCAGTCAGTGGAGCATTCAGAACACACACAACATTTATCAGTTAAATTCGCTGTCTTACATGTGTGTGATTCGTGGTGCCCCCAAACAATTACAATTGTTATATCAAAGATCACAGATCACTATACCAGATATAATAATAATGAAAAAGTTTGAAATTTTGAGAGAATTACCAAAATGTGATACAGAGGCACAAAGTGAGCACATGCTGTTGGAAAAATAGTGCCTGTAGACTTGCATGCCATGAACCTGTAATTTGTAAAAAAAAAAAATAGTGCATATCTGCAAAGTGCTAAAGTCAAATGCAATAAAAGGAGGTGTAGATATTGGCTATAGATAGCATAAGCCCTTCCTCACAGCAAACTGTTATTTAAATTGAAGTTTAGGAGGAACCAATATAGTTTCATAGTTCTCAGCAGGGAGAGTTAATGGACCTCTTCCTGGTATGTTATGACTTAACTTCAACTGGATATATGACTTTGGGTAATTTAACTGTTCTGAATTTCAGTTTCCTCATGTGTAAAATGGGAAAAGTTACTTCATCGGATAGTTAAGAGGATTCAGTGAGAATAATGAAGTTTTAAGTGCTTTACATGATGCCTAGCATACAACAGGCACCTATCCCCTGCCATGTATGACCATTGTTGTTTTTCTCCCTTTGAAAAGAGATGAATGCAATTTGGGGAAGGTGATTTCTCTAGTTAAGCCTCTCTTTAAGTTTTCTGTTATGGGGTGGAGAAAAGAAGAAGGTTTGAGATGCTCTGTGTAAGCTTCTGGCACAGTTATTAACTTGTAGTTCTTACTTTGCAAGAGGAAGAGATGTATTCTCTATGACATACCTGACTGGTATTGGTGTTTTGGGACAGCCCATTGTTCTGGGGCTTGGAGGATGGGGACCTGTGATAATTGCCTGTCACAAGGCCTGGAAGCTTTTTTTTTTTTTTTTTTTTTTTAATTCAATTCAGTTTTATTGAAATACATTCACACACCATACAGTCATCCATGGTATACAATCCACTGTCCACAGTATGATAACATAGTTATGCGTTCATCACCACAATCTATCTCTGAACATTTTCCTTACATCAGAAAGAACCAGAACAAGAATAAAAAATAAAAGTGAAAAAAAGAACACCCAAATCATCCCCCCGTCCCACCCCATTTGTCCTTTAGTTTTTATCCCCATTCCTCCACTCATCCATACACTAGATAAAGGGGGTGTGATCTACAAGGTCTTCACAATCACACTGTCACCCCTTGTAATCTACATTATTATATAATTGTCTTCAGGAGTCCAGACTGTTGGGTTGGAGTTTGGTAGTTTCAGGTATTTACTTCTAGTTATTCCAATACATTAAAGCCTAAGAGGAGTTATCTATATAGTGCATGAGAATGTCCACTAGAGTGACCTCTCTACTCCATTTGAAATCTCTCAGCCACTGAAACTATTTCGTCTCATTTTGCATCCCCCTTTTGGTCAAGAAGATACTCTCAGTCCCACGATGCCAGGTCCACATTCATCCCCGGGAGTCATACTCTGCATTGCCAGGGAGATTTACACCCCTGGGAGTCAGGTCCCACGTAGCGGGGAGGGCAGTGAGTTCACCTGTCGAGATGGCTCAGTTAGAGAGAGAGAGGGCCACATCTGAGCAACAAAGAGGTACTCAGGGGGAGACTCTTAGGCACAACTACATACAAGTTTAGACTCTCCTATGTGGTAATGAGCTTCATAAGGGCAAGTCCCATGCTCGAGGGCTCAGCACATCAAACCGCCAGTCCCAATGTTTGTGACATCAACACCAGTCCAGGTGAGGATGTCCAACACATCCGCACCTTCCCCCAGATCCTCGGTGCTGGGGAGGGGGAGCCTGTAATTATATATATATTTTTTTATCTGCCCAAATTACTCTGGGATGTGTCACTATTTCACTCCAGCCTATACTAACCTACCGTATCTCACTTCCTATTCAAAGTTCCACGCAATTGTGGTGTTTGAACAAATCGACTGTAGAGTTGTACCGTTTAGAAAATTTAGATCCTGTACCAAATAGATATCTCTTCCCTTGGTCTCATATGGAAGTTGAAGTTTTAAAACACAATCAGTTTCAACCTTTACCGTTTGGCCTGGCTTGCCCTGGTCTTGAACAGACCTGTTTCATTCATATCACTAATTGAAGTCTGGGCTCTTTTTCAGCTTTTTTTTTTTTTTGACAGTGGCCGTATGCACTAATACTTACATTCATATCTGCTGAGCTCTAGCTCTGAGTTTCAGGTGTCTCAGAGATATGCATTGTTCCAGAGACCAATCAGGTTATATGCTAGGGGATCAGCATCTCAAAGTTTAGAGATAGGCATTACATTTCAGGGATAGAGTTAACTGCTGTAAGAGCTTACAATCTAGGGACCATTACAATTATTATGTCCACGTTAGGCTATGTTCTAATATTCAATTCTGAGTTTACACATTGTAGTTAGTCCATATTGGGGAGGCATCATCCCTCTCACCATGTTTTCTCCAACACTTTACTTGTATATATATATTTCCCTACAATTTTATAGAGTTATATTCACATACCATACGTTTATCCACAGTGTACAATCAGTTGTTCATGGTATCGTCATAAAGTTGTACATTTATCACCACAGTCAGCACTTGAACATACTGATTACTACAAGGAAAATTGTTTTTTTTTTTAGCAATAAGAAAAAAATGATAAAAAGAAAAATAACATGTCATACAATACAATATACTAGTAAGGACAGCAAATAACACCACTACCAAGAATCCCATATTCCTCCCCTATATCCCCCTCTCATATACATTTAGCATTGGCATATTGCCTTTGTTACATTTAATGGACGTATATTACAATGTTACTGTTGACCATAGACTCCAGTTTGCTTTGATTATGTTTTTTCCTGAATACCATCCCCTTTTCAAATTTCTACATGGTTGACATTCATTTGCTTTCCCACATGCAAAAACATTTTTATATTTGTATATTTAGTAACAGTCATTGGCCACTCCAGTTTCTGCCATGTTATACAGTCCCAGTCTTTATCATCTATCTTTACCTCTGGTGTCATACAGTCTCTTATCCCACCTCTTGCAGCTTTACTCACAGACATCTTTGTTCAGTGTACTTACAATACTGTGCTACCATCACACAGTATTATGCTATCTAGTTCTGGATCTATGCAATCCATCCTAAACATTCTGTAGTCCTTCAGCATCAAATCGCTGATCCCTACCCTCTTTCTATCTCCTGGTCGCCTGTGTTGTCAGCTTTTAACTCCCAAAGTTTGTTCATTAATGTCTGTTCATATTAGTGAGACCATACAGAATCTGTCCTTTTGTTTCTGGCTAACTTCACTCAACATAATGTCCTCAAGGTTCATCCACATTATTACATGATCCATGTCTTTGTTGTGTCTTACAGCTGCATAATATTCCATCATGTGAATATACCACAGTTTATTTATCCACTCATCCTTTGATGGACATTTGGGCTGTTTCCATCTCTTGGCAATTGTGAATAATGCTGCAATAAACATCGGTTTACAAATGTCTGTTCGTGTCTTAAGTTTCATTTCCTCTGAGTATATACCTAGCAATGGAATAGCTGGGTCATATGGCAAATCTATATTTAGCTTCCTGAGGAACCTCCACACTGTCTTCCAGAGTGGTTGCACCATTCTACATTCCCACCAACAATGAATAAGTGTGCCTCTTTCTCCACATCCTCTCCAGCACTTGTCATTTTCTGTTTTTTTGGATAATGGCCATTCTTGTAGGTGTGAGATGATATCTCATTTTGGTTTTGATTTGCATTTCCTTAATAGCCAGTGAAGTTGAGCGTTTTTACATATGTTTTTGAGCCATTTGTATTTCCTCTTCAGAAAAATGTCTGTTCATGTCTTTTGCCCATTTTTTAATTGGATTGTTTGTCTTTCTGTTATTGAGATGCAGGATTCCTTTATATATTCGGGATATTAAACCCTTATCTGATATGTGGTTTCCAAATATCCTCTCCCATTGTGTAGGTTGCCTTTTTACTTTTCTGACAGAGTCCTTTGATGTACAAAAGTGTTTAATTTTGAGGAGATCCCATTTGTCTATTTGTTCTTTGGTTGCTCACACCTTGGGTGTGAGGTCTAAGAAACTACCTCCTATCACAAGATCTTTAAGATATTGCCCTACATTTTCTTCTAAGAGTTTTATGGTCTTGCTGCTAATGTTTAGGTCTTTGATCCACTTTGAGTTAATTTTTGTATAAGGTGTGAGATGGACATCCTCTTTCATTCTTTTGGAAATGGATATCCAGTTCTGCAAACACCATTTATTGAACAGGCTGCTCTTTCCCAGTTGCTTCGGCTTCACTGCCTTATCAAAGATCAGTTGTCCGTAGATGCGAGGGTCTACTTCTGAACACTCAATTCGATTCCATTGATCAGTATATCTGTCCTTATTCCAGTACCATGCTGTTTTGAGCACTGTAGCTTTGTAATATGCTTCAAAGTCAGGTAGTGTGAGACCTCCCACTTCATTCCTCTTTCTCAAGATATTTTTGGCTATTCGGGCGCCTTACCCTTCCAAATAAATTTAGTTATTGGTTTTTCTATTTCTGTGAAGTAAGTTGTTGGGATTTGAATTGGTATTGCATTGAATCTGTAAATCAGTTTAGGTAAAATTGCCATCTTAACTATATTTAGTCTTCCAATCCATGGACATGGTATGTTGTTCCATTTCTTCAGGTCTTGTTCAATTTCTTTTAGCAGTTTCTTATAGTTTTCTATGTAAAGGTCTTGTATCCTTGGTTAAGTTTATTCCTAAATACTTGATTCTTTTTGTTGCTATTGTAAATGGGATTTTTTTCTTGATTTCCTCCTCTTGTTGCACATTACTGGTATATAGGAACACTAAACATTTTTGCGTGTTGATCTTGTAGCCTGCTACTTTGCTGTATTCATTGACTAGTTCTAGTAGCTTTGCTGTAGATTTTTCTGGATTTCCTACATATAGAATCATGTCATCTGCAAATAGTGAAAGTTTTACTTCTTCCTCTCCAATTTGGATGCCTTTTATTTCTTTTTCTTGCCTAATTGCTCTAGCTAGAACTTCCAGCACAATGTTGAATAACAATGGTGATAGTGGGCATCCCTGTCTTGTTCCTGATCTTAGAGGAAAAGCTTTCAGTCTCTCCCCATTGAGTGTGATGTTAGCTGTGGGTTTTTCATATATTGCCTTTATCATATTGAAAAAGTTCCCTTCTATTCCTATCCTTTGAAGTGTTTTCATCAGGAAAGGATGTTGAATTTTGTCAAATGCCTTTTCTGCATCAATCGAGATGATCATGTGGTTCTTCTGCTTTGATTTATTGATGTGGTGTATTACATTAATTGATTTTCTTGTGTTGAACCAGCCTTGCATACCTGGAATAAATCCCACCTGGTCGTGGTATGTAATTCTTTTAATGTGCTGCTGGATTCGATTTGCGAGTATTTTGTTGAGGATTTTTGCGTCTATATTCATTAAAGAAATTGGTCTATAATGTTATTTTTTTGTAGTATCTTTGTCTGGTTTTGGTATTAGGGTGATGTTGGCTTCATAGCAAGAGTTAGGTAGCTTTTCCTCTTCTTCAATTTTTTTGAAGAGTTTGAGCAGGATTGGTACTAATTCGTTCTTGAATGCTTGGTAGAATTCACATGTGAAACTATCTGGTCCTGGGCTTTTCCTTTTTGGGAGCTTTTTTTTATTGAGATATATTCACATACCACGCAGTCATACAAAACAAATCGTACTTTCCATTGTTTACAGTACCATTACATAGTTGTACATTCATCACCTAAATCAATCCCTGACACCTTCATTAGCACACACACAAAAATAACAAGAATAATAATTAGAGTGAAAAAGAGCAATTGAAGTAAAAAAGAACACTGAGTACCTTTGTCTGTTTGTTTCCTTCCCCTATTTTTCTACTCATCCATCCATAAACTAGACAAAGTGGAGTGTGGTCCTTATGGCTTTCCCAATCCCATTGTCACCCCTCATAAGCTACATTTTTATACATCTGTCTTCGAGATTCATGGGTTCTGGGTTGTAGTTTGATAGTTTCAGGTATCCACCACCAGCTACCCCAATTCTTTAGAACCTAAAAAGGGTTGTCTAAAGTGTGCGTAAGAGTGCCCACCAGAGTGACCTCTCGGCTCGTTTTGGAATCTCTCTGCCACTGAAGCTTATTTCATTTCCTTTCACATCCCCCTTTTGGTCAAGAAGATGTTCTCCGTCTCACGATGCTGGGTCTACATTCCTCCCCGGGAGTCATATTCCACATTGCCAGGGAGATTCACTCCCCTGGGTGTCTGATCCCACGTAGGGGGGAGGGCAGTGATTTCACCTTTCAAGTTGGCTTAGCCAGAGAGAGAGGGCCACATCTGAGCAACAAAGAGGCATTCAGGAGGAGACTCTTAGGCACAGATATAGGGAGGCCTAGCCTCTCCTTTGCAGCAACCGTCTTCCCAAGGGTAAAACTTATGGTAGAGGGCTCAACCCATCAAACCACCAGTCCCCTATGTCTGTGGTCATGTTAGCAACCATGGAGGTGGGGTAGGCGAATACCCCTGCATTCTCCACAGGCTCCTCAAGGGGGCACTACATCATTTTTTTTTCCTTGTTTTTCTTTCTTTCTTTTTTTTTTTTTTTTTAACTTTCCCTTCTTTTTTAAATCAACTGTATGAAAAAAAAAAGTTAAAAAGAAAACAAACATACAATAAAAGAACATTTCAAAGAGACCATAACAAGGGAGTAAGAAAAAGACAACTAACCTAAGATAACTGCTTAACTTCCAACATGTTCCTACTTTACCCCAAGAAAGTTACATAATATAGCAACCTTTCTGTGAACTTGTTCCTACTATATCCATCAGAAATTAACAGACCATAGTCATTTCTGGGCATCCCCAGAACTTTAAAAAGCTTATCTGTTCTTCTTGGATTATTGTTCCCCCTTCCTTAATTACTCTCTACTGCTAGTTCCCCTACATTCTACATTATAAACCATTTGTTTTGCATTTTTGAAAGTTCACATTAGTGGTAGCATATAATATTTCTCTTTTTGTGCCTGGCTTATTTCACTCAGCATTATGTCTTCAAGGTTCATCCATGTTGTCATATGTTTCACAAGATCGTTCCTTCTTACTGCCGCGTAGTATTCCATCGTGTGTATATACCACATTTTATTTATCCACTCATCTGTTGAAGGACATTTGGGTTGTTTCCATTTCTTGGCAATTGTGAATAATGCTGCTATGAACATTGGCGTGCAGATATCTGTTCGTGTCACTGCTTTCCGATCTTCCGGGTACATACCGAGAAGTGCAATCGCCGGATCGAATGGTAGCTCTATATCTAGTTTTCTAAGGAACTGCCAGACTGACTTCCAGAGTGGCTGAACCATTATACAGTCCCACCAACAGTGAATAAGAGTTCCAATTTCTCCACATCCCCTCCAGCATTTGTAGTTTCCTGTTTGTTTAATGGCAGCCATTCTAACCGGTGTTAGATGGTATCTCATTGTGGTTTTAATTTGCATCTCTCTAATAGCTAGTGAAGCTGAACATTTTTTCGTGTGTTTCTTGGCCATTTGTATTTCCTCTTCAGAGAACTGTCTTTTCATATCTTTTGCCCATTTTATAATTGGGCTGTCTGTACTATTGTCATTGAGTTGTAGGATTTCTTTGTATATGCAAGATATCAGTCTTTTGTCAGATACATGGTTTCCAAAAATTTTTTCCCATTGAGTTGGCTGCCTCTTTACCTTTTTGAGAAATTCCTTTGAGGTGCAGAAACTTCTAAGCTTGAGGAGTTCCCATTTATCTGTTTTCTCTTTTGTTGCTTGTGCTTTGGGTGTAAAGTCTAGGAAGTGGCCGCCTAATACAAGGTCTTGAAGATGTTTTCCTACATTATCTTCTAGGAGTTTTATGGTACTTTCTTTTATATTGAGATCTTTGGTCCATTTTGAGTTAATTTTTGTGTAGGGTGTGAGGTAGGGGTCCTCTTTCATTCTTTTGGATATGGATATCCAACTCTCCCAGCCCCATTTGTTGAAAAGACCATTATGACTCAGTTCAGTGACTTTGGGGGCCTTATCAAAGATCAGTCGGCCATAGATCTGAGGGTCTATCTCTGAATTCTCAATTCGATTCCATTGATCTAGATGTCTATCTTTGTGCCAGTACCATGCTGTTTTGGCAACTGTGGCTTTATAATAAGCTTCAAAGTCAGGGAGTGTAAGTCCTCCCACTTCGTTTTTCTTTTTTAGAGTGTCTTTAGCAATTCGAGGCATCTTCCCTTTCCAAATAAATTTGATAACTAGCTTTTCCAAGTCTGCAAAGTAGGTTGTTGGAATTTTGATTGAGATTGCATTGAATCTGTAGATGAGTTTGGGTAGAATTGACATCTTAATGACATTTAGCCTTCCTATCCATGAACATGGAATATTTTTCCATCTTTTAAGGTCCCCTTCTATTTCTTTTAGTAGAGTTATGTAGTTTTCTTTGTATAGGTCTTTTACATCTTTGGTTAAGTTTATTCCTAGGTACTTGATTTTTTTAGTTGCTATTGAAAATGGTATCTTTTTCTTGAGTGTCTCTTCAGTTTGTTCATTTCTAGCATATAGAAACATTACTGACTTATGTGCATTAATCTTGTATCTTGCTACTTTGCTAAATTTGTTTATTAGCTCTAGTAGCTGTATTTTCGATTTCTCAGGGTTTTCTAGATATAAGATCATATCGTCTGCAAACAATGACAGTTTTACTTCTTCTTTTCCAATTTGGATGCCTTTTATTTCTTTGTCTTGCTGGATTGCCCTGGCTAGCACTTCCAGCACAATGTTGAATAACAGTGGTGACAGCGGGCATCCTTTTCTTGTTCCTGATCTTAGAGGGAAGGCTTTCAGTCTCTCACCATTGAGTACTATGCTGGCTGTGGGTTTTTCATATATGCTCTTTATCATGTTGAGGAAGTTTCCTTCAATTCCTACCTTTTGAAGTGTTTTTATCAAAAACGGATGTTGGATTTTGTCAAATGCTTTTTCAGCATCTATTGAGATGATCAATTGATTTTTCCCTTTCGAATTTTTAATGTGTTGTAATACATTGATTGTTTTTCTTATGTTGAACCATCCTTGCATGCCTGGAATGAACCCCACTTGGTCATGGTGTATGATTTTTTTAATGTGTCTTTGGATTCGAATTGCAAGTATTTTGTTGAGGATTTTTGCATCTATATTCATTAGGGAGATTGGCCGGTAGTTTTCCTTTTTTGTAGCATCTTTGCCTGGTTTTGGTATTAGATTGATGTTAGCTTCATAAAATGAGTTAGGTAGTGTTCCATTTTCTTCAATGTTTTGAAAGAGTTTGAGTAAGATTGGTGTCAGTTCTTTCTGGAAAGTTTGGTAGAATTCCCCTGTGAAGCCATCTGGCCCTGGGCATTTATTTGTGGGAAGATTTTTGATGACTGATTGGATCTCTTTGCTTGTGATGGGTTGGTTGAGTTCTTCTATTTCTTCTCTGGTCAGTCTAGGTTGTTCGTATGTTTCCAGGAAATTGTCCATTTCTTCTACATTGTCCAGTTTATTGCCATACAGTTGTTCATAATATCCTCTTATAATTTTTTTAATTTCTTCAGGATCTGCAGTTATGTCACCTTTTTCATTCATTATTTTGTTTATATGGGTCTTCTCTCTTTTTGATTTTGTCAGTCTAGCTAGGGGCTTGTCAATCTTGTTGATCTTCTCAAAGAACCAACTTTTGGTGATATTTATCCTCTCTATTGTTTTTTTGTTCTCTATGTCATTTATTTCTGCTTTAATCCTTGTTATTTCTTTTCTTGTACTTGGTTTAGGATTGGTTTGCTGTTCATTTTCTAGCTTCTTCAGTTGATCCATTAGTTCTTTGATTTTGGCTCTTTCTTCCTTTTTAATATATGCGTTTAGTGCTATAAATTTCCCCCTTAGCACTGCTTTTGCTGCATCCCATAGGTTTTGGTATGTTGTGTTCTCATTTTCGTTCGTCTCTATATATTTAGCAATTTCTCTTGCTATTTCTTCTTTAACCCACTGATTGTTTAGGAGTGTGTTGTTTAACCTCCAGGTATTTTGTAATTTTCTAAGTCTCTGATGGTTATTGACTTCTAATTGTATTCCATTGTGGTCAGAGAATGTGCTTTGAATAATTTCAATCTTTTTAAATTTATTGAGGCTTGTTTTATGTCCCAGCATATGATCTATTCTGGAGAAAGTTCCGTGAGCACTAGAAAAGTATGTGTATCCTGGTGATTTGGGATGTAATGTCCTGTATATGTCTGTTAAATCTAATTCATTTATCAGATTGTTTAGGTTTTCAATTTCCTTATTGGTCTTCTGTCTGGTTGATCTATCTATAGGAGAGAGTGATGTGTTGAAGTCTTTTGGGAGCTTTTTGATGACTGACTCAATCTCTTTACTTGTGATTGGTTTGTTGAGGTCATCTATTTCTTCTTGAGTTAATGTTGGTTGTTTATGCTTTTCTAGGAGGTTGTCCATTTCATCTAAGTTGTCTAGTTTATTAGCATATAGTTGTTCATAGTATTTTCTCATTATCTCCTTAATTTCTTTAGGGTCGGTAGTCATATTTCCTTTGCCATTTCTGATTGCATTTATTTGCATCTGCTCTCTCTTTTTTTTTGTCAGCCTAGCCAGTGGTCCATCGATTTTATTGATTTTCTCAAAGAACCAACTTCTGTTTTTGTTGATTCTCTCTATTGTTTTCCTGTTCTCAATTGCATTTATTTCTTCTCTAATCTTTGTTATTTCTTCCCTTCTGCTTGCTTTGGGGTTAGTTTGCTGTTCTTTCTCTAATTCCTCCAGTTGAGCAGTTAACTCGTCAATATTTGCTCTCTCTTCTCTTTTAATATAGGCATTTAGGGCAATAAATTTCCCTCTCAGCACCGCCTTTGCTGCATCCTGTAAGTTTTGATAAGTTGTGTTTTCATTGTCATTTACCTTGAGGTATTTACTAATTTCTCTTGTAATTTCTTCCTTTACCCACTGGTTTCCTAAGAGGGTGTTGTTTAGCCTCCATATGTTTGTGAATTTTATGACCTTCTGCCTTTTATTTATCTCCAACTTCATTCCATTGTGGTCTGAGAAAATGTTTTGTATAATATTAATATTTTTAAATTTGTTGAGACTTGCTTTGTGAACCAACATGTGGTCTATCCTAGAGAATGTTCCATGAGCACTTGAGAAAAAAGTGTATCCTGCTGTTGTTGGATGTAGTGTTCTATAAATGTCTGTCAAGTCTAGTTCATTTATCATACAATTCAACATCTCTGTTTCTTTAGTGATCCTCTGTCTAGATGTTCGGTCCATTGATGAGAGTGGTGTATTGAAGTCTCCAACTATTATTGTAGAGGTATCTATTTCTCCTTTCAGTGATCGCAGTGTTTGCCTCATGAATTTTGGGGCATTCTGGCTTGGTGCATAAATATTTATGATTGTTAGGTTTTCTTGATGAATTGACCCTTTTATTAATGTGTAGTGTGCTTCTTTGTCTCTTTTAATTGTTTCGCTTTTGAAGTCTAACTTGTCTGATATTAATATAGCTACTCCCACTCTTTTTTGGTTGTTGTTTGCATGAAATATCTTTTTCCAACCTTTCACTTTCAGTCTATGTTTGTCCTTGTGTCTAAAGTGAGTTTCTTGTAGACAGCATATAGATGGGTCCTGTTTTTTAATCCATTCTGCCAGTCTGTGTCTTTTTATTGAGTAGTTTAATCCATTTACGTTTAGTGTTATTACTGTAAGGGCAGTACTTTCTACTACCATTTTGTTTTTTGGAATTTATATGTCATATCTTATTTTTTCCTCTCCTTTTACCTTTCCTGATAATCTTCATTTCTGCACTCTTCTCCAACTCTCTCTCTCCTGTCTTTTCCTGTCAGCCTGTAGCACTCCCTTTAGTATTTCTTGTAGTGCAGGTCTCTTATTCACAAACTCTCTCAGAGTCTGTCTGAAAATGTTTTAATCTCTCCCTCATTTTTGAAGGAAAGTTTTGCTGAATATAGAATTCTTGGTTGGCAGTTTTTCTCTTTCAGTATCTTAAATATATCATGCCACTGTCTTCTTGCCTCCATGGTTTCTGCAGAGAAATCTGTACATAGTCTTATTGACCTTCCCTTGTATGTGATGGATCGCTTTTCTCTTGCTGCTTTCAGAATCCTCTCTTTGTCTTTGACATTGGACAATCTGATCAGTAAGTGTCTTGGAGTAGGTGTATTGGGATCTGTTCTATTTGGGGTACGTTGTACTTCTTGAATCTCTAATTTTCTGTCTTTTATAAGAGTTGGGAAATTTTCAGTGAATATGTCTTCTATTACTCTTTCTGCCCCTTTTCCCCTCTCTTCTCCTTCTGGGATACCCATAACACGTATATTTGTGTGTTTCATGTTGTCACTCAGCTCCCTAAGACCCTGCTCATATTTTTCCATTTTTTTCACCATCTGTTCTTTTGTGTGTATGAATTCGAATGACCTGTCTTCCAGTTCACTGATCCTTTCTTCTGCCTGTTCAAATCTACTGTTGTGCCCTTCCATTGTGTTTTTCATCTCCTCCATTGTGGCCTTCATTCCCATGAGTTCTGCCGTTTGTTTTTTTAAGTTTATGAATTCTTCTTTATGGTCATCCAGTGTCTTCTTTATATCCTTCAGTTCTTTTGCTATATCTTCCTTCATTTCATCGAGTTTATTTAGCATTAGTTGCCTCCACTCCTGTGTCTCAGCTGAGCTATTAGTTTGTTCCTTTGGCTGGTCCATATTTTCATGTTTCCTGGTATGGCTTGTTATCTTAAGTTGTCTAGGCATCTGATTTTCTTGATTAGTTTATTTTGGAGCTTGTTTTCTATCTTTTACCTAGTGGTTTTCTTGTTGGTTGGCTTTGTTCTCTGTCCTCTGTTATTCAGTTCAACTTATTCTAGACCTCTAACTTAGGTTCTATTTAGTTGATCAGAATTTTTCCCCTCTTGTTTTTTCTGTTTCTTGCTCTGCCTCTATGTAACCTTTTTGTGAGTGGGTCTTCTCAGATATGGTTGACCCTAGTCAGATTTTCCCAGTCTAGTGAGGCCCAGGTCTCATTGGGAGGGTATGGAGCTTTCCTGAGAATGAGACCCTCCTATGAGGCCTTTAGAATTGGTGCTTTTCCTCTCTTGTCCAGCAGGTGGCGCTTGCCAGCCCGCAGTTCCCCCACCAGTGTAAGGAGGTATGGAGACTTTAGTTCTGGTGACTCTGATCCTGTTGGGGGCGTGGCTGACTGAAGCCGGAATCTGAATTCCAGCCCCTGGGGTCTGAGTTCCCAGAAGGAGGACTGCCAGTTGAGCTGGACCTCCCTCCACTCTCCCAATCCTCAGAACTCCAGTTGTCTCTCAGGGGCACTATTCCCTTCTCCCCTCTCCTCTTTGGGGCCTCTCCAGGTAGATTCCTTGGTCAGCCTGAGTTGCCAATTAAAGACAGGGGTGGAGGCCTTCAGTAGCGAATATGGAACTCAGAGCCTAGTCCCTCAACCTGGGCTTTCCAATAGAAAATAACCACATATATTACTTTTAGATTAAAAAAAAAAAATAGAAAAGAAAAACAAGAAAAAGAAAAAAGGAAAAAAAAAGAGTCTCTTTTTTCCCAGCCTGGAAGTTTTGTCAGTGTCAGAATAGAGCATTTAAAGATAGCTTTGGGCTATTGTCTGACAATTACTCTCCAACAGCTTCAGTTCCACCCCTGCTGGGGGCTATTGAAATACAAAAAGATAAGGGATCAGTGAGAAGCCAGAAGGGACAAAATGTAGGGGAAAAAAATGGCTTTTTTGGAGTCTGGGAATGGGTGCCCGCTTTTATGTGCCCCCACTTCTCGGAGCCCAGCCCTTCTTTAGCACCCCAGCTCCCAAAATTAGTTAATGAATTTGTTAATTAATTCTGCAGTTGAGGCTGGGTTGAGCCTCCCTTCTTGCCCTCAGCAGATTGCTGTTTTTTGTTTTTTTTTTCCTCCCTTTCAGGGAGCCGGCAGCAAGACAGTCTGTGAGGTCTGGTTGGGGAGGGGCGCCAGACCCCTGGTCCGGGGAACTTACAATGTTTGCTTCGATCTCAGCTTTTCCTCCAATTCCAAACTTGCGTCCAAATGTGTGACTGGTTACGGGAGACCCCGAAAACACTGTTTCGTATAGTTCTTGGGTAATTGCCAGCTGCTCTAGGGGAGAGACGAAATTCTGCTCCTCACCACTCCGCCATCTTGCCCCGGCCTCTCTCAAGGCCTGGAAGCTTTTAGCCACCTAGCTTGTCTTTATCCCAAAAGTATACTCTCTGCAACAAGCTCTGGCATTTTGTTTTGTGGAGATGATCAGCCATTGCTCACTAATGGGAAAAGTGCTTACACAGAGTTAAATTCCTGGTATATAGGCTCTTCTCCTGTGGAAATCTCCCAGACCAGAGGTCAGGCCTTTGGCAAGGAAGAGGCTTGTGTGGTTATCCCTTTATCCCCTGCTTCCTCTCTCCCTCTCTCTCTCTCTCTCTCTCTCTCTCTCTCTTTTTGTTCACTTCTAAATGTTTTATTTTATTTATTCTGCTTATCTCAAGACTCAGTTAAACAGACATTTGAAATACTTGTTTCTTGGCTCAAACTGTGTTGATACAACTGATTTCATTTAAGCCTACAGACCTCCATGCATGAATAGGTGGCTTTCTGGATGCACATCTTAACCTCAAATCTGTATGAGTGATTGAAAACCCATGGATTTTGAACTTCTGTAAGGTCCTGAGATTATTGCAAGGAATCTGTATAAGCATTACATTCAGTTGGAATAAATAATATATCTTACAAGAATGAATATATACTGTATTTCAATTGACTGTAGATTCTGGTGTAACTAATAAAAGACAAATTGATTTAAAAGTATTACTGAAATTATAGCAGGTTTTTGTTATTTTTTTTTATCAAAAGATACTAAAAATACAGCTATCACCTTGTTGAGGGTGAGTCTAACAATATTTGGACCTTGAAAATAGTACCTCTTATTTAAAAAGGTAAGGGACCACACACATGATTCACAATTCTAAGTTGAATAAGGAGAGGCAATATATAGACTCTACTTCTGTGATAACACCTAAGTGTAATTTGGCAGCAAAACATAAAGTTTATATATATATATGATCTTAGAGTTGAATGCCTGTAATTCCACTCATCTTTGGCAAGTATGAGATATCAAAACGTCATAATGTTCTTTGGATCAGAAAAAGGCTCTGTTTTGACTCTGGAAAAGATACCCAGTTGTATACATTATATTCTATGCATTCTTTTTTAAATCCTGTCATTAGTAGTCCTGTGATTCTCATCCTGAGTGCTCAGGTACTGGCTGACATTACTGTAAGCTATAATTCTTCCCTGTGCCTCCTCACCCCATATACCAATTTGTAGTATGTTTACCCCATTGAATCTTTCCCCCAACTCCCTGCATCAGATCTTACATTGAGATTCATTTTGGAAACTCCCAATAAGAGTATTCTCCCCTGATAGTCCCCCCAAAGTCTGGCTGATTTACTCTTATAAACAGCACTCTTATTTTCCCATCTTTCTATCTAGAAGGGGTTTCCCTAAAATCCTATTATCTATTCACTAGCCTTGTTCCTTTTCTTAAAAATCTGTCAGTGACCTGCCTAGATCAGCTCTAGCAACCAACTCTGAAGTGCCCCTCAATCTCTAAAAGCCCCAGCGGCCGTTTTGTTATTGTTCTTCTTTTAAAACAGATAAAGCCTATATTTCCCTCCTAAATAATTTTTGTTAAAACTGATATATTTAATTTGTATTCCTGGACACTAAGGAGAAAGAAAGTAAAGCATGTAGAAGGTCATGAGAGAAGTCAATTTGGTACCAATAATTTTTTTTTGATATTTGATAATTGTATGTCATTTCAACTAATTATAACACAGAAGCAGTGCATGATGAACAAACACCCTGTCCTCAAAGTCATTTCTTTTCAACCCTCAGAAATGATTAAGTTTTTACATCTAGTGAATCCCTTCACCACAGACCATATAGCAGGGTGCCTGCCCAAGCCAACAGTACCCCAAAGACAAAATGCATGTAAACACAAGGGCCTAAATGTATGTATAATGAAATAGTCAGCGGGCTCCAGCCCGCTGCTGTATCCCTGCTCACTCCAGCTGTTCCCACCATATCTTCTCTTCCTCCGGTATAAATACACACACACATACACGTGCATATGTAGCTGAAATACAAGGACATAAATAGTATTTTTTTCCCATTAACTGTTTAATCAGAGTAAGACTTTTTTGGGAGGAAAATCACTTCTTCCCCAAAAATGTTCCTTATACCTTAGAGAATGAATTATTGGTCCACCCTGCTCTCTTTTTAACGACTATTAAAAATGAGAAACATGATAAACCAAAGGGTCAGATTAAAAAGAAAAAAGGTACATCCTGCTCCTCATATCTTCACAGTGGTTACAACATGTACTGTACTTGACAGCAACTTTTACAGACATAACTGATTAGCAATACTATGTTTATACAGTCGACTCCTTATCTTTTATAGTTTTCGTAACTCTTCCCTCTATGTATTGCTACTTCTGTTATTGTCCTTGGAACAGTTTGGCTGGTCATGTGCCCACATAGCACCAAGTGGACAAGTAGAGCAAGGGCAATTTTCTCAAATATATGTGGGGGGAACCAGGAGCCAGCCAGCATGAGCTCTGTGCTACTTTTGAGCTGGCTCTGAGAGTCTGAGTGCCAGTTCTATACTTTCCTGAAACTGCTGCTGACCCAAGGGGAGTGTCTTTCGTCTGCTGTTTAATTTAAACCTAGTGTGTATTTCTGCACTCTAATGGCTTATGAGTAAATCTGGTTATTAATTGTTTATATCCATGTTTTTTTGGTTTGGTTCTAGTTTTACAAAAAGAGGATCTTGACTTCTTTAAAGTCCAGATCCAGTCACATTCCATGCCCAGTACAGAATTGTGAAGGAAGGCACTCTGAGAGGGAGTTTTAGTAGACACCTATGTACTGTCCTTTGAAAAGATACTAGATAGGATACTAAAAGATAGTAGAAATACTAAAGATACTAGAGAGCATGCACAGGCAGAGAGGGAGAGGGAGAGGTGTAAAAGAGAAGTGAGTTGTAAAAAAGGAGACATGAGAGCAGATGTAGAAGTAAGGACTTGGATGAGAGGGCCTGCTGAGGTGTCTTAGGTTGAGAAAAGGTACTTACTGGGAAGCTTTTAGTATTGAGAATGACTAGTAGAAAGGTAATGATGAGGTGTTAAATCCTCTACTCTTAACAAGTAGCTGAAAACCAAGAGAAAAACGGAACCAGATACATGCAAGTGACCTGGAACATCCCGTAGGTGGAGAAGGTTATTAACTGGAGTCTAGAGAAGTTTTGCTAATAGTATAGTCAGCAAGTCTAAGCACACTGTTTATGCATAAATTGTTTTTCCTCCTTTTAACATTTAACTCCATCTGGCACTTTTATTTGTTTATTGTTATCTTAATGGAATGGTAGAAAGAACACTAAACAGGAGACCAGGTTCTCGTCTCAGCTTAGTCACTAGCTAGTTTGAGGGGGAGCGGAAGTTTCCTTATCCGAAAATGAGGGTATTGGATTAAATGACCTCTGAGGTCCTTGTCTTAGTTTGCTAGGGCTACTGTAACAAAGTTCCACAGACTAGTTGACTTAACCAACAGGAATTTGTTGTCGTCACAGTTTTAGAGGCTTGAAGTCCAAAATCGAGTTGTTACAGAATCATGCTTTCTCTGAACATTACAGTGTTCTGGTGGTGGCTTGCCAGTAATCTATAACTCAGTCTCTTCTTCCCTCACACAGCCGTCTCTCATCTTATGTCTACTACTACCGTGTCCAAATTTCCTCTGCTGGTAAGGACTCCTGTCATTTTGGATTAAGACCCACCTTGATTCAGTTTGGCTTCATCTTAACTAAAATATCTTCAAAGATCCTATTTTACACATGAATTCATTTCCATAGGACTGAGGGTTAGACTTGAATATCTCTTTGTGGGGGGCATGATTCAATCTATAACAGTCTTTCTAGCTGTAATAATCTACAATCATCTATGTCAAAGCCTTACAGACTTAGAACTCCTATCACAGCAGGTCAGAGATAGAAGAGATTATGTGTGGTGGAGTATACAACAATGAACATTTAATATATTGAGTACAAAGTCAGGGAGATCATGAAGGAAAAAAGCATCATTTGATAGGATATTTGGGGCATTCTTTCTTGAAGAATTGTAGTCCTTGTGGGATCCAAGAAGTTAAAGGTTGCTTTATTTATTTTAGTTGCTTCTTAAACTCTATCCAGAGAATTATTATTTCTGGGTGAGGAAACACAGGCTTTTCTTTTTTTTTTTTAATCTGCCTGAATTACACTGCAAACCACCCCACCCCCACCCCCACCTCCCCACACACTGACTCTCAGAGCGTCTCAGTGCTGGACTCTTCCCAATATCATTTGGCCCCGCTGATGTCTTTGGCAGCTGGGACCCAGGGACACAGGTTGCCTCTTGGCTGCGCCAGAATTGCTCTCTTCCTCCTCTCATATTTATCACTTTGTCATTCCTGACTCTGAGTCCCAGAGATCAAGACTAGCTGTAGTACAGCAGAGGAGCAATAAATCATTTGCTCCCGCTTCCTTTTCTCTAGGTTTCCTGCCCCTTAATTACCACATGGCCACTGCTGAGGCTGCATTTCAGTGCTGTGTATGCTGGGGACAAAAGCTGCTTTATCTTTCTCCAGTAATCATGTTTTGCAGAGTGCCACATGTGTTACCCATCCCTGGCTCTTGTCTGCTGTGAGTTTATTGAGTCTGACTGTCAGGTGGTTTATCCATTGGCAGGATTTGTCTAAACTCTGGGATTAAGGGTGTGAGCGCCTCCCTTAAATAACAGCAAAGTGATCTTCATTAAGGAGGGAAATTTGGGCTAAGGGTTAGTCATTTTTAAGTGGATTCAGCTAGTCTCCTTCATTCCCTGAACTCCTGGTAGGAGGCTAAGCAGGTTGTGTGATCCAAAATTAGTTCCTGTGGAGCTTTTTTTGTCCTTTCCAACAGATCACTTGTTAACAGATACATCAAAAAGGGCCAGCTGCCTATCATTTGCCTTTCTATTATGGGACCACAGAGAACTGAAGTCAGGGCAGGGGTGGAGAGTTCCTAAGTGAGGATGCTTGTCTTTTTCATCCCTAGGGAGGCTTTTTGCTATTCGAAGGGGAGATTCAGGCTTTAGAAACAGAATGTAACTGAAGCGAGACTCTAATACTTTCCTTGCCTGCTGTTTCTTTACTGTACCTGTGCTTTTAGAGGATTGAGAGTGCGGTGCTGTGTGGCAGGCAGCAAATGTCTGGAGAGTCTTACTCCTACTCATCATTCCCTGCTGTTCGAAATCAAAGCTCCTAACTATAGTCTTAAGAGTAGTAAACTTCATACAAACCTCAGACAGCAGAGGAGAGCAGACATCATTGCTGCCAAAGAAGCAGATATCTTAGAAAAGGAGAGGTCATACCTTTTCTTGAGCCTGTGGAAGGGGTGGTTTGGGGAGAAATGAAAAAAGGACCACAAATTGATTGCAGCTGCTGAACCCCATCAAGTAGAGCAGCTTGGTACCGGGACACTGTTTGATAGGCACAAAGGCAGGATTCATTTCATGGACAAATGTCCTGGGTGAAAGAAAATGAGACAACTAATAATTTCCTTTGTGCTTATTATTTTTTTGTAGAAAATGTCTTTAAACCCGCACCATTAACCTAGCGACTTGGCAATCCTCTCTTCACTGAAATGTCTTGGGTTTTAGCAATCTCGGTCCTCACTAAGGATTGCCAGGCAAGAGAGGGGACATTTTCAGTCAATGTTGTCACTATTGGGAAAGAACAGAGAGAGCAAGTTGCACTTTTGTTTGAATAGCTAAAACAGTAAAGGCTTTTTTTTTCTCACCATGAGCTCTCTTCCCAGCCAGGGCTGAAGCCCAGCTGTAGGTTTTCTAGTTTAGCTGGCCCAGCTGGTGAACAGTTGGAATTGGTAACTCTCTCTTATAAGTGATGCTTGAAGCAGATACAGGGCTAAAACTTGGTGATAGGAGATGCTAGAAGCTTAGGGTGTGAGGGGGACCCTCAATTTGACTTGTAAATTGAGCACATTTGATGGGGAAATCACTATGTGGGAGTAAGTTTGGAACACTAAAATGTCAGTTTGATAGTCAAATTTTTGAGCTCAATTGCTATGTAAGAAGTGGTAAAAAGTAGATTTTTAAAAACTTTCTATGGACAGATAAGCAGACGTGTTTAGGAAAGTCAGTGCTTTCTTTAAATATACTTACCTGTTTTTTAAGTCCTTGGCAGCCTGAGACTTACTCATTCTAGCCATATTTGGGTTTCTGTAGAGCTAGTCTGCTTTCATTTAACTTTACTGATTATGCTTAAATAGCTTGTTGTCTTTTTTTCCCCTTTAAGCCTTGATCAATTTGCTGAAGTTCCTTATGTCAAATGAGACTGTACTTTTGGCCAAACACAACATTTTTACGTTAGCCCTTATGGTGAGTAATGAAAAAAATATTTCTTTCTCTGAATCTATACCCTAAGGTAGAGGTGGCCTAGTTTGAAACAGGATCTGGTGGTCTGGGGACTATGCCCTAAGCGGAACCAGGCCTATATTTTCTTCTTCAATCAGAATCTCTAGACTAGTGCTCCCCATTCTCACCAATGTCTTTGGTGAACCTGAGACTCTCCTTCATGAGAGTATATTGTCTGGCAGGGGTGGGTATATGCCTGATATCTGTGTAGGAATAATGAATCTTGGTCCCAGTTGAGAGACTAGTACAATACTTCTATTACTACTGCTTCAGTCTCTATGTTGGTAAAGAGCAAAGCCTCTAGAGGTGTCCCAGCCAGATGAATGGTCCTATCATGGCTGCTCTTGGTGTCCTAGGGACATTACAGATGCCTGTCTCTCTGGCTGGTAATTTGGGGTAGAAGGAGACTGTTGTGCCTTTTGACTCTTTTCTCAGGGTAGTATCCCATGATATGTTGGTAAATGTTCAACTACTGGCTCTCTGAGTTGGGGGAAGGGGGGATGCCCTGATCTATAGCATTAGTTGATTTCCATGTTATAACTACTCCCACAATGGCCAAGTTAAGCTATCAGTGTGACATCACTGAATGCAGAGTTGAGAAGAGATGTGCAGTAGCACATCATAATGATATTTCCACCATATAGGTGTAAGAGATGTTCATTAATCTCAAGAGCATACATAATTATAAAAGGTAGAAAATAATTAGGAAGTAATGAGTTTTGAGTCTTTATTGCCTTTATTTTAATATAATTTATTTAGTTGTAAGTTTATGTAAGTTAATTTTTAATAATGACTATGTTTAACAACCAGCTTCTGAAATTTCTGAAAATTGAATAGTCAGCACTTACAAGCCAGTAAGAGCTGGCTCCAGCATACCATTGATAATACCCTTCTGGTCTTCAAAGTCTGATACCAGTGTATGGGGCTTTTGCTTCTTTTCTAGATTGTGAACCTATTTAATATGTTTATCACATATGGAGACACATTCCTGCCCACCCCCAGCAGCTATGATGAACTCTATTATGAGATTATCCGCATGCACCAGAGCTTTGACAACCTCTACTCCATGGGTAAGCTGTCTTTTCTTTTTACTCCTTTCTCCTCAACAGCTGTCTGGTTTTTGGTATAAAAGAGAAAAGGCCTACAAAAGATTATTCTCTAGTTGCTTGGTACTCTGGCTTGGCACAGAAAGATAGTAGTCTCCTCTTAGGCAATAGGAAGGTATATGTGGGTTTTGTTGACTTCAGGAACTCAGATTTCATCTCAGTGGAAAGCCTCTTAGCAGCCCTGTAGCTCTTTGTTAATGTTTATGAGAGAGAGAGAGAATAGGGAGGCTTGTGGATTTAGTGAATGCCAGTGAAATGGAAGTGAAATAGTGGGTGGCCAAATTGAAAAGAACATTATGTGAGTTGAGAAGATACAGGATTTTAAGGAGTCTTAATGTACCTAGGTATTTTTAGAATAACTTACAGGAAGAAGTTAGCATTAAATAAAAATCTTTCTTGCAAACCTTTTGTGATTGGGTCACTGAGAATTTACTCTGCAGCCATAGTGAATGTATTTCTTTTATATATTTCTTATAGTTTGAGTGAAGAGCCTAGACAATCCTGCCCTGAGTTTGAAAGATAAGGAAAGGTCTCTGTAGGTTGCACAGAAACAGAAAGACACTTAGTAAAACTGTTTTCTTAAAAAAAAAACCTATTTTATCAGCTTTATTGAGGTATAATTTATGTATAATAAACTGCCCAGTTTTAAAGTATACAATTTGATAAATTTTGCCATATGTATATGCACATGAAACCATCACCACAATCAATGTAATGAACATATCCATCATCCCTAAAAGTTCCTTTAGAATTCTGTCCCTTTTTGTTACCCTGTCCCAGCCCCCTGGACAACACTGCTCTGCTTTCTGTCACCATAGAGTAGATTAATTTGCTTCATGCCTTTTTGATGAAACAAATTGTGAAAAACCCACCATCTTCTCCGGACTCCCGACATCATAAGAAAAGTAGAAGAAATTTGGAACAAGTTCCAGGAGAAAGATCTAGAGAGGCAAACAGTGGAAAAGTAGGATTGTCTGGGAGGAAAACTTTTAAGAGAGCCGTATGTAGTTTAACAGTATGATGATGTCTTAGACAATGGGGGTTGGGCCTTGAATTAACTGCAAGTATCAGGAAATTTTGACTGTCTTAAACAATAAGAAAATTGTCATTTACCAGAAGTCTAAAGGAACAGCAGTCTCAGAATGGTGTGACTGGTTGCTCAGGAGTATCTGCCAGGACTCTTTCTCTGCTCTTTTATTCTCAGTGTGATGAGTTTAGCACCAAGTCAGCTCCTCTCAGGATAGCAAATTCCAGTTACTACATCAAAGCGTTTGTCTCTTTCTTTAGGAGCTCGGAAGAGCCCCCCAGCAGCTTCTCATTGGCCAAATGCTCTAATTGTACCCTGGTGTGGTTTGCATCTGCCCAGCTTTACCAAGGTCCTTGTTTTCTGGGAGTTCAGAATTTTCCAGAGGTGAAGAGCTGCCCCATAGGCTTTAGATTCCGTCAGTAGATGAATAAAGATATCTTTCAGTGAGGAAAGGAAGTAGAGTTGGAGAGGAGGAGGTATTTTATAAAAGCCTGACATACATGCTCAACTGGACCATGTATCCATTATTAAATGAGATAAACTCTTATAGCTAGAGCAATAATGTAAGAGAAAGTATCTGGGAATGTCCAAACCTACAAAGGGAATAAAAATGTTAACCAGTAGACTACAAATAGGAAAGTGAAAAATTTCACTAACTGAAATGGAACAACAGTAAAAGGCAGTGATTCAATGCTTTCTGTTTTATATAAAGTGTGGTAAAACTTTTGGTGGAAAAGACTTTTTTTTCCAGTTGGGTTTTTTGAGGTATGATTTATATACAGTAAAATTCACTCATTTTAATGTACAGCTCTGAGTTTTGACAAATGCATATAGTAGTGTAATTACCACCAAAAGCAAGCTATAAAAGAGTTTTGTTACCCCTGCCCCCAGTTTTCCTTGTGCTTCTGTGAGGTCGACTTCTCCTTCTATCTTCAACTCCTGGGCAACCACTGATCTGTTTCGTGTTATCATTTAGTCTTGCCTTTTCCAGAACATTATATAAATGGAATCATATAATATATAGCCTTTTGAGTCTGACTTCTCTTACATAGTATAATGCCTTTAAAATTCATCCATGTTGTATGTATCAGTAGTTTGTTCCTTTTTATTGCTGAGTTATAGTCTATTGTATAATATGGCACACTTAGTTTATCCATTCATCAGTGGAAGAACATTTGGAGGCTTCCAGTTTTTAGTGATTATAAATAAAACCCCTATCAACATTCTTGTATATGTTTTTGGATGAACACAGATTTTCATTTTGCTTGGTTACATACCTAGGAATGGGATTTGGGGAAAGAATGGTAAGTGTATCTTTAACTTTTTAAGAAACCACCAAGCTGTTTTCCAAAATGGATGTACTATTTTACATTTCCTCCAGCCACATATGAGAGTTGAAGTTGCTCCATATCCTAGCCAGCACTTGATATTGTCTGGTGTTTCTGTGTTTAGGCCATTTTTATAGGTTTGTACTAACAACACATTGTGATTTTTATTTGCATTTCCCTGATGAATAATGATGTTGTGCGTCTTTTCCTGCCCTTATTTGCCATTCATATATCTTCTTTGGTCCATGTGCTGGTTTGAATGTATTATGTCCCCCCAAAAAAGCCGTATTCTTGGATGCAATCTTGTGGGGCAGACATCTTAGTGGGGATTAAGTTGGAATGTTTGGATTAGGTTGTTTGCATGGAAATGTGCCCCACCCAACTGTGGGTGATGACTCTAATTGGATAATTTCCATGGAGGTGTTACCCCACCCATTCAGGGTGGGTCTAAATTAAATCACTGGAGCCATATAAATGAGCTGACAAACAGAAGGAACTCAGTGCAGCTGAGAGTGGCATTTTGAAGAGGAGCTACAGCCAAGAGGGACAATTTGAAGAATGCACAGAAGCTGAGAGAGTAGCTGCAGATGAGAGACAGTTTGAAGATGGCTGTTGAAAGCAGATTTTTGCTCCAGAGAAGTTAAGAGAGGACAAATGCCCCAAGAGCAACTAAGAGTGACATTTTTGAGGAACTGCAGCCTAGAGAGGAACGTTCTGGGAGAAAGCCATTTTGAACCCAGAACTTTGGAGCAGATGCCAGCCACGTGCCTTCCCAGCTAACAGAAGTTTTTTGGACACCGTTGGCCATCCTCCAGTGAAGGTACCGGATTGCTGATGTGTTACCTTGGACGCTTTATGGCCTTAAAACTGTAACTGTATAACCAAATAAACCCCCTTTTATAAAAGCCAATCCACCTCTGGTGTTTTGCATTCCGGCAGCAATAGCAAACTACAACAGCCCATTAAAAAAAAAAACTAAACTCCAGACTTTATTCAGATTATACTAAATGCCGCCAACACTAAAGGGAGGTGGGGTGTGGAGGGGATGGGGGAGCAAAGAGGTGGCTAAGCTCTATCTCCTGGAGGGGGTAGTACTACATAAGTTATTTGGAACAAGGAAGACTGTTTTTGTTTTTGTTTTTTTTAATATGAGATTTTAAAATAGATTTTGCACACCAGTGTTTTTCAGATTGTAGCTTGTATTTTCATTTTCTTAATAGTGTTTTTTGAAGACACTGGTTCGCTCAGTCCCTGGTAACCTCAAATCTATTTTCAGTCTCTGAGAATTGCTTATTCTACATATTTCATATAAGTGGAATCATACCATATTTGTCCTTTTGTGTCTGGCTTATTTCACTTAGCATAATGTTTTCAGGGTTCTCCTAAATGGTAGTATGTATCAGAACTTCATTCCTTTTTTAGGCTGGGTAATATTCCATTGTTTGTATATGCCACATTTTGTTTATCCATTCATCTGGATAAACACTTGGGTCGTTTGACCTTTTGGCTCTTGTGAATATTGCTGCTATAAACATTGGTGGACAAATATCTGTTGAGTCCCTGCTTTTAGTTCTTTTGGGTATATACTTAGAAGTAGAATTGCCTCTTCATATGGTAATTCTATAGTTAACTTTCTGAGGAACTGCAAAACTGTTTTCCATAGCAGCTGCACTGTTTTATATCCCACCAATGATATGTGAGTCTTCCTAATTCTCTGCATCCTTGCCAACACTTATTTGTTGTTTATTAAATAATAGCCATTCTAGTGGGTGTGAAGTGGTATTTCATTGTGGGTTTTGTTTGTTTGTTTTGAACCTTTAATGAGAAAAAAACATAATACTGAGTTCAAGAACGCTGTGTCATTGGGTCGAAGGTTAGAGGTGAATGTGACAGAGTAAGCAGTGTATGGAAACATAAAGATACAGGGGTCACAGAATGAACAAATTGCACCTGGCATGATTAGGTTTTGGTTTCTTCTTCACTCAGCAGCATGTTGGGGGATCCCAGGGCTGATGAGGAACAGATGTCCAGACTCTGGACGTTGCAGGTGCCCTCCAGCACATCCACCTCCAGCAACGCATGGTGTACCTTCCTCAGAATAATCTTACCTTCACTGAGAGTGACTTACAGTCTTGGTCCAGGTAAAATAAAAAAAAGAATGAAGAAAGAAATTAATGGTGAAAGACCTAAAGGAAAAGTAAAGTGGCAGAAAGATAAAGTGTGAACTATAGAGAAATGCCTAGACTTCTGAAAGTTAGTCCTGTTCTGAATAGGCTAGTGGATCATCAGTGGGCTCATTGTGGTTTTGAGTTGCATTTTCCTGATGTATATTTCTTTGGAGAAATGTCTAAGTCTTTTGCCCATTTTTAAATTGAATTTTTTAAAAAATTTATTGTAGTAACAAGTATACAGCATAACATTTCCCATTTTAACCACATTCAAATGTACAATTCAGGAGTATTAATTATATTCACAGTATTGTGCTATCATCACTGATATCTATTATGCCTACTTTTTCATCATCTCAAACAGAAACTACTCACGCATTAAGCTATAACTCCTTCTTCTTGTCCCACTCCCTTCTCCTGGTAACCACCATCTGTCTCTATAAAATTTGCTTCTTTAAGTGGGATTATACAATATTTATTCTTTTGTGTCTGGCTTATTTCATTCAGCATGATGTCTTCAAGGTTCATCCATGTTGTAGCATGCTTCAGAAATTCATTTTTATGACTGAATAGTATTCCATTGTATGGATATACCACATTTTGTTTACCCATTCTTCCGTTGGTAGATACTTGGGTTGCTTCTACCTTTTGGCTATTGTGAATTATACCGACATAAACATTGGGGTACAAATATCTATTTGAGGCCTTGTTTTCAGTTCTTTTGAGTATATATTAAAAAGTAGGATTGCCATGTCATATGGTAATTCTATTTTCAGCTTCTTGAGGAACCACCAAACTGATTTCCACAGTGTCTGTACCATTCTAAAGTGCCACCAGCAGTATATAAGGGTTCTTAATTCTCTGCCTCCTTGCTAACGCTTATTATTTTCTGATTTTTTAATAGTAGTAATTTCCCTGATAACCAAAGATATTATGCATTTTTTCATGTGCTTATTGGCCATTTGTATATCTTTTTTAGAGAAATGTCTGTTCAAGTCTTTTTGCATTTTTAAATCGGTTGTTTGTCTTTCTGTGGTTGAGCAGTAGGAGTTTTTTATATATTCTGGATATCAAACCCATCTGAGATATCTGATTTCCAAATATTTTCTCCTATTATGTAGGCAGTCTTTTCACTTTCTTGATAATGTCCTTTGATACACAAGAGGTCTTAATTTTGGTGACGTCCAATTTATCCACTTTATATTTTGTTGCTTTGTGTTTTTGTTGTCATAGCTGAGAATTCATTACCTAATATAAGATCCTGAAGATATTTCCCTATGATTTTTTCTAAGAGTTTAGTGTTTTCAGCTTTTATATTTAGGTACTTGATTCATTTTGCATTAATTTTTGTATATGGTGTGAGGTAGTGGCCGAGTTTTATTCTGTTGCATGTAGCTATCCAGTTTTCCCAACACCATTTGTCGAAGAGACTATTCTTTCCTCATCGGGTGGATTTGGCATCCTTTTCGAAAGTCAATTGGCCATACCAATGTGGGTTCATTTTTGGTTCTCAATTCTTTTTCGTTATTCTGTCTATCAGCTAATACCATGCTGTTTTGATTACTGTAGATTTGTGCTAAGTTTGAAATCAGGAAGTATGAATTCTTCTCCTTTGTTCTTTTTCAAGCTGGTTTTGCTTATTCAGTGCCCCTTTCAGTCCATATGAATTTGATGATTGTCTTTTCCATTTCTGAGAAAAAAAAAAGTTTCTGGAATTTTGATTGGTATTACTTGTATTTGTAGGTTGCTTTGGTTAATATTGACACCTTAACAGTATTAAGTCTTCTAATCCATGAACATGGAATTTCTTGTCATTATTTAGGTCTTCTTTAATTTCTTTCAACAACATTTTGAAGTTTTCAGTGTACAAGTCTTTCACATTTTTGGTTAAATTTATACCTAGATATTTTATTATTTTAGGTGCTATTGTAATAGTTTAATCTTTTGAGAAACCACTGAAATGATTACTTTTTGAATATTGAACCAACCCAATGTGATCATAACTTACTGTTTTTTTATATTGCTGGCTTTTGTTTGTTAATATTAATGAAGAATATTGGTCTATAGTTTTATTTTCGTTTGTCTTTTCCTGATTTTAGAAACCGGTAATGTCCTCATAAAATGAGCTGAGAAGTGTTCTCTCATCTTCTATATTCTGGAAGAATTTTAGAACTGATATTATTTCTTCCTTAGATTTTTGGTATAATTTGCCAGTGAAGCCATCTGGGCCTGAAGGTAACTTTCTTAGAACGTTTTTAACTGTGAATTCAATTTCCTTAATAGTTGAAGGGTATTTTTGTTTGTATATTTTTTCTTGAGTTTCTTTTTTTTTAAATTAAATTCAGTTTTGAGATATATTCACATGCCATACAATCATCCATGGTGTACAATCAACTGTTCATATTACCATCATATAGTTATACATCCATCACCCCAATCTTTTTTTTAATTAAATTCAGTTTTATTGAAATACATTCACATACCATACAGTCATCCATGGTGTACAATCAGCTGGTCACAGTACCATCATATAGTCATGCATTCATCTCCCCAATCTATTTTTGAACATTTTCCTTACACCAGAAGGAATAAGAATAAGAATAAAAAATAAAATTAAAAAAGAACTCCTAAATCATCCCCCCATCCCACCCTATTTTTCATTTCGTTTTTGTCCCCATTTTTCTACTCTTGAGTTTCTTTTTTTGTTGTTGTTCTAAAAGTTTTGTTTATTTAAAATATATATCACCTTGAGGGAAAGCTTGGCTTTTCAAAACAAAGCCAGGGAGAAATAAGATAAAACACTGTTTTTCCAACTCCAAAGTAATTATTGATTCATGCAAAAATTATTAGTAAATACTAAAACTATTGAAGCAGTCAGTGGGGCTAGAAAGTCACATAATTGCATGTATTATCCAACCAGTTTTTTTTTTAATTCATTTTTTTTTATTAAATTCAGTTTTATTGAAATACATTCACACACCATACAATCATCCATGGTATATAATCCACTGTCTACAGTATGATAACATAGTTATGCGTTCATCACCACAATCTATCTCTGAACATTTTCCTTACATCAGAAAGAACCAGAACAAGAATAAAAAATAAAAGATGTGTGATCCACAAGGTCTTCACAATCACACTGTCACCCCTTGTAATCTACATTATTATATAATTGTCTTCAGGAGTCCAGACTGCTGGGTTGGAGTTTGGTAGTTTCAGGTATTTACTTCTAGCTATTCCAATACGTTAAAACCTAAGAGGTGTAATCTATATAGTGCGTAAGAATGTCCACCAGAGTGACCTCTCGACTCCATTTGAAATCTCTCAGCCACTGAAACTATTTCGTCTCATTTTGCATCCCCCTTTTGGTCAAGAAGATACTCTCAGTCCCATGATGCCGGGTCCACATTCATCCTCGGGAGTCATATTCTGCATTGCCAGGGAGATTTACAGCCCTGGGAGTCAGGTCCCACGTAGGGGGGAGGGCAGTGAGTTCACCTGTCGAGATGGCTCAGTTAGAGAGAGAGAGGGCCACACCTGAGCAACAAAGAGGTACTCGGGGAGACTCTTAGGCACAATTACATGCAAGTTTAGACTCTCCTTTGCGGTAACGAGCTTCATAAGGGCAAGTCCCATGATCGAGGGCTCAGCACATCAAACCGCCAGTCCCAGTGTTTGTGACAACATCAACACCAGTTCAGGTGAGGATGTCCAACACATCCGCACCTTCCCCCAGATCCTCGGGGCTGGGGAGGGGGAGGCTGTAAATATATTTTTTATTATCTGCCCCATCCCACCCTATTTTTCATTTCTCTTTTGTCCCCATTTTTCTACTCTTGAGTTTCTTTTGATAATTTGTGTCTTTCGAGGAATTTGTTTTATTTTATTAACTCGTCGATTTTATGAGCATAAAGTTATTTGTAATATTCCCTTACTATCCTTTTAATGTCTGTAAGATGTATAATGATTTCCCCTTTTTCATTACCAATATTGGTAATTTATATCTTCTCTCTTTTTTCCCTTGGTCAGTCTAGCTAGATGTTTATCAAGTTTATTTTTTTCCATAGAACCAGCTTTTGGTTTCATTGATTCCCACTCCCCGCCCCTGCCCTGTTGTTTTTCTGCTTTCTATTTCATTTATGTTTGCTCTTATCTTTTTTTTCCTTCCTATTGCTCACTTTCAGTTTAATTTGTTTTTCTTTTGCCATTTTTTAAGGTTAACCTTAGATCATTGATTCGAGACCTTCTTTTGCAATATAAGTATTTAATACTATAAATTTTCCTCTAAGTACTGGTTTAGAGGCAGCTCATAAATTTTGATTTGTGTTTTCATTGTTGTTGGGTACAACCTATTTTCTGATTTCCTTTGTGTTTTCTTCTTTGATCTAGGAGTTACTTAGAAATGTGTTGTTTAATTTCCAAATATTTAGGGATTTTCCAGATACCTTTTTGTTGGTCATTTCAAGTTTAATTCTGTATTGGTCCAAGAATATTCTCTGTATGATTTCAATCCTTTGAAATTTGGTAAGACTTGCTTTATGGCTAGAATATTGTCCATCCTGGTGAATGCCCTCTGTGCAATTTTATTCTGCCTTGTGAGTGGAATGTTCTATAAGGTTCAGTTTGGTCAAGTTTGGTGATGTTTTCTTTTCTCACAGATTTCCCATCTAACTTGTTCTAAAGTGACAAAGAGGACTGTTGAAATCTCCATAGTGGATTTATCTATTTTTCCTTTCAGTTCTTTCACTTTTCGGTCCACATACTTTATAGCTCTGCTGTTAGATGCATACACATTTAGGGTTATTATGTCTTGGTGATTGACCCCTTTTATCATTGTGCAGTGTCCTTTTTTATCCTTGGTAATATTCCTTATTTTGAAGTCTTTTTTGTGTGATATTATTATAGCCAGTCTAACTTACTTTTTTTAACAAAATGTAATTTTATTGAGGTATTTTCACGTACCATACAATCCATCCAAAGTATAGAATCATTGGTTCGCAGTAACATCACATAGTTGTGCATTCATCACCATGATCATTTTAGAACATTTGCATTACTCCAGGAAAAGCAATAAAAAGAAAACCCCAAACATCCCATACCCCTTCTCCTCTCCCTTATGACTCCTAGTATTACCCTCTACCTAATTTTAAGACTTAAAATAAAGGTAGGTTAACTAAGACATTGTAGTATCTTCAGAGATAGATATGTAAATCAGTGGAACAGAATCAGAATAAAATATCCAGAAGTAGTTTCATACAAATACAGGCAACCAATTTTTTTTTTTTTTTTTTTTGATAGATTGCTATGCAGTCGTTTTCAAAATCAGGGCTACTGGATTACAGCTCAACAATTTCCAGTATTAACTTCTAGCTATTCATATTCAAATATTACTAGCAACTAAAAAGAAATATCTATATAATGAGTCAGTAGTCATAATCATTTGTTAAATCCTAATTTTTCAGTTGTACCTCCTCCCTCTCATTTAATCATTCTCTCAATCTTCAGAGATATCTGGGCAATGACCATTTTAACTTCTTCACGCTGGAAAGGAGTGTTGATTTTAAGGGGTAGAAGAATGAAATTAGTGATGTTCTTGGAGAGATGGTACCTCTGGGTTTTAGGGTTTATCTGGCATTGGAACAACCTGGAGGCCTTAAGTTTCTGAAAAACTAAACTTACTAGGTAAAACATTGATAGCGTCTTATCTAGCTTACTTTTGATTAGTATCTGCATGTATATGTTTTTATATCCTTTTACTATTGGTTTATCTGTATCTTTTTATTTAAATTGGCTGTTTTGTACACAGCTTATAATTTGGTCTTGTTTTTATCTGATCTGACAATCTGTGTCTTTTATTTGGTCTGTTCACAAGTATATATTTAAGGTAATAATTGATACTGTTTCATTGAGTTCTACATTTCATTGTGTATTTCCTGTTTGTCTCTTATTTTTGTGTTGAACTCCTTTCCTACTTTCTTTTGGGTAATTTGAATATTTTAAAATACTTTTTTAATTTATAGATTGGCTTTTTGGCTGTATTTCTTTGTTTTATATTTTTAGTGGTTGCTGTAGGGATTACATTATATATACCTTACATTCTGCATTTACTTAGAGTTGTACTACCCACTTCAATAAAATTCTTCTCCCTTACGTTTATGTTACAGCTTTCATATTTATTACATCTGCATACATTGAAAGCTCCACTGGACAATGCTACAATTTTGCTTGCAGATTTACTTAAATATTTTCTAGTTCTCTTGTTCTTCTCGTATCCTGAAGATCCACATTTCTTTCTGATATTGTTTCTCTTCAGTCTTAAGAATTTCCTTAAGCATGTGTTTTAGAGCAGGTGGCAAATTTTCTTAGTTTTCCTTCATTTTTGATGGATATAAAATTCTGAGGTGATAGTTCTTATCTTGATGTACTTTAAAGATGTTATTCTCCTTTTTGTGGCCTCCATGGTTCCTGTAGATAAATCTGAGGTCATTTGAACCATTGTTCCCTTTTTTGTAAAATGTTGTTTTCCTCCAGCATCTTCTTTCCTTATCATTGGTTTTCAACAGTTTGATTATGATATGTCTAGGCATAGTCTTTTTTTTTTTTTCTTTTTTTTTTTTTTGGGGGGGGAGCATTGCTGAGCTTCTCGAATATCACCAAATTTAGAAGCTTTTAGCCATACTTTTTTCAAATATTTTTTCTGCCCCAGTTACTTTCACTTCTCCTTCTTGAACT
Organism: Choloepus didactylus; assembly: GCF_015220235.1. NCBI lineage: Eukaryota > Metazoa > Chordata > Mammalia > Pilosa > Megalonychidae > Choloepus > Choloepus didactylus. The sequence continues at coordinate 31,542,009 of NC_051321.1, forward strand.
GCGAACTTTTTGATATTGTCCCACAGGTCTTTTAATTTTTTTTCCAATCATTTTTCTCTCCATTCTTTATATTTAATAACATCTATTGATCTGTCATTAGGTTCACCGACTCTTGTGTCAGTCCATACTGGTATGAAGCTCATCCAGTGAATTTACTTCATATAATATATATTTCATTTCTAGATAAGCTCCATGAGCTCCACAATTTTTTTTCCTTTCCAGTGGTTCTTTACTCTCAGTCTTGGGTAGTTTCTTCTCCCACACACACAAATCAGTGCTCAGCTAAAGACTTAAGAGACTCCATTTGCAGATCTCCAGAGCTGTCCATCAAAATCCCTCCTCTCTAGGACTCTACCTTATAAATTCCAGATGCCTTGGCCTCTCCAAATGTCAATCTCTGTGTCTTCAACTTGGCAAGACTAATGGGCTTTGTTTGGCTTCCTCTACCTTGCCCTGCAGGCTAGAAACTTCTCCATGCAGGAAGCTGGAGTAAATATAGGACTCTGGGATCATAGTCCTACACTACCTATTGTCCATTGTCTGATAACTGTTGTTTCATATATTGTGTCCAGTTTTCTATTGCTTAAGGTAGTAGGGTAAGTTCTGGCTTTGTAACTCCATCATGGACAGAAGAGGAAGTCTCTCACCGAAAAGTTTTTGTTATAGGCACATACTTACTGCTGAATAGGATGGACCTCCACAGAAGTTGTGTGGACCATAAATGATATCTTGTTTTGAACTGTATTTTTTTTTTTTCATTTCTAAAAGTAAAGATAATTACCAATACTAAAGAAAAAGCATGGGAAAAGAAATAAAAAAGTCTTAAAATCCTTCCATTCTATTGCTACCAATATTTCATTGTGTGTATTAGTCCACATTTGTGCATATTTTCTACATAGCTCTGATCATGGTATCCTTCCATTTTGTGTTTTTAACTTACCATTTTTTCATGATTTTCTTAAGTCTCTTTGAAATGGCTGCATAGCATATTATTTTTGCATGCCATAATTTACTACATAAATGGTTGCCTTAGTTTGAGGCTTTTAGGGCATTTGGAAATAATTTTGTTTTTGAATTTGGTAGCTTAGAAAACAATATAAAAACCTGTGACAGAATTGAGAGTTCAAAAGTAGATCCTGAGATCTACGATCAGTTGATTTTTAATGAGGCTCCCAAGCCCACTCAACTGGGACAGAACAGTCTCTTCAATAAAAAATTGGGAGAACTGGATATCCATAACCAAAAGAATGAAAGAGGACCCCTATCTCACACCTTGTACAAACATTAACTCAAAATGGATCAAAGACCTAAAGTATTAAAACCAATACTATAAAACTCCCAGGCGAAAATATAGGGAAATATCTCCAAAATCTAGTGATAGGTAGTAATTTCTTAGACTTTACACCCCAAGCACAAGCAATGAAAGAAAAAATAGACAGGAACTCCTCACAGTCAGATACTTCAGTGCTTCTAAGAACTTTGTCAAAATGGTGAAAAGGCAGCCAACTCAATGGGAGAAAGTATTTGAAAACCGCATATCTGATGAGGGTTTGATATCCAGAATATATAAAGAAATCTTACAATTCAACAGTAGAAAGTCAAAGTCAAGCAACTCAATTAAAAAATGGGCAAAGGGCATGAATAGACATTTTTCTGAAGAGGAAATACAGATGGCTGAAAAACATGTGGAAAGATGCTCAGCTTCTCTAGCTGATAGGGAAATGCAAATCAAAACCACAATGAGATACCATCTCACAACTATAAGAATGGCCGTTATTAAACAAACAGGAAACTACAAGTGTTGGAGAGGATGTGGAGAAATTGGAATACTTATTCACTGTTGGTGGGAATGTAAAATGGTATAGCCGCTGTGAAGGATGGTTTGGCGGTTCCTCAGGAAGCTAAGTATAGAGTTGCCTCACTACCTGGCAGTCCTACTACTAAGGATATACCCAGAAGATCTAAAAGCAGGGATGCTAACATACGTCTGTACACCGATGTTCATAGTGGCATTATTCAGTTGCCAAAAGTTGGAAACAACCCAAGTGCCCATCAAAGGATGAATAAATAAGCAAAATATGGTATATACATATGACGGAATATTATTCAGCAGTAAGAATGAATGAAGTCCTTGCCCTTACGAAGCTCATTACCACAAAGGAGAGTCTAAACTTGCATGTAATGGTGCCTAAGAGTCTCCCCCTGAGTACCTCTTTGTTGCTCAGATGTGGCCCTCTCTCTCTCTAACTGAGCCATCTCGACAGGTGAACTTGCTGCCCTCCCCCCTACATGGGACCCGACTCCCAGGGGTATAAATCTCCCTGGCAATGCAGAATATGACTCCCAGGGATGAATGTGGACCCGGCATCGTGGGACTGAGAGTATCTTCTTGACCAAAAGGGGGATGCAAAATGGGACGAAATAGTTTCAGTGCCTGAGAGATTTCAGATGGAGTCGAGAGGTCACTCTGGTGGACATTCTTATGCACTATATAGATAACACCTCTTAGATTTTAATGTATTGGAATAGCTAAAAGTAAATACCTGAAACTACCAAACTCCAACCCAGCAGTCTGGACTCCTGAAGACAATTATATAATAATGTAGATTACAAGGGGTGACAGTGTGATTGTGAAGACCTTGTGGATCACATCCCCTTTATCTAGTGTATGGATGAGTAGAAAAATGGGGATAAAAACTAAAGGACAAATGGGGTGGGATGGGGGGGATGATTTGGGTGTTCTTTTTTCACTTTTATTTTTTATTCTTGTTCTGGTTCTTTCTGATGTAAGGAAAATGTTGAGAGATAGATTGTGGTGATGAGCGCATAACTATGCTATCATACTGTGGACAGTGGATTGTATACCATAGATGATTGTATGGTGTGTGAATGTATTTCAATAAAACTGAATTTAATAAAAAAAAAAAAAGAATGAATGAAGTCCTGAAGCATGCGACAATATGGATGAACCTTGAGTACATTAAGTATAATAAGTGAGAAACAAAAGGACAAATATGTATAATCTCACTGATATGAACTATGTAAACTCATAGACATAACATATTGAATATAAATTACCAAGATATGGAATAAGGCTAAAGAGTGGGGAGCAGTTGCTCAATATGTGCAGAATGTTTAACTAGGTTGAACTTAAATGTTTGGAAATGGACAGAAGTGACAGGGAGAATAATTATTGTGAGAATAATTAACAGTGCTAATAGTGTGTGAATGCGGTAGAAGGGGAAGTTTAGAGTCATGTATGTCTCTAGAAGGAAAGTTGGAGGTTAAAACATGGGGAAGTATAACAGTGAATCTTGTGGTGGGCAATATCTGTGATTAATTGTACAAATATTGAAAAGTTCTTTCATGAATTAGAACAAACATATGACAGTATTATACAGAGTTTGTAATAGAGGGGCTTATGGGGAAAAAATGTACCTATTGAAACTATGGACTATAGTTAACAGTACTATTTTAATAGTTTTTCATCAACAGTAACAAATGTACTACACTAATACTGTGGGTCAATAATAGAGGAGAATAGGGATATGGGAAGATTTGGGTTTTCTTTTTTATTTTTATTTATTTTCTGGAGTAATATTCTAAAATTGATCATGAGGTTGTATGCACAACTACGTGATGATACTATGAGCCAGTGATTGTATACTTCGGATGTTTTATATAGTGTGTGAATGTATTTCAGTAAAATTGCATTTTAAAAAAGCAAAGAAAAAACGAAAAACAAAACAATAACAAAAAAAAACCTGTCGTATTTCCAATGGAAATACAGTGATTAGGTCATCTGGATGCCTATTTACTAAGGAACACAGTTGACCAGATGTTACAGAGAAGTAATCTGTAGACAGAGTTACATAACTCTGAAAATGTGGGGATGGGAAAATTCAGTTCAGTTCCTTAAGTGTTTAGGTCCCCACCATCGAAGCACTTAAGATCTAGTAAAAAAACATAAATAGATTTTGCAATTGAGTTGGAAAAGAAATGTCTGACCTGCTCAGTTTTGTTCAGTACTTGAATAAATTTGCACCTACACTGGGTGAAGTCTTGAGTTTAGACTGTAGGGCTCTTAATTGGTACCAAGTTTCCTGGCTCCGAATCTTATAAATTAGAAAAGCAGCACTGTGATAGCATGTTTCATTAAGGCTTCTGTGCAGGTTTAGATATATTATGTCCCCCCCAGAAAAAGCCATATTCTTTAATGCAATCTTGTAGGGGCAGAATTATTACTCTTTCTGATCAGGGTGTGACCTCTTGATGGAGTTTTCCGTGGAGATGTGACTCACCCAACTGTAGATAGCACCTTTGATTAGATTATTTCCATGGAGGTGTTACCCCACCCATTCAGTGTGGGTCTTAATTAAACCACTGGAATCCTCTAAGAGCTCACAGACAGAAGAAGCTCAGTGCTGCAGCTAAGAGAGACTTTTGGAGAAGGCTGTTGAAAGCTGATACTTGGAGATGTGGACAGAAGGACTTTTGGAGATGCTAAGCTAAGAGAGACAAGCCCAGAGACTTTTTGGAAAAAGCTATTTTGAAACCAGAACCCCGCAGTAGATGCCAGACGTATCTTCCCAGCTAACAGAGGTGTTCCGGATGCCATTAGCCATTCTTCAGTGAAGGTATCTTCTTGTTGATGCCTTAGTTTAGACACTTTTATGGCCTTAGGACTGTAAATTTGTATCCAAGTAAACCCTCTTTATAAAAGCCAATTCTGGTATTTTTCCTAGTGGCAGCATTAGCAAACTGGAACAACTTCCATTTGGTTTTCTCTTTTATAAAATTGCATGAATTTATGAAAATGAGGCATTGCTAGAACAGATGCAGAACAGCCAGGTACTCATCATAGCCGTCTTTCCCCCATCACAGCCATAGGCCATCCCTGCTGATTCTATTCTACGTTAAGTACAGACTCTACTGTCAATCTCTTCAAGTTCAAATCCCAACTCCATCACTTAACAACATATGTGAATAACCTCAATCAATTATTTGTCTCCTCTGAGTTGCAGTTTCTTATCTATATGCTACTATTGGGGACTGAATCAAGTACCCCACAAAAGGCATGTCCAAGTCCTAAACACTTGTCCTATAGGAGTGGCATTTGTAAATAGGATCTTTGAAAATGTTATTAAAGTGTACTCAAACTAAATGAACGTGGGCTTAATCCATTATGGCTGAAGTCCTTATAAGCAAAGGAAATTCGATACAAAATGAGAAGATGCAGGGAGCAGCCAGAAGCTGGAAATCAACAGAATCTGGCAGAGAAAGGAGAAGATGCTGATACGTATATTGCCATATGACAGAAAAGCCAAGGAATCCCAGAGATTGCTGGTCAATCAGAAGATACTGACCCTGGGAGGAGGCACGCCTTCTAGCCTCTGAAACTTTGAGCCAATAAATTCCTGTTGTTAAGCCAACCCATTGTATGGTATTTCTTTTTGCAGTCAGGAAACTCATACAGTGTTTGGTAATAGAAGGTGAGGTGCTGCTATAGCAAATAGCTAAAAATGTGGAAACAGCTTTGGAATTGGGTAATGGGTAGAGGTTGGAGGAATTGTGCAGTACTTGATAGAAAAAGCCTAGCTTGCTTTGAAGAGACTGTAGAAATTTGGACGTTAATGGTACTGCTGATGAGGCCTTAGAAGAAATGATGCATGTGTTATTGGAAACTGGAGGAAAGGCCATCCTTTGCTATAAAGTGGCAAGATTGTGTTCTGATACCAGATGGAAGGGAGAACTTGAAAGCCAAGAACTTGGATATTTAGCTGAGGAGATTTCCAAGCTAACTTTGGGGAGGTGCAACCTAGTTTCTGCTTACAGTTTAGAGTAAAATGTGAGAGGAAAGAGATAAGCTGAGAACTAAACACAAAGAAACTAGAGATTGATGATTTTGAAAATTCTGAGCCTATCCAGATAGTGTGCTCTGAGACTAGGCCAAAAGCGGCTCTCTCAGAGACCTCTCTGAGCTTTCAGGAAGTGACTCCCCAGAGAATAGGGTTCCATGTGAGAGTTTAATTGAACAACCCTTTGCTTAAGAAGATGTGGCTGAACATCAGCCATTTCAGAATTGGAGGTGCAGTTATCCAGGAAGGATTTGTAGAAAGTTTTGTTGTCTGGGGTTGGATCCCCTGAAACTACACGCAATGGCAGCAAGGTTTTTGTGAAATTTGTATGAATAGAAGCAATGCCTAAAAGAGACAGAGAAGGGATGAATTGAAGGAAGAATGACTTCAAGGGTAGAAACATGGAAGCCAAAGTCTGGACCAAAGAGATCTTGGCCCAAGGGACTGGACCCACCCATGTGTGTGGAAAGAATATGTTTGTCTCTCTGCCCTCTGCTTGGAAGGGGCTGGACCTTGCACCCCATTGTTGAGTGAGAGTGCTGCCAACCCAGTGCTCGGAGGTGGTGGGGCTATGCCCCACAATGTTCACGGAGAGCCTGGCTGCCACCCCAGTGCTCGGGGTGAGGCCTGTGTCCTTATGTTTGTGGAGAGACTGGCTATCATCCCAGTGCTTGAAGAGGGTGGGACCTCCGTCTAGGTGTTTGTGGAGAACCTGGTCACCATCCCCCATGTTTGGAGAGGATGGGGCCTGTGTCCTAACATTCATGAAGAGACTGGCCACCATCTAGATGCTTGAAGAGGGTGGAACCTTTACTCCACTGTTTCAGAAGAGCACGGTCACTGCTAAAGCACTTGGAACTGGTTGGTCTCCTGTTCTGTCAGGCCCCAAGAACAATACATAGATCCACGGATAACTCTCAGACCTTGAATTGAATGGAGTTTGCCCTGCTGGTTGTTTTTTTTTTTTAATATTCATTTTATTAAGATATATTCACATACCATGCAGTCATACAAACCAAATCGTACATTCGATTGTTCACAGTATCATTACATAGTTGTGCATTCATCACCAAAATCAGTCCCTGACACCTTCTTTACCACACACACAAAAATAACAAGAATAATAATTAAAGTGAAAAAGATCTACTGGGTTTTAAAATTGTTTGAGGCCCATGACCCCTGTTTTCCTTTCAATTACTTCCCCTCTGGGATGGGAATGATTATCCTATGCCTGTCCTACCATTGTATATTGGAAGCAGATAATTTGTTTCTGGGTTTCAAAGGTCCATCAGAGGAATTTTGCCCCAGGATGGACTGCACCCATAAGCCATTTTGATAAGTCTTTGTACTTAGCATTGTTACTGAAATGGCTTCAGGCTTTTAGGATGGTGTGGTGCAATGCACGTATTTTGCACGTGGGAAGAACATGTGTTTTGGAGTCCAGAGGCCAACTGTCAGGGATTGAATCATATCCCCCCCAGAAGGCATGATAAGGTCCCAAACCCTGGTCCTGTGTGTGTGAACCCATTTGTAAATACGACCTTTGAAGATATTATTAGTTGGTGTGACCAAACTGAATGAGGGTGGGCCTTGTCAAATATGACTGAAGTCTTCATAAGCAAAGGAAATGAGGCACAGAAAGAGAAGCCACAGGGAGTAGCCAGAAGCTGCAAGTCAACAGGACCTGGCAGAGAGAGGGTAAAATACTGCCACATGCATTCCCATGTGACATAGAAGCCAAGGAACCCTTAAGATTGCTGACCAGCCAGAAGTTACTGATCCCGGGAAAAGGCAGGCCTTCTAGCCTCTGAAACCAGGAGCCAATAAAGTCCTGTTGTTAAGCCATCCCACTGTATGGTGTTTGTTTTAGCAGCTGGGAAACTAATACAGCTATATTGCATGTAACCTAACTTTGTCCAGTGGCTGGCACTTAATAAATTCTCTATATGTTGAGCTGCTGTTCGCTATTCATATAGCTATGAATATACATGCCCATCATATACTTGCTCTTTGAAGCAGCACTTGTGCTCTTTTGTCTCTTCTAAAATGGCACAGATACTTTGATGTGGGGCCCTAAAGCTCTTAGACTGATTGAGGATATGTTCAGTTTTATACTGAATTTGGTAGAGAAAGGAAGAAGATTCCTGTTGATTGATGTTGCAGGTCACATTATTAGGTCAGAGAAGCTGAAATAGTTGCACCTTGATTGAAACATGACCATCTTCTCTTTGGAAAGCTTATTTGTCCTGTTTGAGATTGTTCCTTTAAAAGAAAAATATGCATGGAGCAGGAGAGGACACCAAGTTAGCCAGCCATTTCTACAAAATCAGGCCCCAGCCATTAAGGAAATGATAAATCTGGCAGCCAGGTCACCCTCTCATCCTAACTCCAGTGTAGATTTTAAATGAGTGTGCAAACTAAGTTATGGAACCCTGGTAGCAGGGGAAAAAACAAAACAAAAAAGAGGAGAAGGAGTAGAGTGTTTTGATAGAAAGGGAAAAGAAGTCAGAGAAAAAAATTTCCGGTGAGAGTGATTGAGAGTGTCTTATAAGCCCTTACATTTACTCTGGATTGAGGATGTTTTTAATAGAAGATTGACACAGGCTATGTTTGGTTATTGTAATAGTACTTTTCTGAAATGTGTCTTCATTCCACAGATCTGGGTTTTATACCAGGTGTCTGATAGACCTGTGTTCTTTCCTTCCTTACAGTGCTGAGGCTTTCCACCAATGCAGGCCCGTGGAAGGAAGCGGCTAGCAAGGTGACCCATGCGTTGGTTAATATCAGGTAAGGAATGAAAATTTATCTCTTTCAGAGTTCCCTTGCTCATCCCAAGGTTTACTGTACCTTTGTAAGTGGAGTGTGTTGAACACTAATACTATTTTAAGCTCTCTGTCTGTAGGAGTGGAAGAAATTGTCATACTTGATCAAGAAAAGCAGGAATACATGAGACTTTCATTTTGTCATATTGAAATAGATCAGGGTACTGCTGTTCTGTGAATTTTCTTACCAAGAGATGTTTCAAGCCTTTTTTAAGGTGTCTTTGTTTCCAAAGTGTTTTGTGTGTATAGGCCATCTGAAAGCTTTGAAAATTTTTTCTGCTGTTCTCCATGATTCAGTGAATGACTCATGGGAATCTGGAACTTTGACATTTTGCTTTACATTGCTTTTTCTATTTGTGGTGAACAGAGGCAAATGGAGCCCATGGGGCTAAGTCATTTTAGGTTCCTTATGAAACAGTAGTGCAATTTCAAAATGTTGTATGTATAGGATAAAATTGTGTTGGATATGAAGTTGATCACTATGTGAGAAAACACCACGCACAAGAGTGAAATGCTTGTAGATGGAGAGGTGTAAATGCTTTCAGTTTTATGAACCTAAATTTGACTTTTTTCATATTCCTTGCTCCCTTCATGCCCATGATTTTCCATATTCTCAGCAGTTGTTAAGTTGTTCTTGCAAACAATTGAAAAATTAATGTTGAGAAAAAAAGGCAAACCCAACAGATGGGGAACTTGATTTAGCTCCAGATGTAAGCTTTGCCAGTCATTCCCAGTAATAGTAATACACATTTACAACTTGGTATAGATTCTTATGTGTTACAGAGCTGGGATGAAATGTCTGTTCCTCCCTCTCTCCCTCCCTCCGTCTCTCCTTCCCTCCTTCCCTTTCCCTCCCCTCCCCTCCCCTTCCCTCACTTCCCATCCCCTTTCCTTACTTCCCCTCCCCTCCCCTTTCCTTTCCATTCCTTTAAAGGTAAGATGCCTTCTCCCTGCGGTGATTTACTGGAACATCTGGGAACAAAAGCAAAAGTGTGAAATGTGTGTATGTGGAGAGGGCTGGAATGAGGGAGCATGGGGGTGAGATGTGCTAACAAGATTGCATTGAAGGTTGGTCTGTCTTACTGTCCCCAGAGACATTTTGTAGCAAGCGCAGTTTTATAAATCTCAAAAATAATGCATATCCGCACCTAGCAAATAAACCAGATACTGTGGTGAGGTCTTATGATAAATGTAATTTTCTGTAAGAATCAGGAATTACAAACTGTCCTCTCCCAAATATCCCTTTGTGACCCAAGGGCAGTATGATAAATGTAGGTGTTTGAATAAAGCACCAGATTCTAGGCCAGAGTACAAAGTGCATTTGGGTATAATTTATGTTGTGTTTATTTATTCATGTATTTACTTAGGCTTTCCAGGCAACTCCTTTTCATCTAGGGCTTGTTTCCGTGTTCACATTCCTTTATGCTTGCTTTATCTCCTACCTTGTTACTTTTCTTTTCAAAAAGTAACAAGGTACTGGCTTGGCTGCCCTCCTTATTCTTCCCAAAGGGTATCAAGCAGCTGATTTAAGCTCTTGGCCTTTTCTTTTTCTGAATAGCCCAGAAAGAACTGGACTATGCTGTGAACAGGAACCCATTGCTGTAATTGCTTCCTTCTTTTTTTGTAAAACTCCGTCAGGCCTGTACCTTCATTTTTGTTCGTCAAACTTCTCTGGTGAACTTGCTACAGAGAATAATCACATCATCTTCACTGTTGCTAGTGAGTTAGACTTAAAGCATGTGTTGAAAGTATCAAAGACCCAGGCAGTTTTCTCAGCAGATCACTGGACAGATGTGTTTGAATGTAAGGCAGATCAGGGAAAAATAATTGGTGATGCTAAGTCTAGAAACTTTGTGCAGCTCATATATATATAAAAAATCTTCCCTAATCATTATCATTTAATCACAACTAGAAATTAGGTGGTTTTACATGCTTTTTAAAAATATGTATATACTTTTTTACCAGTGAGGAAACTGAATTTTAAAGACATGTGAACTACTGAAGCTCCCACTGTTGTTGAGTGACAAAGCTGAGAATTGACCACAGATCTAACTCCAAGTTCAGGGCTCTTTCCTCCCTATTCACAATGCCTCCTTCTGTAGAGTTGCTTCAGAGGCTACAGTGGAGGTAGATAGAAAGGATATATTGAAAGGATATGGAAATTTGAGTTAGAGAAATTGGGTTTTTTATTTCTGTCTCTACCACTTACTGTGTGACCTTGAGGAAGTTATTTTATTTTCTCTGGACCTCTTTCCTCAATCTATTAAATGGGGGTGAAGATTATATTAACCATTTAACAGGTTGGTGGTTGTGAGGATATATAATGTAATGTATATGAAAGCACTTAGTAAACCATAAATGCTGGTGAGGTGTTAGTTTTTATCTTCAGGTAACATATTATTTCTTGCATGAGGTTAGAGGGTTAGCAGTTTGAGCCTTCCTTAGAATGTTTCCTAAGTACCTCTTCATTTTCCACTTCAACAAAAGTTAAGATGTTACTCTTAACTTTAAAATATCTTTTGCTTTTTTTTTGTAGGTGTACCTTGACAGCTTTGTATGAGGGTGGCCCAGGAAGTTTTCTTTTCTCTTCAGAAACAGTAGTTTCTTAGTTGAAGGAAAAAAAAAAAAAAGTAAAAAAATGCTATGCCTGAGAAGTTTCGTTCTACTGGGCAAAGAGGGATGACTTATGCTCCTTTACCACTCTCTAAGAGCTTGTGTTGTATATCCATGACACTGTTAACTTTGGGTGTTTTAGAAAACAAGAGCCTGTGTCAAAAAATCTGACCTGTGGGTTTTCCAGGAATACTGTGGGATATTCAACTATTGGCCACCAAATTGATTATCAAAGATAGAATATGATGAAGCTTAGCAGTAAAAATTGTAATGGTATGCAATATTTACTTCTGCTGTTTATGAGTGTATTTGTATTGATCCGACACTTGGAAAGGATTTCTAAGGCACAGTGAGCAAACTTTTAGCCTCCTCTCCTGTAGCATATTCTTTAATAGTCATGGGAAGGGATTAGGTTGTATGTGAAATTTCCGAATATCTCCTGGCTTGCCAGTTGATGATGGCTACAAGTTGTGTCTTTGGATTTTCTGGAATGCGATGCATCTAATGACTGCCCTAACTTAGTGTCTCCCCAGCAGGTGAAAGGCAGCAGAGAGGCTGCAGTCCTTCCTGTTTTTTGGAGCTTAGATTGTGACAGGCAAAAATTAAAATTATTTCTACATGTTTGGAGGCCTGAATTTGCTCAAGTGTCAGCCTCTTTGCTTTTCACTTGTCTTTCGTGGCTTAGTCATGCCTGTTCTTTAATTGTCAAAGTTATTTGTGTTTAAACAATTTGTTTCTCTCTTCCTGTTTGATACTTCAGTGAGATTCTTAAAATGCTGCTGCTTAGAAACTGCTATTTCTATTGGAATACCCGATGTCACCAACAAACAGGGCCTTATGCTTTTTCCTTGCCACAGGAGGGTGTTCCATTGCTTTGCCACAAGAAACTATATAAAATATTATTGCCACACCTTTAAGATTCCCAGTGCAGGCATAATTGTTGCTTTAGATACCTCCACATCTAACGTTCTTCAAAGGAAAAATACTCTTGAGGGGCCATGTGCAGTGCTAGAAGGAAAACATTTGGGAAGTTTTGCTTGGAGATGTCTATGCTAAATATTTCCTGCCACCACTTAGCAGGCTACCCCAGTGAGGTCCTATACTTTAGAAAAGATATCTGCCAACTATTAACCTAATTAGATAAAAGAGCAAAAGAAAAATGTTAGACTAAAATCTGATCTTCATCTAACCCAACAACCTTCAAGGTAAGTAAATCGAGGCCTTAATAAGTCTCTTCAAGTTAACATCTTAATGTTTTTCACTTAATGAGCATTTTGTTAGCACCAAGTTCAAAATCCTGTTCAAGGCTCAGAGAAAGAAATAGTGGCTAAATCACTGCAAACAGGTTTTTCTCCTGATCCATAATTTTTCTTAAGATAGGTAAATAGTTTTAACTCTGTGGTTAATTTATTAACTTTCTCCTTTATTTGGAATGCATTAAGCTGAAGTTTAGTTTTTCTTCAAGATTAACATTTTAGATATTGCTATGGTTAGTGACAAGCCTAGGGTTTGGAGTGAGCATTTAGTTCATTTCTTTCTAAGTCTCATAATTCTTCACCTGGTGAGTTTGCTGCCTACCCCTTATTTGATCCAAGGCCTTTTTGTTCCAGTAGGAAGTGGGTTTTTTTTTTCCCCTCTTCCTGTGTATGTGTTTATGTAGCTGTTTTCCTTCACCCTAAAAATCCTTCCTCTAAAATTAAGAAAAAAAGAGGGAGGCAGAAAAAGAGAAAGAAGGGAAGGAAAGAAGAAAGAATTACAAAAGAGAAGGAAAGCTTTAAGTTTGCAACTCTGCTGGGGAGGTGTGCCATTTTGGATATATTGCCCCTAAAACGCCATTATCTTTGATTCAGTCTTGTAGGGGCAGATTGATTAATCTTTTTGATCAGGTAGTGACCTTTTGATTGGATATTTCCATGGAGATATGACCCACCCAACTGTGGGTGATGACTTTGACTGGATAATTTCCATGGAGGTGTTACCTACCCATTCAGGGTGAGTCTGAATTAAATCACTGGATCCATATAAATGAGCTGACAGACAGAAGGAGCTCAGTGCAGCTGTTAGCGACATTTTGGAGAGCAACTGAGAGTGACATTTTGAAGAGGAGCTGCAGCTAAGAGAGGACAAAATGCCCCAAGAGCAACATTTTGGAGAACGCCATTTTGAAATGCAACCTGGGAGCAAGCAGACCCCAGCCACGTGCCTTCCAAGCTAACAGAGGTTTTCCAGAAGCCAGTGGCCATCCTTCAGTGAAGGTGCCCTGTTGTTGATGCCTTACCTTGGACACTTTATGGCCTTAAGACTGTAACTTTGTAACCAAATAAACCCACTTTATAAAAGCCAATCATTTTCTGATGTTTTGCAAAATGGCAGCATGAGCAAACTGGAACAGGAAGCTAAGAAACAAGAGTAGACCTCAGCCACTTCTAGATAAGGGGATTCATTGAGTATAACACCTTTTGGAACAGGTTGTGTATGGAATTCTGAAAGTTAAGGAAAATAGACCCACCGGCAGTGATCAAGGAAAGCTTGCATTGATCCTTCCTGTTGATGGCTGTAGTTAGGATTGGGAAGGGAGTGTGAGGGCTCAGTCAGCTGAAGTCTCCCTAACTTCCCTTGCCCTTGCACCTGTTGGGTACAATATTTGTCCCATCACCACAGTTTTCTGACTAAAATGGATACTGAAAAGTTGAGAAAAGGAGCAGTTTGACCCCCAGGCACTTCTGCTGACAGATAAAACTTCACCTAGTGAAAAGTAAATATGGACTAAAATGATTAATGACAGGAGCAGAGTCACTGGGCTGATGACTCAAGTAGCAGGGGGTACATGAACATAACCTATTCCACTTGTCTGCTCTAAAGTAGCAAGTAGACTCAAATTATCGGTAATGACCTTTCAGTAATGACCTGTTAATCAGACCTTGCTGATCTTCCATTACAGAGAATGAAAAGCATTTTGCAGATTAAAACAAAACACCTTAATGAGGCTGTTGTAATATTGCTTTCCCAGTGATTTGGGAGGGTTACAGGTTATTCTAATAGTTGCTCTTCCCTAATTTCTTAAGACCATAGCTAGAATTGAAAAACCTAATGCTGAATCCCATTTGGTTAATCATCTGCTGTGCCCTAACTTGGTTTATGCTGCAAAGTGAGGTTTTGCATTAGATCTTAGCTGGGCTTGGTGAACTGCAGTGCAGAAAAGAAGCCTTGGCTTAGGGGATTCAGATATTTGTAATGAAATATTGAGATTTTTAGTTGGGGGTTGCTGTGATTTTTGGCGAGTGTGACTTTGGAATTTAAAATATCTTCTGACCTCAACCTAAAGTTCCTTTGGTGTCTTTTTCCACTTTTGTTTTTTAAGGAGACCACAGCTTTGATTTGTTAATTTTAATCAGGCTGAATTTGGACCTTAACCAAATTTTTTCCACATTTTTTCTGCATGACCTCATTCCTGTTTTTTTGTTAGGTTATCCTGCTTTGGCTCATTCCTCTACTTTTAAGAGACAGCATAACATAATGATTGAGAGTAGATACTCTTTGGTTAAGTTATTTAGCCACTCTATTTGAGTTTCCTCAGCTGTAAAGTAGAGATAATAATGGAACCTGTACCATTGTTGTGATGGTTAAATTATGTTATGTGTAAAGCACTTAGAATACTGACTAGTACAGAGTTCATGCTATATAAATGTTCGTTGTTACTATCTTTTTTTTTTTTTTCTTTTTACATTGGTGTCCTGAGTGTTCCAGTCTGAGGTACTTACCAGTTTTTGTTGTGCATGAGCTCTCATTCTAGACAAGTAAGCCCCTACATATCCAACTTTAATCAGTCACTTGGCCCCACTCATTTGGATTTAGTACATACCAGAGGTACAAAATGGTATTATTTTCATGTTGACATCAGGGACAAAAATGGAATTTAGACTGCCAACTTTTGCCTTTACCATCATTGATGGGAAAACAGTTTGGGTGGGGAGAGTTTGTGTTTTGTATCACTTTCAGCCCTTTGAAAAGATGTTTAATTATGAAATCTTGACTTTATTCCTTTCAAATGAGCAGTCTGCTTTCTTGCCTTCATTGTTGTAAAAGACAGTATACCCACATTGAGTATGCATATAGCTGAAGTGAGAGTCATCATTGTATTCTTATCTCTGGTTGAGAGATTATAGGTGGTTTTAAATTTTCTTCTTCATATTGTAATTTATTAAAAACATCGGCTGTGGGCTTTTTATAGATGTCCTTAATCAGTTGAAGAAGTTTCTGTCTATTCCTAATTTGTTTAATGCTTTTGTCATGAACAACTGTTGGGATTTTTATCATATACTTTCCCTGCATATATATGGATGAGCATGTATTTGTTTTGTTTTGTTGTTGTTCTAGTTTGCTAATGCTGCTGGAATGCAAAACACCAGAGATAGATTGGCTTTTTTTTTTTTTTCTGTTTTTTCATTTTTATTGAGATTGTTCAGATACCATACAATTATCCAAAGATCCAAAGTGTACAATCACTTGCCCCTGGGTACCCTCATACAGCTGTGCATCCATCACACTTAATTTTTGTTCAATTTTTAGAAACTTTTCATTACTCCAGACAAGAAATAAAGTGAAAGATGAAAAGAGAAAAAAAGAAAAGGAAACTCTAAACCTCCCCTATCCCTAACCAACCCCCCTCAATTGTTGACTCCTAGTATTGATATAGTACGTTTGTTACTGTTTATGAAAAAATGTTGAAATACTACTAACTGTAGTATATAGTTTGTAATAGGTATATAGTTCTTCCCTATATGCCCCTCTATTATTAACTTCTAATTGTATTGTCATACATTTGTTCTGGTTCATGAAGTGATTTCTGGTATTTGTACAGTTGATCATGGACATTGCCCACCATAGGATTCAGTTTTATACATTTCCATCTTTTGACCTCCAGCTTTCCTTCTGGTGACATATATGACTCTGAGCTTCCCCTTTCCACCTCATTCACACACCGTTCGGCACTGTTAGTTATTCTCACATCTTGCTACCAACACCCCTGTTCATTTCCAAACATTTAAGTTCATCCTAATTGAACATTCTGCTCATACTAAGCAAGAGCATCTACATTTCTTCCACAAGGCAGGAGGGAGAGTCATAGAAGGTAGAGAGGCAAAAGAAAGAGGAAACAAAAAAATGACAGCTAGGAAGCAGCAAAAGGAAAAATAACCTTAAATCAAAGTAGAATAAAGAATCAGACAATACCACCAATGTCAAGTGTCTAACATGCCTCTCCTATCCCCCC
Source organism: Choloepus didactylus (assembly GCF_015220235.1). Taxonomy (NCBI): domain Eukaryota; kingdom Metazoa; phylum Chordata; class Mammalia; order Pilosa; family Megalonychidae; genus Choloepus; species Choloepus didactylus. Next base: position 31,558,574 of record NC_051321.1, read on the forward strand.
CTCTTATCTGCATTCACCTTGGTATATCACCTTTGTTACATTAAAGGAAGCATAATACAATGATTCTATTAGTTACAGTCTCTAGTTTATGCTGATTGTATCCCTCCCCCAATGCCTCCCCATTTTTAACACCTTGCAAGGTTGACATTTGCTTGCTCTCCCTCGTAAAAGAACATATTTGTACATTTTATCACAATTGTTGAATACTCTAGATTTCACCAAGTTACACAGTCCCAGTCATTATCTTTCCTCCTTTCTTGTGGTGTCTCACATGCTCCCCATCTTCCTCTCTCAACCGTATTCATAGTTACCTTTGTTCAGTGTACTTACATTGTTGTGCTACCATCTCCCAAAATTGTGTTCCAAACCACACACTCCTGTCTTCTATCACCCTGTAGTGCTCCCTTTAGTATTTCCTGTAGGGCAGGTGTCTTGTTCACAAAGTCTCTCATTGTCTGTTTGTCAGAAAATATTTTGAGCTCTCCCTCATATTTGAAGGACAGCTTTGCTGGATACAGGATTCTTGGTTGGTGGTTTTTCTCTTTCAGTATCTTAAATATATCACACCACTTCCTTCTTGCCTCCATGGTTTCTGCTGAGAGATCCGCACATAGTCTTATTAAGCTTACTTTGTATGTAATGGATCGCTTTTCTCTTGCTGCTTTCAGGATTCTCTCTTTGTCTTTGACATTTGATAATCTGATTATTAAGTGTCTTGGCGTAGGCCTATTCATATCTTTTCTGTTTGGAGTACGCTGTGCTTCTTGGATCTGTAATTTTATGTCTTTCATAAGAGATGGGAAATTTTCATTAATTATTTCCTCTATTATTGCTTCTGCCCCCTTTCCCTTCTCTTCTCCTTCTGGGACACCAATGATACGTACATTATTGTACTTTGTTTCATCCTTGAGTTCCCGGAGACGTTGCTCATATTTTTTCATTCTTTTCTCCATCTGCTCCTTTGCGTGTAGGCTTTCAGGTGTTTTTTTCTCCAGTTCCTGAGTGTTTTCTTCTGCCTCTTGAGATCTGCTGTTGTATGTTTCCATTGTGTCTTTCATCTCTTGTGTTGTGCCTTTCATTTCCATAGATTCTACTAGTAGGTTTTTTGAACTTTTGATTTCTGCCGTATACATGTCCAGTGCTTCCTTTACAGCCTCTATCTCTTTTGCAATATCTTCTCTAAACTTTTTGAATTGATTTAGCATTAGTTGTTTAAATTCCTGTATCTCAGTTGAAGTGTACGTTTTTTCCTTTGACTGGGCCATAACTTTGTTTTTCTTAGTGTAGGTTGTAATTTTCTGTTGTCTAGGCATGGTTTCCTTGGTTATCCAAATCAGGTTTTCCCAGACCAGAACAGGCTCAGGTCCCAGAGGGAAGAAATATTCAGTATCTGGTTTCCCTGCAGGTGTGTCTTAGAAAATTGCTCTACCTTTTGATGCCTCGGGTCACTGTGCTTTTCTGCCCAGCAGGTGATGCCTGTTAGCCTATAATTCTTGACTGGTGTGAGGAGGTATGGCCGTGTTCCCCCAGGCTCTGGGGTCTGGTTCTGAATGGAAAGGGCCCCACCCCTTTCCTCCTAGAGAAGACAGACCCCTCAGGTGGAGGTCATTAGCATTTCAGTGGTCTCGCTCTCTGCTTGTGGTGTCACCACCCTTCCCAGAGTCACAACCCTGGAAACTGAAAATGACTGGGGCTTTCTCCACTGAGCCAAAAAAGAAACAGATAGTCCCCTTCAGACCCAGTCCAGGGCGACCCTCCGGCTCTCCCAGGTCAGTCGTCACCCAAAGCCTCTGTCTGTTTTTTGGGGCTGCGTACCTGTAGTGAGCAGTTCACACTCGCTACTTAAAACCCCAGTTGGAGCTCAGCTGAGCTGTATTCGCTTGCTGGGAGAGAGCTTCTCTGTGGCACCACGCGGCTCTGCAGCTCGGGCTATGGGGGAGGGGGTCTCCCGACCTGGTTCCGCAGGTTTTACTTACAGATTTTATGCTGTGTTCTCGGGCATTCCTCCCAATTCAGGTTGGTGTATGATGAATGGATGGTCTCGTTTGTGCCCCCGCAGTTATTCTGGATTATTTACTAGTTGTTTCTGGTTTTTTGTAGTTGTTTCAGGGGGACTACTTAGCTTCCACTCCTCTCTATGCCGCCATCTTGCCCGAATCCTAGATTGGCTTTTATAAAAGGGGTTTATTTATTTGGTTACACAGTTACAGTCTTAAGGCCATAAAGTATCCAACGTAACACATCAATAATTGGGTACTTTCACTGGAGGATGGCCAATGGCATCTGGAAAACCTCTGTTAGCTGGGAAGGCATGTGGCTGGCGTCTGCTCCAAAGTTCTGGGTTCAAAATGGCTTTCTCCCAGGACGTTCCTCTCTAGGCTGCAGTTCCTCAAAAATGTCACTCTTAGTTGCACTTGGGGTATTTGTCCTCTCTCAGCTTCTCCAGAGCAAGAGTGCTTTCAACGGCCGTCTTCAAACTTTCTCTCATCCGCAGCTCCTGTGCTTTCTTCAGAGTGTCCCTTTTGTCTGTAGCTGCACTGAGTTCCCTCTGCCCGTCAGCTCATTTATATGGCTCCACTGATCAATTTAGACCCACCCCAAATGGGCAGAGCAACACCTCCATGGAAATTATCCAGTCAGAGTCATCACCCACAGCTGGGTGGGGCGCATTCCAAAGAAACACTCAGAGAATTACAATCTAATCAACACTGATAACATCTGCCCACACAAGATTGCATCAAAGATAATGGCGTTTGAGGGACACAATATATTCAAACTGGCACATTGTTGTTATTCTATTAATATGACCTATTACATTAATTGATTTTTTGTTGTGAAACCAACCTTGTATTCCTGGGATAAATCCTACTTGGTCATGATGTATAATTCTTTCCATGTGTTGCTGGATTCAGTTTGCTCGTATTTTGTTTGAGGATTTTTTGCATCCATATTCATAAGAGATATTGTTCTGTAGTTTTCTTGTGATGTCTTTGTCTGGTATTGGTGTCAGGATAATACCAGCCTTATAGAATCGTTGGGAAGTATTCCCTCCTCTTGTATTTTTTTTGGAAGAGTTTGTGAAGAATTGGTAGTAATTCTTCCTGAAATGCTTGGCAGAATTAACGGGTAAAACCAACTGGGTCTTGGCTTTTCTTTGTTGGTAATTTTCTATTACTAATGCAGTCTCTTGTATGTCTATTCAGATTTTCTGTTTCTTCTTGAGTCAGTTTTGATAGTTTTTGTCTTTCTAGGAATTTGTCCATTTTATCTAAGTTGTTTAATTTATTGACATACAATCATTCATAGTATTCCTTTATAATCCTTTTTATTTCTGTAAGATCAGTAGTTATGTCCCCTCTTTCATTTCTGATTCTAGCAATTTGAGTTTTCACTTTTTTTTCTTGGTCAATCTAACTAAAGGTTTGTCACTTTTTTTGATCTTTTCAAAGAACCAGGTTTTGGTTTCATTGATTTTCTCTATTTTTTTTTTTCTATTCTTTTATTTCATTAATTTCTACTCAAATGTTTATTATTTCCTTCCTTCTGGTTCATTTAGGTTTAGTTTGCTTTTCTTTTTTCTAGTGCCTTAAGGTGGACAGTTAAGCTATTGATGTGAAATTTTTCTTCTTTCTTTAATATAGGCATTTACAACTGTAAATGTCTGCTTTAGCTGCATTTCATAAGTTTTGGTATATTATGTCTTCATTTTCATTTATCTCAAAATATTTTCCAATTTCCATTTTAATTTCTTCTTTGACCTGTTGGTTATTTAGGAGTGTGTTGCTTAATTTCCACATATTTGTGAGTTTCCCAAATTTCTTTTATTATTGATTTCTCATTTCATTCCTTTATGGTCAGAGAACATAATTTGTATTATTTCTATCCTTTTAAACTTACTGAAATTTGTTTTATGGCCTAGCATATGGTCTATAGTAGAGACTGTTCCATGTGCACTTGAGAAAAATGTATTTTCTGTTGTTGGGTGGAGTCTTCTGTAGAAGACTAGTTGTTTTTCTGTCTAACTGTTCTCTCCAGAAATGAAAGTAGAGTATTGAAGTCTCCATTTGTCATTGTTGAATTGTCTATTTCTCCCTTCATTTCTTTTTTTATCAAATCATATTTTTTATTGTAGAATGTAACATACACACATAGAAGTGATAACCAAGTGTAATTTAACAAGTAGTTAGCAAATTTCAAAGAATGTTATGGGTTACAGTTCCACAGTTTCATTTATTTCCTTATTGTGAAATATAACGTATGTACAAAAAGATAGTGTCTTTCAAAGCATGATTTAGCAGGTAGTTATATAGGAAATTTACAAAAATGTTATGAGCTCCAGAACCGTAGTTTCAGTTATTTCCTTGTTGTGAAATATATATATACAAAAGGGTGATCACTTTCAAATTACAATTTAATAAGTAGCTATAGAATAAATTTTGAAGGATGCTATGGTGTACCCATAACTGCAATGTTCCACCATTTCAATTCTTTCCTTCTAGCTATTCTAATACCCTAGCAACCAAGAAAAAGAAAATTATAAAGAGATCCAGTCTTCATAATCCTTTGTTAAATTCCATCTTGTCTATTGCTACCCCTTCCTCTAGTCTAATCACTTACCCAGACTTCGGGGATGTCTAGGCTGTGACCCCCCCTAACTTGTTCATGTTGAAAAGGAAGTTGACTTTATGTGAAAAGGGGACACATGAGGTTGATGTTCTTAAAGAGGCTGTTGCCTCTTTCCCTTTATTTCTCTCAGGTTTCTTTTCATGTGTTTTCAGAGTCTGTTATTAAGGACATGTATGTTTTATGTTTATAATTGTTACACCTTCCTTATGGCTTGATCCTTTTATCATTATAAAATGTCTCTCTTTATCTCTGGTAACTTATTTTAAAGACTATTTTGTCTGATATTATTAGTATAGCCACTCCAGCTTTCTTGTGGTTGCTGTCTTTCTCTTTCTGTTTGTATCTTAGAATCTAAAGTGTGTCTCCTATAGACAGCATGTAATTGGAACTTGTTTTTTTAATCCTTGTCATTGAATTGTTTAATCCATTCACATTTAATGTTATTATTGACATAGTTGGATTTGCATATGCCATTTTACTTTTCGTTTTTTATTTCTCTCTTCCTCCTTTACTACTTTCTCTTGCATTAAGTGAAGATTTTTTAATGTAGCATTTTAATTTCTTAAATGATTTTTTTAAGTTATTTCCTTAGTGGTTGCCCTAGGGCTTACCATATACATCTTGGCTTATCAGAATTAGCTTCCGGCTTTAACTATCTTAATTCCAGTAAAGTGTAAAAATTTTACTCCTATATAACTCTAAATAACATACACATGCCACACATACTGCAATAAACTTTATTTACAAAACAACCAAAACACATTAGGAAAAAAAGGAGGAATCCCATGTATTTCCTGAGAAATAAGACTCTAATATTATGCATTTTATGGTATCTGGGATTAGGTAATAGTGGTTAAGAAATTTGTATTTAAACTTTAGATAGATACGTTTCTTAGTGAGAGATTTTCACACAGGTGGGTGTTAAACACAGCATTCTAGATCCTGCTTCTATTCATTAGTGAGCTAGTAGCCCACAGCTATTTCTTTTACTGTACTCAAAATGTGAGCAGTCAGAACCCAATGAATCTTGATGCCTGCATGGTGAGCTTTATAAAAGAAAGAGTCCAGGTACAAAAGTGTCAGGACTTTTTAGTAGTGAATAGTTGTTTTGTGAATTAGCAAATAGTTACTTTGGTTCTGTATAATTTTGAGAGGACACAGTCCTTTAATGTGGTGTGGGTGAAAAAGTTGTTAGTTATGTTCTTTAATGTGTAGAATCAGCATTGGTTTGTGGAAGATATTCTCGTCCAATTGATACCAGACAAGGGCAGTGGATTCTCTGCCTGATGCACTCAAATGTCCATCCCTGAGACACCAGGTTACAAGGAGAGAAAGAGTTTATTGCTAGGCTTGAAGCAGGAGATCAGATGGCCTATCTGCCTAAGAGTCTGTCTCCAAGAACCTCAGTAATTCTGATGGTTTGGTTTTTTTTTTAAATTTTATTTATTTTTTTTACTTTTTATTTTGAAATAAATTCAAACTAACAGGACAGTTGCAAAAATAATACAAACCCCATACACAGAATTCCAGCCTACCCCAACCCCCCTCCACCAATACCCACTGATAGTTTTGTAGTATCAAAAGATGGTTAGGTTTTTGGATAATGAGCACAATGACTCCAGATGATTTAATTAAAGGTGATCTAATTATTAAGCATATGCAGGTTGATTGCATGCTTTGTCACAGAAGGTATGTAAGAAAATGGCAGCCTTAATATGATGATGGGTGTGCCGGTTTGAATGTATTGTGTCCCCCAAATGCCATTATCTTTGTAGTTTTGTGGGGCAGAAGTTTTGGTGCTGGTTAGATTTGCTTGGAATGTGCCCCACCCAGCTGTGGGAGATGATTCTGATGAGATGTTCCCATGGAGGTGTGGCCCCACCCATTCAGGGTGGGCCTTGATCAGTGGAGCCATATAAATGAGCTGACTCAGAGAGACGGAACTGAGTGCAGATGGGAGTGATGTTTTGAAGAGGAGCAAGCTTGCTAGAGAGGAGCATCCTGGGAGAAAGCCATTTTGAGGCCGGAGCTTTGGAGCAGATGCTGGCTGCCTTCCCAGCTAGCAGAGGTTTTCCCCACGCCATTGGTCATCCTCCAGTGAAGGTGCCCGGTTGCTGATGTGTTGTCTTGGACGCTTTGTGGCCTTAAGACTGTAACTGTGTAGCAAAATAAACCCCCGTTTTATAAAAGCCTATCCATCTCTGGTGTTTTGCATTCCAGCAGCATTAGCAAACTAAAACAGATTTTGGTACCAGAGAAGTGGGGTGCTTTTGCTGCTGAGTTTGCAAATACCAAACATGTTGTAATGGCTTTTTAAATGGATAAGGGGAAGATTCTGGAAGAATTGTGAGGAACTTGATAGAAAAGGCCTAAACTGCTTTGAAGAGACTGTTTGTGGAAATATGGACTCTAAAGATGCTTCTGATGAGGACTTGAGCAGAAATGATGAATGTGTTGTTGCTAACTGGAAGAAAGGCAATCCTTGTTTTAAAGTGGCAGAGAATTTGGCAAAATTGAGTCCTGGTGTCAGATGGAAGGAAGAGTTTGAAAGCGACAACCTGGAATACTTAGCTGAGGAGATCTCCAGACTACGTGTGGAGGACATACCCTGGCTTCTCCTTGCAGCTTATAGTAAAATGCGAGTGGAGAGAGATAAACTTAGAACTGAACTCTTGGGTTCAAAGAGACCAGAAGCTGATTGCTTGGAAAATTACGAGCTTCCCTGGGGTGGAATCCCTGAAGCTATAGCCCAACATAAGGATGTAACCAAACACGGAACCCAGCCGCCATTTCAGTACAAGCCAAGATTGGAAAAGGAGTTAAGCAGAAAGGATTTGTGGAAAGTCCTATTGTCTGATGGCTTTGACCCCTGTGTGCTTCATGCAAAGCCAACGGAATTTTTGCGAGATCTTTATAGACAGAGCCATTGCCAGTCTGGACTGGAGGAGACCAGTGTTGCCTTGGATGCTTTGTGGCTTTAAGACTGTAACTGTGTAGCGAAATAAACCCCCGTTTTATAAAAGCCTATCCATCTCTGGTGTTTTGCATTCTGCAGCATTAGCAAACTAAAACAATGGGTGTGATTTTTACTATTATTAATAAGGTATAGGTCACTTATAGGTTAAAGTCTAAGCTACTGTGCATGTCAGGTGGGCCTGTTTTGGTTAGATCCAGTTTTGGTTATCAAGATAACTTTGTAATTGGGGTGAGTTAGTCCTGGGCTGACCCAAGGCCCTTTATTAATAAACATTAGGGACTGTCTTTAGTGATCATAAGATTCTAAAGTCCAAAAAAAAAACAGATAAATGGGTACAAGTAAAATCAATCATAAGGTTTTTACAGTCCCAAGGGCATAAGATAAAGGCTGTGTAAACATTATCAGAGAACAGGGCAGCTGGATTACTAGATCAGAGATTTCAGGTATTTCCCTCTGTCTACTCTGATTTTCCAGAAAGTAAAAAAGGAATATCTATATAATGATTCAGTAATCATAGTCATCACTTAAATCCTAACTTTTTGGTTACACTGTCCTGTCTTTTGCATCTCATTTTCTTTCAGTAAGGTAGGGGCTGCTGACTATGACTTGTTTTTATTGCCTCAGATGAGAGACTATTTTTGGAGTATGGCTCCTAGGAGAAAAAGAGTCATTCTAGAGCCTAGTCCTCTGTCCTGAACCAAGCTACTGGACTGTGAAATAGAAGGATCTCCTTAGTGAGTTCGAGGTACAGGCTCTGAGCGTGTCAATGGAAGCCTCTTAGTTGTACGACCCGACCTTTGTAAAGGCCAGGATTGCGAAGGAGTGTGGTCAGACAATGTGAGGAACCTTGTAAGAGCATTTTATTGTGTAAGTTAGTTGGTGGCCTTGATTTGAATGTTCTTCTGGCAAATAATTAGTATTTTTGCTTGCTAATTACATGGACTTTTTTTTTTTCTTTCTTAATGAACTATGCCAAATAGTTGAGCTTTTGGGAGTGACTGGAAGGGTCTGCCTTTGTGACTGAGCCCTTGTCAATGGAGTAGCTGCTTCCTGGTGACTAGAGGTAGCTAAGAGTTCTGGGTCTTGAAATAAATTGGAAAGGCAGTTGCAGATGAAATTGCTGAGAGCACTAGAGAAGAAATGGATAATTGGCAGTTTCTTCCAGAATGTTCCAGCCCTTGTTCCCAAATATGAAGTGAATGACCCCCACATGGCAGGAGAGCATAGTCTCTCTTCTCTTTTTAGTTCTGCAGCCTCAAACCATTCTTTGTTTCTGTAAATCTGTATTTATACGGCAAAAACCTCTGGTTTACACATGTCAAGTCCATTGGTAATAGACTGGATCTCCTACCTATAATTTTATGGTGTGGTAAATTAAATTTAGGTTTTAAACTTAGCATTAACTTTTTACAGGTATCTGAGCTATGTGATGGATGTTCTTTATTCTGCTAATCTTTTAATCAGCAGGATCCAGCATATGCTATTTCCAGTTTCTTTAGGTAAGCATTAAAAACTTGGGAAGGGGGAGAGAGAATGAATGGGAGAAAGAGCCAAGTGTGATGTGTTTATGTGAGGCAGATAGACACCGAACTACAAAAAAGGAAAAAGGAATCCAAAAACCTTAGATCCTTCTTTGGGATCCTTTCTTTAGAGGCCTGTGGTTTGAGGAACATTCCTTTATTCTTCTGTAACTGCTTCCTTATTTTTGCAGCTGTTTCTGAATGCTAGGAGTTGAGAGCCAGAGGGGCAGTCAAGGTGACCTAGAGCTGCTGCTCTGCTTAGCAGGTCAGGAAGAAAGGTATTTCTGTTACCAGACAAAAAGGTGGGTTCTCTGCCGGCTGCACGTAACAGCCAATCCATGACACAGGGATTTCAATGAGAGAAAGAGTTTATTGCCCTGCACGAAGCAGGAGATCAAATGGCCTGTTGGCTTAAAAATCTGTGTCCCCGAACTACAGTAATTCTAATGGTTTTATAGTATCAAAAGATGGACAGGTTTTAGGATAATAAACACAGTGGCTCTAGGTGATGTAATTAGAAGTGATCTAATTATTGATCATGCACAATTTGATTACATAGTCAGAGAAACTGTGTAAGAAAATGGCAGCCTTAATATGATGATGGATGTGATTTTTAGTATTAGAATGAGGTATAGGCACTTACAGGTTAAAGTCTAAGCTGCTGTGCATGTCAGATGGGCCCATTTTGGTTAGACCCAGTTTTGGTGATCAAGATAACTTTGTAATTGCAGTGGGTTAGTTCTGGGCTGACTCAAGGCCTTCATTAATAAACATTAGGGGCTGGCTGTCTTTAATGATCATGAGATTCTGAAGTCAAAACCTGGATAAAATGGGTACAAGGTAGGGTCAGTCACAAGGTTTTTACAGTCACAAGGACACAAGATAAAGGCCATACAATCATTATCAGAGATCAAGGCAGCTGAATTATACTTTAGAGATTTCAGATGTTTCTCTCTGTCTACTCTAATATACCAGAAAGTAAAAAAAGAATATCTATATAATGATATAATCATAATCATACCTTAAATCTTGGTTACATTTTCAATTAAATCTTGGTTACATCTTGGTTACATCTTGGTTAAATCTTGGTTACATTTTCAATTGACTTATTATATAATGGGATCAGAAGGTTGGGAAGGGGTTAAGGTCTATAGTAGTTTGAACCTTGCCATTCGTGGTCTTTGGCTGTTTCCCAGCAGCTCTCCCCAGTCTCTGGCTCTCTGGAGAGGGGCTGCTTTTGCTGCTCCTCCCTAATTACTATTGACCCTGAAGTAAGAAAAAGATTTTTTGTTTTCATCTGGGGAAAGGTTGATTTTTGTTTTTTTGAAGGGACCTCTTGCTAGGAAATATGGACATACAATAATGGTTCAGTTTACAAAATACTGGTTTCTAATTATAACCTATATAAAGCCTAGCCACAAAGGGAATCATTAGGCATCACTCAGATCCTTAATTCCTTTCTTTTTTCCATCCTGTATCTTGAGTACTTAAAAAAGAAATCCTTCTTAAACTGTGGGCAGTTCTTCATCTTAACCCTTATTTTCTCACTCCATTTATCTTTCTCAAAGGTCAAACTGGAACTGTAGTCATATAACTGTAGACTATTAATCTGCTAATGGAAGGAAGAAGTCATTACTATTGGATGGCAATATATTATTCTGTCAGCAGACCTAAACAGGTAGCTCTTCAGTAGGTGAAATTTTAGCTTTTCCTGAATTATTGTGAACAAGAAGAGAATTATTCTTGGCTCCATAGGCACCTAATCAGTCCAAATTCTCTGGCCAGGGAACAGGTTTATACAAGAATGGCTAAGGTATCAGACCTCTTTTCTGTTGAACTTTGAAACCTTGCAGATGAGCAGTGCCAGGATCACAGAACCATAAGAGCTGAAAGGACCTAAGAGGCATCTGTTCCAGTCTTCTTCCCAAATCATCATCTCGTTTGTTGGGGGAAATATCCAGCCACTGCTCGAACAGTTTAGTGACATACTTACTGCTTCAGGTTACAGGCTTTTTTAAAAAATTCTGTATTCATTTGCATTTGTTTTTGGCTCTTTTAAAATTAGAGCAGTTGTAGGTTTGCAGAAAAGTCATGCAGAAAGTACAAGAGTTCCCACATATACCCTGTCTCAGACATGCAGTTTTCCCTATTAACACTTTGCATTAGTTGATACCTATGTTACAATTGATGAAGCAATATTATAATTATGCTATTAACTATACTACATAGTTAGTGTTAGGGTTCACTCTTTGTGTAGTATAGTTCTATGGGTTTTGTATTTTTATTTTTATTCTGGTAGCTTATATACAACCTACAATTTTCCATTTTGTCCACTTTCAGATATACAATTTAGTGTTGTTAATTACATTCACATTGCTGTGCCTCCATCATCATCATCATTAACAAAACTTTTCCATCACCCCAAACAGAAACTCTGTACCAGTTAAGCATTTACTCTCTACCCCCTCCCCCATCAGGCCTCTAGTAACCTATATTCTAGTTTCTGACTCTGTGAACTTGCATATTCTAATTATTTCACAGATTATTCAGATTTTTAAATGATAAGAATCTTCCTTATATTGGAATCTTCCTCCTTATAACCTGAACCTATTAATTCTGTTTCAACTTTCAGGTACAACACCAAAAAATTTATTTTGCTCTTTACATGTTAATTTCTTCAAATATCTGAAGGGCTAACATATATACCACTGCCCTTCCAAAGGCAAAGCATCCTTCGTTTCATCAATTGTTCTTCATATGAAATGTGTTTTTTTTTTAAATTAAAAAAATTATTTTTTCTTTATTAGAGAAGTTAAGGTTTTATAGAACAGTCATGCATAAAATACAGGATTCCCATATACCACTCTGTTATTAAAAGCTTGCATTGGTGTGGAACATTTGTTACAATGATGTAAGCACATTTTATAATCGTGCTGTTACCTATAGTCCATGGTTTAACTTAAGGTTCACTGTTAGTGTAGCTCTATGGATTCTTTTTTAAAAATTTTTCTGATGCCATATATACAACTTAAAATTTCCCCTTTTAATCACATTCAGATATATATTTCAGTACTGTTAATTACATTTACTTTGTTGTGCCACTATCACTGCCGTTGATTACCAAAACATTTCCATCATTCCAAATAGGAATCTTGTACATTTTAAGCCTTATCTTCCTATTCCCTATCTCCACCTTGTCCCCTGTTAACTTGTGTTCTAGATTCTTACTCTGTGAGTTTGCTTGTTCAAATTATTTCAAATCAGTGAGATCATACAATATTTGTCCTTTTGTTTCTTACTTACTTCATTCAACATGAAGTTTTCAAGGTTCATCCATGTAGTCACATATATCAGAACTTCATTCCTTTTTATGGCTGAATATATTCCATTGTATGTGTATACCACATTTTATTTATACATTCATCAGTTAATGGACACTTCGGTTGCTTCCATCTTTTGATAGTTGTGAATAATGCCACTGTGATATTGGTGTGCAATTATCTGTTCGAGTCCCTGCTTTCCATTCTTTTGAATATATACCTAGTAGTGAGAATGTTGGGACATATAGTAATTCTGTGCTTAGCTTCCTGAAGAAATGCCAAACTGTCTTCTACAATGGCTGAACCATGTTACATTCCCACCAGCAATGAATGAATGTTTCTATTTCTCTGCATCCTTTCCACCACTTGTAATTTTCTCTTTTTTTTTTTAATAGTAGCCATTCTAATGGGTATGAAATGGTATCGCGTTGTGGTTTTGATTTTCATTTCCCTAATAGCTAATGATGTTAAACATCTTTTCATGTGCTTTTTACCTCTTTGTATATCCTCTTTGGAGAAATGTCTATTCAAGTCTTTTTCCCATTTTTTAATTGGGTTGTTTGTCTTTTTTGTTGTTGAATTGTAAAGATTTCTTTATATATTCTGGATATTAAACCCTTATTGAATATGTGGTTTCCAAATATTTTCTCCCATTGAATAGATTGTCTTTTCACTTTCATGATAAAGGCCTTTGAGGCTCAAAAGTTTTGAATTTTGATGAGGTCCCATTTATCTATTTTTTCTTTTGTTGCTTTTGCTTTGGGTGTAAAGTCTAAGACATCACTGCCTAACATAAGATCCTCAAGATGCTTCCCTATGTTTTCTTCTAGGAGTTTGAAGGTTCTGGCTCTTACATTTAGGTCTTTGATCCATTTTTGTTTAAGGTTTGAGGTGGGGCATACGAAATGGTTTTGAAGTCTCTGGCATACTGTGACATACTTAGGATATATTCTATCTTCTCAGTTTACCTCTTGAAATACAGTGTTTGGATGTGCCTTGCACTAAGTAAGCATTCAGTAAATGTTTAACTGAATTGAATGGCACGTTGAAGTGGATCCAGATATGATCTGACTAGCTATTACAGGAAGATTTTTAGTACCCAGGATATGGACATATTTTATTTGCAGTATCCACTTGCATTGAATTTTTCAGCATTTGAATTGCATTGTTGGTTCGTAACAAGCTTGCATCCCACTAGGGACTTCAAGTCTGTTTAAAGTGACATGCTGTGAAGCCAGCTCTCTCTCATCTAATACTTGTTCAGTAGCTAGTGTTTTGTTTTGTTTTGTGGTGGTGTTTTATTATTATTTTTAATGTTACCTGCTCATTATAAAAAAATTAAACAGTCCATAAAAGTACAAAGAACAAAGTAAAGTAGAATGATCTAAAATCCCACCATCCAGAGATAGCTATTATTACTGTTTTGCTGGATCTCCTATTAAACAACCTGGTTTTTTTTTTTGTTTTTTTGTTTGTTTGTTTGTTTGTTTTTGGTAGCTAACTCTTTATTCTTATTAAAATGTATCTTGTTTCAACCCATCATTCTAGTTTATCAAGATTTACTTTGAATCCTGATTATGCCATTCCATATATTGGTTATTTTTGCAGCTTTTTATCATCAGTACATTTGATATTATGCCTTCTGCATCTTTTTCAGAATGCTTTGATCTGATTCTAATGCTGCTACTGATTTGGTCAATAATTTGGGACTAATTCCTCCCCTTTCTGGTCTTTGACTGCTGTTATCACATAAAATGACCTTGAAGACTGAAAAAATTCCTTAAGAAACAACTGCAGTCTTCTTTGTAAAGATAAATATTTTAAGAAAAAGATTGTGGGTGGGAAGTCATCAGTGAGGGCCAGACTAGAAAAATAAGAATAGGAAACCAAGGGCAATAACAGAGTGGCCCAAATCCTCTCCTAAAACTGCAGCAGAGGAGTTCACCAGTTGGAGAATTAAAGAAAAAAAAAAAAAAAAATTGTAGCAAGCATTAATTCTTATTTGAATAATTAGAGAGAACATGCCATTTACCTATAAAAAGGCAGCTTTGGAGTGAGGATGGCTGGGAGAGCCTTAGTGAGAAAAAATATTCTCTTTATTTTCTCTTTTAATTACTAGTAAGCTTGGTGGTCATAATAAAGGTTCTTCTGAGTTGGGGTCCTTAGAGAGAGAGAAGTGTGAAACTCAGTGCTGCTTTCTAGTTCTCCCCTCCACAAGCCTTGCCTTGTACATTGCATTTCCCCTGGGTTCTCAGAGAAGGTGTGTGATAATCTGAAACTAAGGCAATGTTTTAAGAAGGCAATTAATGACATGGTAAGAATTTTTAGCTCCAGTAGATTAATCGTTAAATGAATTATGTCTGCATTTTACTGTCATTTTACTATGTTATCAGCCTAATTATAAATATAGTGTTATACAGTAGAAGATAATAATAAGCTAAAGAATTATGCATTCAGTGATCAGACTTCAGGAATTTCTAACTTTGAGGAAAAATTTTCTTCTTAAATTGTCTCTTGCTGTTCTTTTTATGTAGGTTTTGATTAATTTTACCTCAATTATACTTTTCTCCCTGGGGCCCAGATATTGTGCATGCTCTAGCAAAGTGGGCTCCTGTTGTAAGAGGTTTAATGAGATTTTTTTAGTTCTAATTCATTTCTATATAATTTCTTTAAAAATCAGTAATGTGAGTGGAATGTCAAACATAGGATGTGCATTTTCTCTACTCTGCGCACCAAAAATCATTAATTTCTCACTCATTTGACACCATTTTCTTATGATAAAAATACTTAATCTCATGGTAGCTCTAGAGACAGTGGGTTCCAGTTGGTCTCTCCTCTCATGCATTCATCTTGGTGACACCATGACACCACTGAAAAGGCGGCAGGAGTGGTTGTCCTAGTTGGAACTCATTCTGGGTGGCAGGAGTCAGGTTTCTGAACAGGGCTTTTAGTATACCTGATCGAGATGATTTCCTAGGTGGGATTCAGATAGGGATGAATTAAAATCTGTTCCCTTCAGCTGTTTAATCTGAAGTAAACTATTTAAAAACTAAAATATTTGATAAATTTAAAGAGTACATATTAGCGCTCATGTTATAAAGCTTGATGATAAAATGAACATCTATGAACCACTTACCTTAAGAAATAGAAGTTTACCAGCCCACTGAGGAGCCATTTTTATTTCTTTTTAATTAATGTATTCTTTTAATGTGGTAAAATGTGTAAAATCTTAGGTGTATAACTGAAAACTTTTTGCATATGCATACACCTGTGTAATCACCATCTGGATCAAGACATAGAACATTTCCATCATCTCAGAAATTCGCTCATGTTCCTCCCTTTCAAGTCACAAGACCCTTTACCCAGAACTGTGTACCTTTCTAATTTTTCTCACCATGAATTTGTTTTGCCTATTCTTGAACTTCATGTAAATGAAATCATAAATACCTCTTCTTTTGTGTCTGCCATCTTCCTCAATATAGTGTTTTTGAGATTCATCCACATTGTGGTTTGTATCAGTTCGTTTCTTTTTATTTCTGAGCAATATTTCATTGCATAAATATACTACAGTTTATTCATTCTCCCTATTTTAAAAAATTTTTATTGTTGTAATATACATAACACAAAATTTTCTATTTTAACCACTCTTGTTTGTTTTTAATTATGCAAATTTTGCTCCAACTTTTTTTTTTTTCCTACTCTGATACAGGGCACATTGCTACCAGCAAAGTAGTACAAATTTTGCTCTTATTAAGGCAAACCTAAATTTAAAGCAACATTCAACACTTTATTATTAATTGAACATTTTTTAAATGGAAGAAATCTATTTAGTACTTCTCTATTTCCACTCAATTACCTTTATTTTTTGAGTATCTTTTTGTTAGAGAAGTTGTAGATTACAGAAAAATAATGCAGAAAGTACAGAGTTCCTGTTTTACCCTTCCTACCCCCCAGTTTCCCTATTATTAACCCTGCATTAGTGTGATATCATTCTTAAAATTGAAACAATATTATTATAATTATACTATTAACTATATTCCATAGTTTACATTAGGGATTTCTATGTTGTACAGTTCTGTGGTTTTTAAAAAATTACTTGGTAACCTATTGTGATGGTTTGAAGCTATGTACCCCAGAAAAATGTGTTCTTAAACTTAATCCATTCCTGTAGTTGTGAGCCCATTGTAAGAAGGACTTTTTGATGAAGTTACTTCACTTAGGATGTGGCTCATCTCAGTCAGGATGGGTCTTAATCCTATTCCTGGAGTCCTTTATAAGCAAAATGAAATTCAGACAGATGGAAAAGAAAGCCACAGAGGGAGCAGCCAGAAGCTAAAAGTCAGTGAACACAGAAGAAAAAGGAAAGACCAGGAGAGGCCACCATGTACATTGCCATGTGACAGAGGACCAAGGATCGCTGGCCTCTAGCCCCAGAATGCCAATCTTTGGGAATAAAGCATAGCTTTGATGATGCCTTGCTTTCGACTTTCACTAGCTTCAAAACTGAAAGCCAATAAATTCTCATTGTTTAAGCCAACCCATAGTGTAGTATTTGCTTTGGCAGCCAGAAAGCTAAAACATATATACAACCTAAAATTTCCCTTTTCAACCATATTCAAATTTATATTGCAGTGCTGTTAATCATGTTCACAGTATCATCCCACCATCCCACCATCCATAACCAAAACTTTTCCATCAGCCCAAACAGGAGCTCTGTAACTTCTCATTCCCTGTCCCCACCCTGGTCCCTGATATGCATTCTAGTTTTTCACTTAACAGATTTGCTTATTGTAATTATTTCGTATCAGTGAGATCATATACCACAATTGTTCTTTTTTGTCTGGCTTATTTCACTCAACATAATGTCCTCAAGGTTCATCCATGTTGTTGCATGTATCAGAATTTCATTCCATTTTATGACTGAATAATATTCCATTATATGTATATACCACATTTTATTTATCCTTTCATCTGTTGATGGACATTTGGGTTTCTTCCACCTTTTGGCAATTGTGAATAATGCTACTGTGAACATTGGTATACAAATATCTCTTCGAGTCTCTGTTTCTAGTTCTTTTGGGTGTATACTCAGAAGTGGGATTGTGGGGTCACATGGTTGTTCTGTGTTTAACTACTTGAGGAACTACCAAACCATTTTTCACAGCAATTGCACCATTTTACATTTCCGCCAGCAAATGTTTAAGGGTTCCAGTTTCTCCACATTTTTGCCAACATTTGTTTTTTTCTGTTTGTTTTTTTTTTAAATAATTGCTATACTCATGGTGTGTGAAGTGTTATCTCATTATGGTTTTCATTTGTATCTCTCCAATGGCTAATAATGTTGAACATCCTTTCATGTGATTATTGGCCATTTGTAGATCTTCTTTGAAGAAATGTCTATTCAAATCCTTTGCCAATTTTTAAATTGGGCTGTTTGTCTTTTTGTTATTGAGTTGTAGTGGTTCTTTATATATTATGAATATTAACTCTTAACAGATGATTTGCAACTATTTTCTCCCATTCTGTAGGTTGTCTTTTCACTTCTTAATCTTATCCTTTATGACTTTCTATTTCTTTTTCAGTTGGATTCTCTTAAACCTCTGGTCTTACTTGTCATCTTCTCCACCTCTTTCTTTCCTTTCTGTTCTTGTACCCTTCATTGGCTCCTCCTTCACGTGCAGAATAAAATTTAATCTCTGTAGCATTCGTTACTTGCTCTCTGAAATCTGAGTCCTTATTTGTCACCTCACTTCAGCTATGCCAGACCACCTACAGTTCTCTGGAAAAACAATGCTCTTGGTTCTGTGTGTATTGTTTCCTCCCTGCCTGCAATGTCTTCCCCAGCTTGTCAGTTTACCTCCTGAAATAGTGCATCTCAAGTATCACCTCATCCTTAAAGTTGGGCCTGGCCATACTACAGTATTAACTATCTACTTGTCTGTCTTCTTTATTAGACTGTGAGCTCTTTAAAAGCACAGAATATCTGTGTCTTATTCATCTTAGTAACACAGTGTCTGTGTTCAGTGAATGTTTGTTGAACATAGATCCACAAACAAAAAGTTCCTCTGTCTTGATCAAGTGGGGATTCAGGGTGCTGACTGGCCTAGTCTGGGATGGGAACAATAGTACTTCAGCTACTGTGGGGCTAATAGATGGGGCCAATAAAGGCAAGTCAGAGATGGCATCTTATAGAATCATTGAACAAAAATGCCATGCAGACTGTCCAAAAGTGACTTGAACTCAAGGGGCCAGGCAGAATTTGGGAAGAATTTGGGTACAAGCCAGTGGAACAGGTACCAGGGATACTAGAGCAAGAAGGTTTGAAGGAAAAGAGCTAAGGGTAAAAATCTAGAAGAAAATACTCTGAGCCAGATAGGATAGCTGCAACAGCTTTTCTAATATTGTGAGCATGGACAGGTTAGGATGAGTGTGAAAAACACATCTTTCCTTGTACAGTTTCATAAGTACTGAATGTTTCTTATGATCTAGCACTGGAGGTCAAACAGATCAGTAAAAAGAAAAACCTTTGCAGTCAGCAGAGGTCTGAGGCTATTCTGCCAGGTGCTTTAATCTATAAGGGTTTTCTTAAAAAGAGAGGCAACCCAGTATAGAGGAATTAGAAAGTCTCAATGAAAAGAATAGGAATATTAAAGGAAAGGCTTGTAAGTGCCATGAACATCCTTGGCAAAAAAAAAAAAAGCAGTTCATCTTATCTCAAATATAGCCAAGCAGAGAGGGTAGTTGGGAAGGAGATAAAGACTGCCTCTTGCACCTTCTTAACTAATGTGTGTCACTGTGTCTTTGGAAATTGAGACCATTCAAAAATCAGTCTTCTAGTGTTCTTCAGACTGCTGTTGAGGCATTGGGACTCAGTGAAAATGGGTCATTTTTTAAGGGAGAACGGGAAGGAGGGAGGGAAGGTTGAAGGAGTAAAGAATAAAGAAATTAAGTGGAGGGAGGAGTGGAAGGTGGAAGGGAGTTAAATCTCACGGTATTGACATGCTCCTACCCCATTTTACTTGTTCTGAAGATCAAAAGCTCTACTATTTCCCTCTGTTGTCAGCTGCTGAAATTCCTTCCTTTGAGGTTTTCATTGTATCTGTGACCTGTAATTGTCACTTCTAATGCTAAGTGCTTTCTCTTCTCTATGGAATTGACTAAACTAACCTAAATTTAGAACTCTGGTGGGCAAGACCTCCATGCCATCTTGCTACATACCTCTGCCTCACCCATCATCCTTAGCTCTGAGTGTTTCGGGACTATAACTTGATTTGAAAGGTGGTATTCTACTTTTTATTAATCAAAAATCAGTGTTCTACTGAGGTTGACAATTCATTGTCTCCTGGACAATTTTGAATCAGGATAACAAATTAGAGTTTGGAATACATTACAGATGATAAATGATTTTCTTAAAGAAAAATCCATTTGCTTTGCTTAGTATTTCTGTGATTAATTATGTGCCAGATTAAATGGCTCCATAAAAGTACGTAGTATTTTATTTGATTGCACTTCATGGTGATTAATTAGGCTGTATTCTTGCTTTTTATTTAATTATGCTGACTTTTTTTTTTTTCTGTTCCATTCTCTAGTTAATTAATACAGCATTTATCCGAAAGACTGTTTTAAGGATGGGACCCTGTTTTAGAGGTAACCAAGGCCAGGATTGCTTCTAGGCTGTAAGGGAGTGTTCCCTTTCTTGGTTCTTGTCCGTATTTGTGATGTGAAAAAGTATACTAACTGCAAATAGCTTGGGAAGAACTCTGTTTGGGTTTCCTATATAGTTTAAATAATATATTGAGGATTCTTGACTCAGTTGAAAATTGACTAAGAATGTAGAGGAAAAGCTTGTGATGCAACATGAGTTAAGTAAACAAGTGTGAAGCTAAATATTAGTGTGTTGCATTTGGAAGAGTGGCATTTCCTAGGGTGCTGCAGGGTGGTGATGATGAATTCAGGCATATTTAGCATTTTTATTATTTATCTAGGAATAAAAGTAAGTAATGTGTTAATGAAATGTGTAAGTGATACAGATTTGAGATATTTCCTACATCCATAAGGGCAGAAAAATTATATACATGGACCAGGAAAATAAGTGTCAAAGGAAATAACTCAACTATTCCATAGGGAAAATATATATCTACTTTATAGAAATGCTTAGCATACATAGAGCCAGGCAGATATTTTTAAAAATAGGTCTTCCAGCAATCCATTATTACATATTTACCTAAATGGAATGAAAACTTATATTTGGAAAATGTTTACAGTGACATTCATGCAGTGTCAAAACTGGAAACAATCCAGATGTCCCTCAACTGGAGAATGTTAAACAAAATGTAGTGCATCTATATAGCAAAATTCTACTCAACAACAAAAAGGAATAAACTACTGATACACTAACCCCAAGGATTAATCTCAGTTGCGTTATACAATATGGAAGAAGCCAGACTCAAAAGGCTATATACTGTGTG
Organism: Choloepus didactylus; assembly: GCF_015220235.1. Lineage (NCBI taxonomy): Eukaryota > Metazoa > Chordata > Mammalia > Pilosa > Megalonychidae > Choloepus > Choloepus didactylus. The sequence continues at coordinate 31,579,485 of NC_051321.1, forward strand.
ATTCCATTTATATGACATTCTGGAAATGGCAAAAACAAAGGGGCAGAAAAGAGATCAGTTGTTGCCAAAGGCTGGGATTGGGGGGAGGAGTTGACAAAGGGGCATAGGGGAACTTTTAGGGGTGTTGAAACTGTTCTGTATCTTGATTATGGTGGTGATTAAGTGACTATATGCATTTTTTAAAAACTTTCAGAATTGTACACCTAAAAAGGGTGAATTTTACTGTATGAAAATTATACCTTAATAAGAAAAAAACTTGGAAAAAATTGTATCTTCACAGGGAGAAGTAGGAGGTTCAACTTGTAACCATTACTACCATACTTTAGATATGGCAATTTTTAAAAAATAATTCAAGTGACAGAAGCAAGAATCAGAGGACTTGGATTTTCTTTATGTTGCTTCCAATTACCAAGGTTTTTTTATTTTGTTTTGTTTTGGGTTTTTTTGTTTTGTTTTGTTTTGTTTGTTTTGGAGGGAGGGGATGGGAATGGAGGGATTTGCTGATTGCGTTCCTTAGATGTCAGCCTTTTATAAATCTGTATACCAGTGAGATGGAAAGCACAATTAAGAAGCTCTTGGACCTTATTGGTAGCCATCCAGACATAAATGAGAGGATTTATGAATTGACTCCAATTATTTGGGATTCTTTGGATTTTCTTTTTGTTTTAAAGCTTTGTTTATTTGTTTTGTTTGGGTCCTCTCACTGTTGAATTGTTAGGAGACCTGAAATAGTGCCAAGGGATATTTCCGTCCCAAAACTAACTTCACAGACAACTTCCACACCCCTCTGCACTTAGGCTGGAACAAAAAAACTTCATTACATTGTGTTTTTTTAAGGCAGGTTTGCAAAGAGTTAGGGGTCCAGGGATAGGTGAACCACAAATGCAAAACCATTGCTGACAGCTGCTGTGCCTCCTTCCCCAATATCCCTGTGTTTCCAATGATCTGAACTATATGTGTGTAACGCTTGTTTCTCATGTCCAACTTGGCATACCTCCCTGAAAGCAAACTGTTTCTATTCAGTCTCTAAAAATAGTCCAGTGAGGGAAATTATATGGTGGCAGTATTATGGCATTACTTGCAACAATAATATTGAATATAGCTGTATGACTACTGCTTAATATGCTGACCGCTGACTACCCTGAGCAGATGTGTGGCCATCATTCTGGCTCAGAACATATAGATTACGTATAGCAAGATGTGTATTCCTGGAGTGACTTGCAGAGCAAATGTTCCTGGATCTTTCAGTGTTTTCAACTGAATGATTTTCAGCACTGGTCCTAAAGGAGCTTCTGTGGACCCTAACTAAGACCCCATCTGTTTAACCTCATAATGATTTGTATCCCTATTTATAAAATTCTGTCCCTTCTCCTCCTCCTTGTGTGGTAAATCATGCAGATATACTAGATGAAATCTGCTGTTGAAGCAGAACTCTAATCTTTCTGCTCAGAGTTGAGCTAAACTTATCTGAAATGAGACTTTCTTGAATAGCTATATATATCAGGTGGTTTGTTGTTTACTTACCCTGGCTTAGCATGTTCACCAGTACTCACAGGATCTAGCAAGAAGTAATTAAAGGCTGTAATTAACCTTGTAAAAATGACAAGTTTTAGCAGGGAAAAGAAATAATAAGATGACGTTTAAAATTTGGGGGTGGGTAAATAGTAAGGCACTATGAGATAAAGGCTATGTCAGCAGTGTATCATATTTTAATCCTCTGTTTTTATGCAATTTACTGACTATATATAGTAGACACACAGCTTGTCATCCAGCTGGGACATGCAGGTCCATCTTGGCTAACTAATACTTTGTTGTTAAGTGCTTAACATGCATTTCCTAAGCACCAAACCTTGTGCCCCTAACTCCTGGCTTGTATCCATAGTACCACATGGCATGTTATCATAGGGTAGAACACCACTGCAATTAAGACTTCAGAAGAACATCTGAAGGCCAGCATACAATCATGCTGCACCCAAGATAGAATGTGACAAGGACAGCTGTCCTCCCACAATAGCTCCTTTGAAAAGCTCCAGGAGATGACAGACTAGTGCCTACCACCCATCATTTGCCCCTGGAGAGTTTCTGAAGTGTTTCCTCCCTTCTGTGCAGTCATGGCAGTTCCAGGAAAGAAGAGGCCACTTTAGGCACCAAACCAAACAGTTCTGCTGGGGCCATTTGGCTTTGGGGACCTTTGACTTTAGTCATCATTGGTGTTCTTCCTTCTGTCTGTCCTTTCAAACAAGGGCTTTCTCCTAGAGCAAGAATTCTTACTTTTTCCCCCTCTGTCTTGGCTATCCTTCCAGAGATAGTGTGTACATATGGAAGTGTGTGTTTTGTTTTGGATTTTTGGATTTTTTGCTTTTTCTTTGTATTTTTTTATACAACTGATAGCATTTGCAAACATGGTTCTGCAGCTTGCTATTTTCACTTAACAGTATGTTTTGAAGATTACTTATTTCATTTTTTAAATCAGTGGAGTATTTTAAGGAAAATCTCAAACATCATGTCATATCATCCTTAAATGTTTAGATTTGTATCTTTTAAAAAAATTTTTTTTTACATAATCACAACACCGTTTTCATACTTAACAAAAATAACAGTATTTCCCTAATAACAGAAATACCCAATCCATCCTAAAATGAATATGGAAATGAAAAGGATCCAGAAAAGTCAAAATGATTTTGAAAAAGAAGGACAAGGAGAACTTATACTTCCCAGTTTCACAAATTGCTATAAAGTTTCAGTGATCAAAATGGAGGAGAGCTAACATAGATTAAACATATATATCCAAAGAACAGAATTGAGAGTACAGAAATAAACCTTATATTTATGGTCAATTGATTTTCAACTAAGGTGCTGTGATAATTCAATTGGGAAGAGTTAGTCTTTTCAAAATGGTGCTGGGACAACTGGATATCCACGTGCAGAAAGATTAATTACCTTACACCATATATAAATATCAAATATGTGGTAAAGGACTTATATCCAGAATGTATAAAGAACTCTTACCACTCAAAATTCAAACAACTCCTTTAAAAAATGAGCAAAAGATTTGAGTAGACATTTCACCAAAGAATTGACTAATAAGCCCATGAATAGATTCTCATTATCAATCATTAGAAAAATGGAAAATCCAACATCTGTTTTTCCTCTTGAAAAACTCTCAGCATATTAGGAATATAAGAGAGCTTCCTCAACCTGATAGAGAGCATATACAAACAACCTATGGCTAATATGACACTAAATAGTGGAAGACTATTTTCCCCTAAGGGCAGGAAAAAGACAGGGATGTTTGCTCTCACCACTTGTATTTAACATTGTACTGGAGGTCCTAGACAGTGCAATAAGACAAGAAAAACAAATGAAAGATGTCCAGATTGGAAAGGAAGATGTAAACTGTCTTGACTCTCAGACACCGTGATTGTCTATGTAGAAACCTGATGAAATCTACAAAACTGCTACGAAACTAATGAGTTTAGTAAGGTTGTAGAAAATGAGATCAATATACAAAAGTCAGTTGTAATATTTAGGTCCCTATCTGAGATTCCATAAAAGTTTATCTCTCAGAAACTTAAATCCACCAGAGTGTTCCTATGTCAGACAAGGCCTAAAACCCAGAGGCAATAGCCTTTTTAATAACAGCAATCAGATGCAGCCTCCTTCCCCATAATGTTGCCACTCCTTTTCAATAGGAACAAGTTAGGGTGGCTTCTGCCTAGACACCCCTGAAGATCAAGAAAATGATTAAACGAGAAGAAGGGGTAGCAAGATAGGATTTAACAAAGGATTATGAATACTGAATATTTGTATAAATACATTTTTTTAGATGCTAGGGTATTTGAATAGCTAGAAGGAAATAACTAAAAAGGTAGAATTATAACCCATAACATTCTTTGAAATTTGCTCCGTGCCTACTCATTAAATTGTCTTTGAAAGTTTTCACCTTTCTGTATATATCTTATATTTCACAATAATGAAAGAACTGAAACTGTGTTACTGTAACCCATGACATTCTTTGAAATTACCTATATAACTACTTGTTCAATTATGCTTTGAAAGTTATCACTTTTTGTATGTATGTTATATTTTACAATAAGGAAATAACTGAAATTGTGGAACTATAACCCTTAACATTCTTTGAAAATTGTTCTCTAACTACTTGTTAAATTGTATTTTGAAAGTTATCACTGTTATGTATATATGTTAAATTTCACAATAAAAATGTATAAAAAAAGTCAATTGTATATGTATTGTAGCAACAGACGAATGAAAATTGAAATGGGGGAAAAAATACTATCAACCTCCAATAGCATCCAATCACTTTTTTTCTCTATTTTGTTGTTCATTATGAACTCATGGCATTTTATGTATTTTAATTGTTTCAATTGATTATAGTTTGATTGATGCTGAGATTGTCCTATTTTTGGAGAGTAAGGGGACTTTCATGCTGAATCCCATGTCTTTATTTACTTATTAGAGATATTTTGGAATTACAGAAAATCATAAAATACAGGATTCCCATGTATCATCCTATTATTAACACTTTGCAGTGGTGGTGTACATTTGTTACAATTGATGAAAGCACATTTTTATAATTGTACTATTAATTATAGTCCATGGTTTAACTTACAGTTCACTGTTAGTGCAGTTCCATGAGCTTGCTTGCTTGCTTGCTTGCTTGCTTTCTTTCTTTCTTTCTTTCTTTCTTTCTTTCTTTTTTTTTTAGTTTTCATTGTAGTAACATAAATACTACCCAGCATTTCCCCTTTTAGCCTCATTCAAATATGTAATTTGAGGCTGGTAATTACATTCACAATGTTATGCTACCATCACCACTATCTATTACCAAAACTTTTCTGTTGTCCCAAATAGAAACTCTGAGCATTTTAAGCCTTTAAACTCCCTATTCCCTATCCCTGCTTTGTCTCCTGGTAACTTATATTCTAGATTCTGACTCTATAGTTTGCTTATTATATTTAATTTCTTATCAGTGAGATGATACAAAATTTGTCCTTTTGTGTCTAGCTTATTTCTCTCAACACGATATCTTCAGGGTTCTTCCATGTTTCCAGATGTACCAGAACTTCATTGCTTTTTATAGCTGAATAATATTTCATTGTGTGTATATATCACAGTTTATTTATCCATTCATCTGTTGATGGATAGTTGGATTTCTTCCATCTTTTGGCAATTGTGAATACTTCTGCTATTAACACCGATGTGCAAATATCTGTTTGGGTCCCTGCTTTCAGTTCTTTTGGGTACATACCAAAAAGTGGGATTGCCAGGTCATATGGAAATTCTTTACTTAACTTCCTGAGGAACTGGCAAAATGTTTTCCACAGTTGCTGTACCATTTTACATTCCCACCAGCAATGAATGAGTGTTCCTATTTCTCCACATCCTCTTCAATACTTGAATTTTCCATTTTTTAAGTAGTAGCCATCCTAGTGGCTACTAGTCTAGTGGTTACCCCAGCTCTCTTTTGATTATTACTTGCAGGGTATATTTTTTCCACCCTTTCACTTTTAACCTACTTATGTCTTTGAATTTAAAGTGAATATGTGTAGAAAGCATATAGTTGAATCAGTTTGGTTATATATTTCATCTGTTTTCCTTGTGATTACCATTGGATTAAAATTTAACATCCTAAATATATAACAATTATATTTGATTCGATACTAACTTGAACTTATACATGCACTGTTCCTGTACTCCTGTCCCCGCTCCTTTTTTTGTATTTGTTACAAATTATATCTTTACATTGTATGTTCAAAACCATAGATTTATCATTAGTTTTTATGCATTTGCATTTTAGGACCTGTAGGAAGTAACAAGTGGAGTTACATACCAAAAAAATACAGTGCAATAGTACTGGCATTTCTAATTACCCTAATGGTTACTGTCACTGGAGGTTTTATTTTTTTATGCCTCTTTGCTTCACTGTCTGTTGTCCTTTCCTTTCAGTCTGAAGAACTCCCTTAGCTTTAGTTTAACTGGAAATGTCTTACTCTCTCCCTCATTTTGAAATAAAGTCTCATTAGATATAAAATTCTTGGTTGTCAGTTTTTCTCTCTCAACAATCTAAGTATTTCAGTCCACTGCCTTCTTACTCTGTGGTTTCTAAGAAATTGGAACTTAATCTAATTGGGACTCCCTTGGACATAACATGTTACTTTGCCCTTGCAGTTTTCAGAACTCTCTACTTGTATTTTTTTTTTTTCCAAGATGACAGCAAATATGTCTTACATCATCATTTTTTTCTCACAACTTCAGCTATTTTCCATTATTGTAAAATATAACATACAGAAAGGTGCTAACTTTTGATGTACAGTTCAACAAGCAGTTATTTAGGTAATTTCAAAAATTGTTATGGGTTACAGTTCCACAGCTGCAGTTCTTTCCTTCTTGTGCAATATAGGGTATATAGAGAAAGGTGAAGACCTTCAAAGCACAATTCAGTGAGTAGCTATAGAGCAGATTTTCAAAGAATGTTACAGGGTACAGTTCCGCCATGTCATTTACTGCTTTCCATCTATTCTTACACCACAACATCTAAAAGTATAAATATATTTATATAAAGTTTCAGTATTCATAGACCTTTGTTAAGTTTTATCTTGTTTGTTTCTACCCTGTCCTCTCACTTAATCTCTTTCTCTATCTTCAGGGGTGTCCAGAGAGTGAGTACCCTAACTTGTTCATATTGAAAGGGGGTGTCAACAGTATGGGGAAGGGGACTGCATCTGATTGTTGCTCTTAAAAGAGTCTGTTGCCTTGGGTTTTAGGACTTGTCTGGCATAGGAACACTGTGGTGGATTTAAGTGTGAAAGAAAAAACTTAATGAATGCTTCTTTTTTATAATCTCAGGTAGGGATCTAGGTATTTGAAGACTACTTTCGGTAAGGGCATGGCATACTGTGGCCATTTGGGATGTCTTGCTGGAGCTTGCATAAGAGAAACCTCCAGGATAGCCTCTTGACTCCATTTTGGATCTCTCAGCCATTGTGACCTCAGCTTGTTACCTTTCTTTTTTCCTCCTTTTGGACAAGTAAGCATTTTCAATCCCTTGCTGCCAGGGCCAGGCTCATTCCTGGGAGTTATGTCCCACATCACCAGGGAGATTCTTTCCCCTGGGAGTCATGTCCTTGTGTGTGTGTGGGGAGGGGGTGTAATGAATTTATTTGCTGAGTGGGGCTTAGAGAGAGAAAGGCCACATCTGAGCAACAAAAGAGGTTCCCTGGAGGTGCCTCTTAGACATAATTATAGGAGGGCTCAGCCTCCCGTTTACAACCCTGTTTCACAAGAGAAAGCCTCAAGTTGAGGGCTTGATTTATTAAGTAATGTGTTCCTAATTTACTTAATGTATATTCTGTCTAAGGTAAATGGTCAGTTTATTACATTATCTTCACTTAGTTGTACAATTATCACTCTCAACTTTAAACAATTATCGTAACATAATACATCCCAGAGTTCTTATCAGCTGCTGATTATTCACCCCAAGTATTAGTGTAGTGTTGGTAAGATGTTCCTATTAAATATAGTCTGTAATATGTAGTGGGTAATTTTTCCACATACCACTCTGTTGTTACCCCTTTGCACCAGTGTCATACCTCATAAGTGTATCATGCTAACACTTATTTAGGTTTGTGGTTCTACTCTGGATTACATGCCTTTTGACAACCATTTACAAACATGTTCACCTTCAATGCCTCATTGATACTTATAATCCCATTAACAAACCATAGTCACCTCTGACCATTCCCATACCATTAAGTTCATCCTCATTATCATATCTGTACATATTAATTATCATTCCCCCTTCACTAACTTTTGTCTATGTCTAGGTCCCCCATATTCTACATTATAAGACATTTATTTTACATTTTTCACGCAATTCACATCAGTGGTAACATACAGTATCTCTCCTTTTGTATCTGGCTTATTTCACTTAGCATTATGTCTTCAAGGTTCATCCATTTTGTCATATGTTTCAGAACTTCATTCCTTCTTACTGCTGCGTAGTATTCCATTGTATGTATATGCCACATTTTATTTATCCATTCATCTGTTGAAGGACATTTGGATTGTTTCCATCTCTTGGCAACTGTGAACAATGCTGCTATGAACATCAGTGTGCAAGTATCTGTTCATTTCACTGCTTTCAGATCTTCTGGCTATATACCAAGAAGTGAAATTTCTGGATTGTAGGGAAAGTCGATATCTAGTTTTCTCAGGAACCGCTAAACTGTCTTCCTGAGTGGCTGTACCATTATACAGCCCCACCAGCATTGCATAAGAGTTCCAGTTTCTCCAGATCCTCTCCAGCATTTGTAGTTTCCTGTTTGTTTAATGGCAGCCATACTGGTGTGTGATGATAGCTCATTGTGGTCTTGAATTGCATCTTTGTAATAGCTAGTGAAGATGAACATTTTTTCATGTGTTTTTTAGCCATTTGTATTTCCTCCTCAGAGAAATGTCTTTTCATATCTTATAATTGGGCCTGTTTGTACTATTGTCATTGAGTTGGAGGATTTCTTTATATATGCAAGATATCAGTCTCTTGTCAGATACATGGTGTTCCAGTTTGCTAGTGCTGCCATTTTGCAAAACACCAGAAATGGACTGACTTTTATAAAGGGGGTTTATTTGGTTACAAAGTTACAGCCTTAAGGCTATAGTTTCCAAGATAAGGCATCAACAGTAGGGTACCTTCACTGGAGAAAGGCCATTGGCATCTGACAAACCTCTCTTAGCTTCTCTGTTAGCTTCTCCGGAGCAAAACTCTGTTTTCAAAGGCTGTCTCCAAAATGTCTCTGTAAGCTGCAGCAGTGTCTGGGCCTGTGTGGCTCTTTTTTAAGTACTCCAGTAACCAGTCAAGATCCACGCTGAATGGGTGGGTCACATCTCCGTGGAAACAACCTAATCCAAAGTTTCCAATCAAATCAACACTAATATGTCTGTCCCCACAAGATTGCATTAAAGAACATGGGTTTTTCTGGGGGACATAATATATCCAAACTGGCACATGTTTCCAAATATTTTCTCCCATTGTGTTGGCTGTCTCTTCACCTTTTTGACAAATTCCTTTGAGGTACAGAAGCTTTTGATTTTGAGGAATTCCTGTTTATCTGTTTTTCCTTTCATTGCTTGTGCTTTGGGTGTAAGGTCTAAGAAGCAACCTCCTTATACAAGGTCTTGAAGAAGTTTCCCTCCATTATCTTCTAGGAGTTTTATGGTACTGTCTCTTGTATTGAGGTCTTTGATCCACTTTGAGTTAATTTTTGTATAGGGTCTGAGGTAGGGGTCCTCTTTCATTATTTTGGATATGCATATCCAGTTCTCCCAGCCCCATTTGTTGAACAGACTGTTCTGTCCCTGTTCAGTGGACAAAATCACTTACCAAAATCAGTTGACCGTGTATCTGGGGGTCTATTTCTGAATTCTCAATTCAAGTTCATTGATCAATACCATGCTGTTTTGACCACTGTGGCTTTATAGTAGGCTTCAGAGTCACACAGTGTAAGTCCTCCTACTTCATTTTTCTTTGTTAGTATGTTTTTAGGAATTTGAGGCCCCTTTCCCTTCCAAATAAACTTGATAACTAACTTTTTCAAGTCTGCGAAATAGGTTGTTGAAATTTTGATTGGTATTACATTGAATCTGTAGATCAGTTTGGGTAGGATTGACATCTTAACGTTTAGCCTTCCTATCCATGAACACAAAATATCTTTCCATCTCTTTAGGTCCCCTTTTATTTCTTTTAGTAAAGTTATGTAATTTTCTATGTAGAGGTCTTTTACATCCTTGGTTAAGCTTATTCCTAGGTACTTGATTTTTTTAGTTGCTGTTGTGAATGGTATCTTTTCCTGGAGTGTCTCTTCCATTAGGTCATTTATAGTGTATAGCAACATTACTGACTTATATGCATTAATCTTGGATCCTGCCCCTTTGCTGAATTGGTTTATTTGCTCAAGTAGCTGCGTCTTCAATTTCTCGGGGTTTTCCAGATATAAGATCATATCATCTGCAAATAATGACAGTTTTACTTCTTCCTTTCCAATTTGGATGCTTTTATTTCTTTGTCTTGCTGGGTTGCTCTAGCTAGAACTTCTTGCACAATCTTGAAAAGTAATGTTGACAGCAGGCATCCTGTCTCATTCCTGATCTTAGAGGGAAGACTTTTAGTCTCTCACCATTGAGTACTAGACTGGCTGTGTTTTTTTCATATATACCCTTTATCATATTGAGGAAGTTTCCTTCAGTTCCTACCTTTTGAAGTGTTTTTATGAAAAAAGGATGCTGGATTTTGTTGAATGCTTTTTCAATATCTGTTGATATGATCAAATGATCATCAAATGCTTTTTCCCTTATGATTTGTTAATGTGTTGTGTTATATTGATTGATTTTCTTATGTTGAACCACCCTTGCATGCCTAGGATGAACCCCACTTGGTCATGGTGTGTGATTTTTTTTAAATTGTCTTTGGATTTGATTTGCAAGTAATTTTATTGAGAATTTTTGCATCTATATTCATTAGGGAGATTGGCCTGTAGTTTTCCTTTTTCGTAGCATCTTTATCTGGTTTTGGTATGAGAGTGACGTTGGCTTCATAAAATGAGGTAGGTAGTGTTCCATTTTCTTCAATTGTTTTGAAAGAGTTTTGATAGGAATGGTGTCAATTCTTTTTTGGAAAAGAATTGTTAAAATTCCCCTGTGAAGCCATCTGGCCCTGGGCTTTTATTTGTAGGAAGTTTTTTAATGACTGATTGGATCTGTTTACTTGTGATTGGTTTGTTGAGGTCTTCTATTTCTTCTCTGATCAGTCTTGGTTGTTCTTGTGTTTCCGGGAAATTATCCCTTTCCTCTAAATTGTCTAGTTTGTTGATGTAGGGTTGTTCATAGTATCATCTTATGATTTTAAAAATTTCTTTGGGATCTGAAGTAATGTCCCCCCTTTCATTTATGATTTTCTTTATTTGGGTCTTCTCTCTTTTTGACTTTGTCAGTCTAGCTAAGGATTTGTCAATCTTGTTGATCTTCTCAAAGAACCAACTTTTGGTTTTATTCTCTCTATTGTTTTTTTGTTCTCCATATCATTTATTTCTGCTTTAATCCTTGTTATTTGTTTTCTTCTACTTGCTTTAGAATTAGTTTACTGATCATTTTCTAGCTTCTTCAATTGTTCTATTAGTTCCTTGATTTTAGGTCTTTCTTCATTTTTAATGTATGCATTTAGAGTTATAAACTTCCCCTTCAATACCACCTTTGCTGCATCCCGTGAATTTTGATATGTTGTGTTCTTGTTTTCATTCATCTCTAGATATTTAGCAATTTTTCTTGCAGTTTCTTCTTTGATCTACTGATTGTTTAGGAGTGTGTTGTTTAGTCTCCAGATATTTGTGAATGTTCTAGATCTTTGATGGGTATTGACTTCTAGTTGTATTCCATTATGATCAGAGAATGTGCTTTGAATAATTTGTCTTTTTAAATTTATTGAGTCTTGTTTGATACCCCAGCATATGATCTATCCTGGAGAAAGTTCCATGAGCACTAGAGAAGAATGTATATCCTGGTGATTTGGGATGTAATACTCTATATATGTCTGTTAAGTCTAATTCATTTATCACAATTGTTGAGGTTCTCAATTTCCTTATTGGTCCTTTCTCTAGCTGATCTCTCTATAGGCAAATGTGGTGTATTGAAGTCTTCCACGATTATTGTGGAAACTTTTATTGCTTCTTTCAGTTTTGCCAATGTTTGTCTCATACTTTGGAGCATCTTGACAGGGTACATAAACATTTATAATTATTATTTCTTCTTGGTGAATTTTCACTTTTATTAGTATATTTTGTCCTTCTTTGTCTTTTATGACATCCTTGCATTTAAAGTCTATTTTGTCTGAGATTAGTATTGCTACCCCTGCTTTCTTTTGGCTATAGCTTGCTTGGAATATTTTTTTCATCCTTTCATTTTCAATGTCTTTGTGTTGCTGGGTCTAAGATGAGTCTCTTGTGCACAGCATATTGCTGGTTCATATTTTTTAATCCATTCTGCCAATGTGTGTCTGTTAATTGGAGAGTTTAATCCATTCACATTCAAAGTTATTACTGTGAAGACAGTTCTTGAATCAGGCATCTTGACCTTTGATTTTTAGTTGTCAGATCTATTTTTTCCCTCTCTCCCTTTATTTCCTTTTAGTTACCCTTACTGTGCTCTTCTCCAGGCTTCTCTGTCCTGTCTTTATTTCCCAGCTGGTAGAACTCCCTTTAGTATTTCTTGTAGGGCAAGTCTCTTGTTAACAAACTCTCTCAGCATTTTCTGTCTGTGAAATTTTTAAGCTCTCCCTCAGTTTTGAAGGAGAACTTTGTTGGGTAAAGAACTCTTGACTGGCAATTTTTCTCTTTCAGAATTTTAAATATGTCATACCACTGCCTTCTTGCCTCCATGGTGCCTGCTGAGTACTCAGCACTTTGCCTTATGTTGTTTCCATTGTATGTGGTGAATCACTTCTTCCTTGCTGCCTTCAGAATTTTCTCTTTCTTTTCAACATTTGACAATTTGATCAGAATATGTCTCGGAGTGGGTTTATTTGGGTATCTTCTATTTGGAGTTCATTGGGCATCTTCAATTTGCCTATTTATGTCATTTAGAAGAGTTGGGATGTTTTCCCCTGTAATGTGTGCGAATACTCTTCTTAGCCCTTTATTCCCCTCTTCACCTTCTGGAACACCAATGATTCATATATTTGTGTGCTTCATGTTGTCCATCATTTCCCTGAGATCCATTTCAAATTTTTCAACATTTTTCACAATTTGTCCTTTTGTGCTTTAGACTTTATTGTCCTGTTCTCGAGGTTGCTAATTCATTCCTCTGCCTCCTCAAATCTGCTGTTATGTGTCTCATGAATACTTTTAATTTGATCAACAGTATCTTTTATTTCCATAAGATCCACTATTTTTAAATTTACTCTTGCAAAGTCTTCTTTATGTTCTTCTAGGGTCTTCTTCATGTCTTTTATATCCTGAGGCATGACATTGATGTTTTTGTGTACTTCTTTGATTAATTGCTCCAAGTTCTGTGTCTCCTCTGGCTTTTTAATTTGGACGTTTGGGTTATCTATATCTTCTGGTTTCTTCATATGCTTTATAATTTTCTATTGTTTTTGGCCTCTTGGCATTTGCATATCTTGATAGGGTTCTTTTTGGATTCACAGGATTATTTGAACATTTGTCTATAATCTGACAGAGCTGCAGCTTGGTGGAGTGCACTTTCCCTGCCCTACTGGCAGATGATGCTCTTGAGCTACATCTTCCCCTCAAGCTAGTTCTCTTGCAACTTCATCTGTGCACTGAGAGAGGGTCCAAACCATGCAAAAGTCCAATCAGTGCACCAATTTTCTATGTGCACTGAGGACTGCCAGCCCTGAGGATGGGGGGCATACCCTACATAGTTTGGCAGGGAGTCTTCTCCAGGACACAGTAGTCCCGGCCATTCCTGGGGATGCAGAGCTGTGCGTCTCACCTTTCAGCTCAAATGCCCCACAATCCCTGTCTCCAGTGCACCCACAAATCCCTGGGTTGGGGGAGGGCTCCTGGCACTTCCCTTGCTGCATGCTTGCCTTTAGCCCCTTGACATGGGCTTCCATGGAGGAAGAATGGATGCTGTCACAAGTCTGCTGAATCCCAGATTCCCTCAAGGTAGCTCTTGGCTGCTGGGCTGTGAAAGGTTATCTCCCCAGCCAACTACAAAGTTGGCTGCAGGGGCATGGAAAGCTGCCCCCTTCCATGTTCATTACCTGCTCCAACTACTAATCCCTGGCACTGAGGCTCTTGACCGCGGGTCTGTGAAGGATTATTACCCAAGCCAAGTCCTGAGGAGGGTGCCCAGGAAGTGGAAGGCTGCTTCATGCCACGCTCGTCAGCCAGCTCCAACCGTCCATTTCCCAGCGGTGTTCTGGGCCGAATACTCACTGGTCTTAAATGCAGTCTCTTGGTTTCTCCAAGTACATCTACTCACTATGGGTGTAGAAGTCCCAGCCCAGCTAGTGGAACCCTGGAACTGCTGTTCTGTAGCGCTTTCTGTCCTTTACCTAGTGTTTTTTAAGGAGGAGAGGTCTGCTCTGTCTCTCTTAATCCACCATCTTTCTGGAAGCTCTCTGTTTGTACTTTGCATTCTACAGTTTGATCAGTATGTGACAGTTCATATTTTACTTCGAGTTTACCTCGTTTGGTGTTTTGTGTGCTTCTTGGATGTGAATATTGACGTCTTTTCTTAAGTTTTGGAGGCCTTCTGTCATTATTTCTTTGAATATTCCTTCTTCCTATTTTCCTCTTTGTTCTTCTTTTGAGACTCCCAATGGATGTAAAGGATCTATATTCAGAAAATTACAAAACATTGCTAAAAGAAATCAAAGATCTAAATAAATGGAAGGACATCTGTGTTCATGGGTTGTAAGATTAAATATTGTTAAGATGTCAGTTCTACCCAAATTAATTTACAGATTTAATGCATTTCCAATCAAAATTCCAACAGCCTACTTTGAAGAAATGAAAAAGCCAATCATCAAATTTATTTGGAAGGGTAAGGGGCCCTGAAAAGCCAAAAACATCTTATAAAAGAAGTGCAAAGTTGGAGGACTCACACTTCCTGACTTTAAAGCATATTACAATGCTACTGTGGTCAAAACAGCATGGTACTGGCATAAAGATAGACATTTTGGTCAATGGAACTGAATTAAGATTTCAGAAATAGAAATATGGTCAATTGATTTTTGATGAGGCAGCCAAGTCCTCTCAACTGGATCAGAACAGTTTCTTCAACAATTGGTGCTGGGAGAACTGAATATCCATATCCAAAAGAATGAAAGAGGACCCATATCTCAAACCCTATACAAAAATTAACTCAAAAAGGGTCAAAGACATAAATAGAGGAATCATCTTCAAGATCTTGTGGTAGGTAGAGGTTTCTTAGATTTGGCACTCAAAGCACAAGCAATGAAAGAAAAATAGATAGATGGAACCTCATCAAAATTGAAGACATTCATGCTTCAAACAACTTTTCAAAAAGTTGAAAAGGCCAGCCTACTCAATGGGACAAAATATTTGGAAACCACATATCTGATAAGGGTTTAGGACTTACCAGGCCTTTCTCCAAAGAGGATATATAAATGACTAAAAAGCACGTTAAAAAATTCTCAACATTACCAGCTATTAGGGAAATTCAAATCACAACCACAATGAGATATCATTTCACACCTACTAGAATGGCCACTATTAAACAAATAGAAAACTACAAATGTTGGAGAGGATGTGCAGAGATAGGAACACTTATTCCCTGTTGGTGAGAATGTAAAACGGTACAGCCGCTGTGGAATACAGTTTGGCACTTCCCCAGGAAGCTAAGTATAGAATTGCCATATGACCTGGCAATCCCACTACCAGGTATATACTCAGAAGAACTGAAAGCAGGGACCAGAACAGACATTTGCACACCAATGTTCATAGTGACTTTATTTACAAATACTAAAGGGTGGAAACAACCCAAGTGTCTATCAACTGATGAACGGATAAACAAAATATGGTACGTGCATATAATGGAATATTTCAACAGTAATAAGGAATGAAGTCCTGAAGAATGCGACAACACGGATGAACCTTGAGGACATTATGATGAGTGAAATAAGTCAGACACAAAAGAACAAATATGTATGATCTCACTAATATGAGCTAATTATAATAAGTAAACTGATAGAGTTAAAATCTAGAATATGGGTTACCAGGAGATAGAATGAGGGTAAGGAATGCGAAGTGGATACTTAATGTGTACAGAAATTTTTAACTACATTGAATTTAAATGGAAATAAATAGAGGTGGTGGTAGCACCTTATGGTGAGTGTAATTAACAACACTGGATTATAAGTGTGATTGTGGTTAAAAGTGGAAGTTTAGAGTCATGTACGTCATTAAAAGGAAAACTAGAAGATAAAACATGAAACTGTATAACACAGTGTATCCTGTGGTAGACGATGACTGTGATTAATACTATAAATATAAAAATATTCTTTCATAAACTAGAACAAATGGGTGTCACTATTACAAGGAGTTAATAATAGAGTGGTATATGGGAAATGTACCCATTGCAAACTTTGGAATATAGTTAACAGTAATATTTTAATATTCTTTCATCAACAGTAACAAATCTACCACACCAATGCTATGGGTCAATAATAGGGGGCATAAAGGGTATGGGATATTTTGGGTTTTCTTTTTTCTTTTTATTTCTTTTTTTGGAGTGATGAAATTGTTTATTGTGGTGATGAATGCACACTATGTGATGATACTGTGAACCATTGATTGTATGCTTTGAATGGATTGTATAGTATGTGAATATATCTCAATAAAACTGCTTAAAAAACTTTTTTTATAAAAACAGTATGTAAAACAACAGTGACTACATACTTAATTACAATGGTTATTGAGATGTCTTCAAGATAATAAACTAGTTTGGACCCAATTTTTTTAAAGCTGTAAATTAGATAATAATAATAGTAATTTTTAAAATGGATACAACAGCAACTAAAAGAATAAAATATCTAGAAATAAACTTAACCAAGGATATAAAGGGCTTGTATACAGAAAACTATAAAGCATTACAGAAAGAAATTAAAGAAGACCTAAATAAGTGGAAAGATATTCTGTGTTATTAATTGGAAGACTTAATATCGTTAAGATATTACTAGTACCCAAAATGATTTACAGATTGTTCTAGTTTACTAAAGCTGCCAGAATGCAAAACACCAGAAATGGATTGGCTTTTACAAAAGGGGGTTTATTTGGTTACACAGTTACAGTCTTAAGGCCACAAAGTGTCCAAGGTAACACATCGGCAATCGGATACCTTCACTGGAGGATGGCCAATGGTGTCTGGGAAACCTCTGTTAGCTGGGAAGGCACGTGGCTGGCGTCTGCTCCAAAGTTCTGGATTCAAAATGGCTTTCTCCTAGGATGCTCCTCTCTAGGCTGCAGTTCCTCAAACCGTCACTCTTAGTTGCACTTGGGATATTTATCCTCTCTTAGCTTCTCCGGAGCAAGAGTCTGCTTTCAATGGCCATCTTCAAAATGTCTCTCATCTGCAGCTCCCGTGCTGTCTTTAAAGTGTCCCTCTTGGCTGTAGTGCCTCTTCAGAATGTCACTCACAGCTGCACTGAGTTCCTTCTGTTTGTCAGCTCATTTATATGGCTCCACTGATCAAGGTCTACCCTGAATGGGTGGGGCCGTGCCTCCTTGGAAATATCTTTTCAGAGTTATCACCTACAGTTGAGTGGGGTGCATTTCCATGTAAACAACCTAATCCGAACATTCCAACTTAATCCCCACTAAAGATGTCTGCCCCACAAGATTGCATCAAAGAATATGGCTTTTTCTGGGGGACATAATACATTCAAACCAGCACATTCCACCCCCTGGGCCCCGAAAAACATACTCTTTCCAAATACAAAATACATTCATCCCATCACAATATCACAAGAACTTTTTCTCATTTCAGTGACAATAGGTAAGTATGAGAGCCATCAAAATCAATTATAGGTGTGGTCGGTCATAAGGCATACTTTTCCTTTAGCTATGGATCTGTGAACTTAGAACAACTTATGTCCTTCCAATTTACAAAGGAGGGACATTCATAGAATAAACATTCCCATTGCCATAAGAAGAAACTGAAAGGAAAATGGGGTTCACAGGACCAAAATAGTTCCTAAAACCTGCAGGACAAATTCCATTAGATTTCAAAGTCTGAGAGTCATTTACAGAACGACGTTGCATCCTTGGGGCTTGAGAGAGCAGGAGTCTAACCCTTCCTAAGGGCCTTTGTGGCAGCCCTTTTCTCTCCAAATGCTTAGGTGAGTGCTCCAACATATCCACACACTGGGGAGACCACCTTCTCGGCCCCACCCTCCTCAAATATAGGGGCAGCACCCTGATTCCCTTCCATCTCTGGGGCACATGCTCAACCCCTTCAGAACAGTGTGGTGGCAGCCAGGCTCTCCCCAATTCCCTGGGAATGTGCTCCACCTTCTTTGGGGCTTAGGGTGGCAGAACATTTCCTGAGCATTGAGGCGGAAGGCCTGCCCTTGACCTCCAGAGCAAACTCTCCCTTTCCATGCATGTGAGCTGCTCAGCTCTCCCAGCCTGAGACCTCTTGACTCCAGACCTCAACCTCCATGGCTCTGTCTGAAGAAGTTTTTCCTTCAATTTGTTCCTTGTCTGTCTCCTCCAGTCCAGACCAGCAGCATCTCTGTCTGTAAAGATCTCGCAAAAATTCTGTTGGCTTTGCATGAAGCACACAGGGGTCCAAGCCATCAGACAATAGGACTTTCCACAAATCCTTTCTGCTTAACTCTTTGTCCAGTCTTGGCTTGTTCTGAAATGGTGGCTGGGTTCCATGTTTGGTTGCATCCTCATGTTGGGCTATAGCTTCTGGGGTTTCACCCCCTGGAAGCCCAGAGTTTTTCAGGCCATCAATTTCAGGTTTCTTTGAAACTGAGAGGAGGCGGGGCAAGATGGCAGACTAGTGAGCTGTATGTTTTAGTTACTCCTCCAGGAAAGTAGGTAGAAAGCCAGGAACTGCGTGGACTGGACACCACAGAGCAATCTGACTTTGGGCATACTTCATACAACACTCATGAAAACGTGGAACTGCTGAGATCAGCGAAATCTGTAAGTTTTTGCGGCCAGGGGACCCGCGCCCCTCCCTGCCAGGCTCAGTCCCGTGGGAGGAGGGGCTGTCAGCTCCGGGAAGGAGAAGGGAGAACTGCAGTGGCAGCCCTTATCGGAAACTCATTCTACTGATCCAAATTCCAACCATAGATAGACAGAGACCAGACACCAGAGAAGCTGAGAGCAGCCAGCCCAGCAGAGAGGAGACAGGCATAGAGAAAAAAAAACAACACGAAAAACTCCAAAATAAAAGCGGAGGATTTTTGGAGTTCTGGTGAACATAGAAAGGGGAAGGGCCCTGAGGTACATATGCAAATCCCGAAGAAAAGCTGATCTCTCTGCCCTGTGGACCTTTCCTTAATGGCCCTGGTTGCTTTGTCTCTTAGCATTTCAATAACCCATTAGATCTCTGAGGAGGGCCCTTTTTTTTTTTTTTTTTTTTTTTTAATCCTTTTTTCTTTTTCTAAAACAATTACTCTAAGAAGCCCAATACAGAAAGCTTCAAAGACTTGCAATTTGGGCAGGTCAAGTCAAGAGCAGAACTAGGAGAGCTCTGAGACAAAACGCAATAATCCAGTGGCTGAGAAAATTCACTAAACACCACAACTTCCCAAGAAAAGGGGGGTGTCCGCTCACAGCCATCATCCTGGTGGACAGGAAACACTCCTGCCCATCGCCAGCCCCATAGCCCAGAACTGCCCCAGACAACCCAGTGTGACAGAAGTGCTTCAAATAACAGGCACACACCACAAAACTGGGCGTGGACATTAGCCTTCCCTGCAACCTCAGCTGATTGTCCCAGAGTTGGGAAGGTAGAGCAGTGTGAATTAACAAAGCCCCATTCAGCCATCATTTCAGCAGACTGGGAGCCTCCCTACACAGCCCAGCAGCCCAGAACTGCCCTGGGGGAACGGCACTCACCTGTGACATAGCACAGTCATCCCTCAACAGAGGACCTGGGGTGCACGGCCTGGAAGAGGGGCCCACTTGCAAGTCTCAGGAGCCATATGCCAATACCAAGGACTTGTGGGTCAGTGGCAGAGACAAACTGTGGCAGGACTGAACTGAAGGATTAGACTATTGCAGCAGCTTTAAAACTCTAGGATCACCAGGGAGATTTGATTGTTAGAGCCACCCCCCCCTCCCTGACTGCCCAGAAACACGCCCCATATACAGGGCAGGCAACACCAACTACACACGCAAGCTTGGTACACCAATTGGACCCCACAAGACTCACTCCCCCACTCACCAGAAAGGCTAAGCAGGGGAGAACTGGCTTGTGGAGAACAGGTGGCTCGTGGACGCCACCTGCTGGTTAGTTAGAGAAAGTGTACTCCACGAAGCTGTAGATCTGATAAATTAGAGATAAGGACTTCAATTGGTCTACAAATCCTAAAAGAACCCTATCAAGTTCAGCAAATGCCACGAGGCCAAAAACAACAGAAAATTATAAAGCATATGAAAAAACCAGACGATATGGATAACCCAAGCCCAAGCACCCAAATCAAAAGACCAGAAGAGACACAGCACCTAGAGCAGCTACTCAAAGAACTAAAGATGAACAATGAGACCATAGTACGGGAGATAAAGGAAATCAAGAAGACCCTAGAAGAGCATAAAGAAGACATTGCAAGACTAAATAAAAAAATAGATGATCTTATGGAAATTAAAGAAACTGTTGACCAAATTAAAAAGATTCTGGACACTCATAGTACAAGACTAGAGGAAGTTGAACGACGAATCAGTGACCTCGAAGATGACAGAATGGAAAATGAAAGCATAAAAGAAAGAATGGGGAAAAAAATTGAAAAAATCGAAATGGACCTCAGGGATATGATAGATAATATGAAACGTCCAAATATAAGACTCATTGGTGTACCAGAAGGGGAAGAAAAGGGTAAAGGTCTAGGAAGAGTATTCAAAGAAATTGTTGGGGAAAACTTCCCAAATCTTCTAAACAACATAAATACACAAATCATAAATGCTCAGCGAACTCCAAATAGAATAAATCCAAATAAACCCACTCCGAGACATATACTGATCACACTGTCAAACACAGAAGAGAAGGAGCAAGTTCTGAAAGCAGCAAGAGAAAAGCAATTCACCACATACAAAGGAAACAGCATAAGACTAAGTAGTGACTACTCAGCAGCCACCATGGAGGCGAGAAGGCAGTGGCACGATATATTTAAAATTCTGAGTGAGAAAAATTTCCAGCCAAGAATACTTTATCCAGCAAAGCTCTCCTTCAAATTTGAGGGAGAGCTTAAATTTTTCACAGACAAACAAATGCTGAGAGAATTTGCTAACAAGAGACCTGCCCTACTGGAAATACTCAAGGGAGCCCTACAGACAGAGAAACAAAGAAAGGACAGAGAGACTTGGAGAAAGGTTCAGTACTAAAGAGATTCGGTATGGGTACAATAAAGGATAGTAATAGACAGAGGGGAAAAATATGACAAACATAAACCAAAGGATAAGATGGCTGATTCAAGAAATGCCTTCATGGTTATAACGTTGAATGTAAATGGATTAAACTCCCCAATTAAAAGATATAGATTCGCAGAATGGATCAAAAAAAATGAACCATCAATATGTTGCATACAAGAGACTCATCTTAGACACAGGGACACAAAGAAACTGAAAGTGAAAGGATGGAAAAAAACATTTCATGCAAGCTACAGCCAAAAGAAAGCAGGTGTAGCAATATTAATCTCAGATAAAATAGACTTCAAATGCAGGGATGTTTTGAGAGACAAAGAAGGCCACTACGTACTAATAAAAGGGGCAATTCAGCAAGAAGAAATAACAATCGTAAATGTCTATGCACCCAATCAAGGTGCCACAAAATACATGAGAGAAACACTGGCAAAACTAAAGGAAGCAATTGATGTTTCCACAATAATTGTGGGAGACTTCAACACATCACTCTCTCCTATAGATAGATCAACCAGACAGAAGACCAATAAGGAAATTGAAAACCTAAACAATCTGATAAATGAATTAGATTTAACAGACATATACAGGACATTACATCCCAAATCACCAGGATACACATACTTTTCTAGTGCTCATGGAACTTTCTCCAGAATAGATCATATGCTAGGACATAAAACAAGCCTCAATAAATTTAAAAAGATTGAAATTATTCAAAGCACATTCTCTGACCACAATGGAATACAATTAGAAGTCTATAACCATCAGAGACTTAGAAAATTCACAAACAACTGGAGGTTAAACAACACACTCCTAAACAATCAATGGGTTAAAGAAGAAATAGCAAGAGAAATTGCTAAATATATAGAGATGAATGAAAATGAGAACACAACATACCAAAACCTATGGGATGCAGCAAAAGCAGTGCTAAGGGGGAAATTTATAGCACTAAACGCATATATTAAAAAGGAAGAAAGAGCCAAAATCAAAGAACTAATGGATGAACTGAAGAAGCTAGAAAATGAACAGCAAACCAATCCTAAACCAAGTAGAAGAAAAGAAATAACAAGGATTAAAGCAGAAATAAATGACATAGAGAACAAAAAAACAATAGAGAGGATAAATATCACCAAAAGTTGGTTTGAGAAGATCAACAAGATTGACAAGCCCCTAGCTAGACTGACAAAATCAAAAAGAGAGAAGACCCATATAAACAAAATAATGAATGAAAAAGGTGACATAACTGCAGATCCTGAAGAAATTAAAAAAATTATAAGAGGATACTATGAACAACTGTATGGCAACAAACTGGATAATGTAGAGGAAATGGACAATTCCTGGAAACATATGAACAACCTAGACTGACCAGAGAAGAAATAGAAGACCTCAACCAACCCATCACAAGCAAAGAGATCCAATCAGTCATCAGAAATCTTCCCACAAATAAATGCCCAGGGCCAGATGGCTTCACAGGGGAATTCTACCAAACTTTCCAGAAAGAACTGACACCAATCTTACTCAAACTCTTTCAAAACATTGAAGAAAATGGAACACTACCTAACTCATTTTATGAAGCTAACATCAATCTAATACCAAAACCAGGCAAAGATGTTACAAAAAAGGAAAACTACCGGCCAATCTCCCTAATGAATATAGATGCAAAAATCCTCAACAAAATACTTGCAAATCGAATCCAAAGACACATTAAAAAAATCATACACCATGACCAAGTGGGGTTTACTCCAGGCATGCAAGGATGGTTCAACATAAGAAAATCAATCAATGCATTACAACACATTAACAAGTCAAAAGGGAAAAATCAACTGATCATCTCAATAGATGCTGAAAAAGCATTTGACAAAATCCAACATCCCTTTTTGATAAAAACACTTCAAAAGGTAGGAATTGAAGGAAACTTTCTCAACATGATAAAGAGCATATATGAAAAACCCACAGCCAGCATAGTACTCAATGGAGAAAGACTGAAAGCCTTCCCTCTAAGATCAGGAACAAGACAAGGATGCCCGCTATCACCACTGTTATTCAACATTGTGCTGGAAGTGCCAGCCAGGGCAATCCGGCAAGACAAAGAAATAAAAGGCATCCAAATTGGAAAAGAAGAAGTAAAACTGTCATTGTTTGCAGATGATATGATCTTATATCTAGAAAACCCTGAGAAATCGACGATACAGCTACTAGAGCTAATAAACAAATTTAGCAAAGTAGCGGGATACAAGGTTAATGCACATAAGTCAGTAATGTTTCTATATGCTAGAAATGAACAAACTGAAGAGACACTCAAGAAAAAGATACCATTTTCAATAGCAACTAAAAAAATCAAGTACCTAGGAATAAACTTAACCAAAGATGTAAAAGACCTATACAAAGAAAACTACATAACTCTACTAAAAGAAATAGAAGGGGACCTTAAAAGATGGAAAAATATTCCATGTTCATGGATAGGAAGACTAAATGTCATTAAGATGTCAATTCTACCCAAACTCATCTACAGATTGAATGCAATCCCAATCAAAATTCCAACAACCTACTTTGCAGACTTGGAAAAGCTAGTTATCAAATTTATTTGGAAAGGGAAGATGCCTCGAATTGCTAAAGACACTCTAAAAAAGAAAAACGAAGTGGGAGGACTTACACTCCCTGACTTTGAAGCTTATTATAAAGCCACAGTTACCAAAACAGCATGGTACTGGCACAAAGATAGACATATAGATCAATGGAATCGAATTGAGAATTCGGAGATAGACCCTCAGATCTATGGCCGACTGATCTTTGATAAGGCCCCCAAAGTCACTGAACTGAGTCATAATGGTCTTTTCAACAAATGGGTCTGGGAGAGTTGGATATCCATATCCAAAAGAATGAAAGAGGACCCCTACCTCACCCCCTACACAAAAATTAACTCAAAATGGACCAAAGATCTCAATATTAAAGAAAGTACCATAAAACTCCTAGAAGATAATGTAGGAAAACATCTTCAAGACCTTGTATTAGGCGGCCACTTCCTAGACTTTACACCCAAAGCACAAGCAACAAAAGAGAAAATAGATAAATGGGAACTCCTCAAGCTTAGAAGTTTCTGCACCTCAAAGGAATTTCTCAAAAAGGTAAAGAGGCAGCCAACTCAATGGGAAAAAATTTTTGGAAACCATGTATCTGACAAAAGACTGATATCTTGCATATATAAAGAAATCCTACAACTCAATGACAATAGTACAGACAGCTCAATTATAAAATGGGCAAAAGATATGAAAAGACAGTTCTCTGAAGAGGAAATACAAATGGCCAAGAAACACATGAAAAAATGTTCAGCTTCACTAGCTATTAGAGAGATGCAAATTAAGACCACAATGAGATACCATCTAACACCGGTTAGAATGGCTGCCATTAAACAAACAGGAAACTACAAATGCTGGAGGGGATGTGGAGAAATTGGAACTCTTATTCACTGTTGGTGGGACTGTATAATGGTTCAGCCACTCTGGAAGTCAGTCTGGCAGTTCCTTAGAAAACTAGATATAGAGTTACCATTCGACCCAGCGATTGCACTTCTCAGTATATACCCGGAAGATCGGAAAGCAGTGACACGAACAGATATCTGCACGCCAATGTTCATAGCAGCATTATTCACAATTGCCAAAAGATGGAAACAACCCAAATGTCCTTCAACAGATGAGTGGATAAATAAAATGTGGTATATACACACGATGGAATACTACGCGGCAGTAAGAAGGAACGATCTCGTCAAACATATGACAACATGGATGAACCTTGAAGACATAATGCTAAGCGAAATAAGCCAGGCAGAAAAAGAGAAATATTATATGCTACCACTAATGTGAACTTTGAAAAATATAAAACAAATGGCTTATAATGTAGAATGTAGGGGAACTAACAATAGAGAGCAATTAAGGAAGGGGGAACAATTATCCAAGAAGAACAGATAAGCTATTTAACGTTCTGGGGATTCCCAGGAATGACTATGGTCTGTTAATTTCTGATGGATATAGTAGGAGCAAGTTCACAGAAATGTTGCTATATTAGGTAACTTTCTTGGGGTAAAGTAGGAACATGTTGGAAGTTAAGCAGTTATCGTAGGTTAGTTGTCTTTTTCTTACTCCCTTGTTATGGTCTCTTCAAAATGTTCTTTTATTGTATGTTTGTTTTCTTTTTAACTTTTTTTTCATACAGTTGATTTAAAAAAGAAGGGAAAGTTAAAAAAAAAAAAAAAACAAGGAAAAAAAAAAGATGCAGTGCCCCCTTGAGGAGCCTGTGGAGAATGCAGGGGTATTCGCCTACCCCACCTCCATGGTTGCTAACATGACCACAGACATAGGGGACTGGTGGTTTGATGGGTTGAGCCCTCTACCGCAGGTTTTACCCTTGGGAAGACAGTTGCTGCAAAGGAGAGGCTAGGCCTCCCTATGGTTGTGCCTAAGAGCCTCCTCCCGAATGCCTCTTTGTTGCTCAGATGTGGCCCTGTCTCTGTAGCTAAGCCAACTTGAAAGGTGAAATCACTGCCTTCCCCACTACGTGGGATCAGACACCCAGGGGAGTGAATCTCCCTGGCAACGTGGAATATGACTCCCGGGGAGGAATGTAGACCCGGCATCGTGGGACGGAGAACATCTTCTTGACCAAAAGGGGGATGTGAAAGGAAATGAAATAAGCTTCAGAGGCAGAGAGAATCCAAAAGGAGCCGAGAGGTCACTCTGGTGGGCACTCTTACGCACACTTTAGACAACCCTTTTTAGGTTCTAAAGAATTGGGGTAGCTGGTGGTAGATACCTGAAACTATCAAACTACAACCCAGAACCCATGAATCTCGAAGACAGTTGTATAAAAATGTAGCTTATGAGGCGTGACAAGGGGATTGGGAAAGTCATAAGGACCACACTCCACTTTGTCTAGTTTATCAATGGATGAGTAGAAAAATAGGGGAAGGAAACAAACAGACAAAGGTACCCAGTGTTCTTTTTTACTTCAATTGCTCTTTTTCACTCTAATTATTATTCTTGTTATTTTTGTGTGTGTGCTAATGAAGGTGTCAGGGATTGATTTGGGTGGTGAATGTACAACTATGTAATGGTACTGTGAACAATCGAAAGTACGATTTGTTTTGTATGACTGCGTGGTATATGAATATATCTCAATAAAATGAAGATTTAAAAAAAAAAAAAAAACAAGATATAATGCTGAGCAAAATAAGCCAGGCACAAAAAGAGACATATTGTATGTTACCACTAATGTGAATTCTGTGAAAAATGTACAAAGTTTTATACTGTAGAATGTAGGAGACCTAGAGATACCAATTATTGGAGGGGGAATGATAATCTAATAAGAACAGATAAACTATGGAGGGTAATCTCAATGTTATGGGAATGCTCAGGAATGATTATGGTTTGTAACTTTCTTGGATATAGTAAGATCATGTTGGAAGCAATAGAGTTATTTTAGGTTTTTTTTTTCTCTTATTCCTTTGTTTTCTTAGGGGTTGTTAATTTTCTTGGGGTATGGTAGGAACATGTTGGAAGCAATGTAGTTATTTTAGATTATTTGTTTTTCTTACTCCTCTGTTTGGACATGGTTTATTAATTTTCTTGGGGTATGGTAGGAACATATTGGAAGCAAAGTAATTATTTTAGATTATTTGTTTTCCTTAATCCATTGCTTTGTTTGAAATGTTGTGGGGTTTTTTTGGTTGTTGTTTGCCTGTTTGTTTTTAATTTTTTGATAAACAAAGTTAAAAAATTGAAAAAAAATCAGTAGAAAAATGGGAGTAAAAACTAAATGACAAATAGGGTGGGATGGGGGGATGGTTTGGGTATTCTCTTTTCACTTTTATTTTTTATTCTTATTCTGATTCTTTCTGATGTAAGGAAAATGTTCAGAAATAGATTGTGGTGATGAACGCATAACTATATGATCATACTGTGAACAGTTGATTGTATACCATGGATGACTGTATAGTTTGTGAATATATTTCAATAAAACTGAATTTAAAAAAAAAAAAAAGTATATCAAAGATTACATGAAATCAATCAAAGGCAAACTTGAAGAACAGAGACCAGAAAGAGTAAAACCTTTTATGACAGGGGCTGCAGAACAAGTCAAGCACATCCTTGCTAATTTCAAAAACTACCAGTTCTATATTGGTGAAAACATGAATCCATATGGTATGGTTGCTCTCCTGGACTACGGTGAGGATGGTGTGACCCCATATATGATTTTCTTTAAGGATGGTTTAGAAATGGAGAAATGTTAACGAACTTGGCAATTCCTTGGATCTGTCACCTGTCATCATAACTGGCTGCCGCTTTTCATCCACACGATACCAGGACTTAGACAGATGGACTGATGCCATCTTGAACTCATTATTTTGACCTTGATTTATTTGGAGCGGAGGCATTGTTTTTAAGAAAAACATGTCATGTAGGTTGTCTAAAAATAAAAATGCATTTAAACTCAAAAAAAAAAAAAAAAAAAAAAAGTTACAAACAGGTCCCCAGCAGGCAGAGCCGTCATGATCTTCACAGAGGGTGTCCTGCTACCCCTTAGCTGAAAAGGATTTAATGAGATTCTGGGAAAGGAAGCTATAGCTTTTCTCTGGTTTACTGGAAAAATTTGTTGGCTGTTCATTGGATGCATAAACCTATTTTAACTTAACTGGTAAGGTTTCATCTGTTTATATTTAGTAAAAGTTGGGAAATAGTCTCCATCTCTATAAGAAAATGTGCCAGCACATTCCCACCTTTCCTTGCCTGGTTAAAGTAGCTCATATATTAGGGCTCTATTCAAGACCATCTCCTTCAGGGTGCTTTTCCTAAACTCCTAGGTTGGGCTAAGCACCCTCCTGTGTGCTGCCATGCTACCCTCTGTTTACCCTTTATCTCTCTGAGCCCTTTCCGCATCATAATAAAATGATCTGTCCGTGGGTGTCTCTTTCACTAATCTGTAAACTCCTTGATATCTGGGATTATAACTTCCTTTCCCTGCTGCCCACCATAGTGCCTGCGCAAAGTAGGTATCCCAATGTTCATCTAACAAACTGAACTATCAAGAGTCATGGACTGTGCTGGCAAACGCTTCAGCTACCATAGAATTTTCTTTTAGAGGTAAAGTGTTCCTTGACTATGTGAGAAAGTCAATCTGCAGAGTAAGGAAGGAGGAGAGGATATAGTTCTCTCTTTCTAAAATGGTCCTTAAAAGGTAAACAAAGTTCTGTAATTACTTTAAAACTAAATTTCTCCTTTTGGTAGCATCACATTTTCAGGAGGGGAGATAAACTTACTGCTGTCTTATTTTAGCCATTTTTGTGTTATTCCTTCTTTCTGGTATATTGGAGAGAAAGCAGCTAATAACCTCTTCGTGAGCATAAAACAATTATACCAGCCTCCCATAGAAACAGTCTGCCAGAGCCAACTGCCTCTCTCCCTCCACACAGACTTCATTTTCTTACTCCAGAATTTCATAGACTCTCCCCCAAAGACCTTCATCTTGTTGCACTATTATGATGAATGTTTGAAGCTGGCTCTCACCCATGGCTTTACCAGCTATTACTGGAGATGTTGTCAAAGACTTGGGCCCCAAATTTATCCTCCCAATAAGTCCTCTCCTGGGCAGCGCTGCTTGGTTCTGAGTAGTAGTCATCTAGTCTCCCCTCCCTCTCGCATCTCCCACTGCCTTTGAATGTAGGGAAACCACAGGCCTTGCTGCAAACAAAGAGCTGTGGTAGAGAGTGAGATTAAAAATCACTTTCTACCACAGCTCTTTGTTTGCTCTTGTTCTAGGACTAGAGACAAATGTGCTTGTATGAGTGTGTGTGTGCATGTGCTGTGAAACCTCCAGTGTCGGTTTCCGTCACAAGCCCATTACGTTCTGTTACTTTCTTAATTGGTTGGTCATGTCTGTGTCCCAACAATGACCCCGGGATCACCTCTCTATAATGAGTTAGGGATTTATTGGTTTCTGAGCACAGGAGCCTTTATATATCTGTCTACTCTTTTCTACTTCTCTGGGTGATAGACACATGGCCTTTGATGAGTATTTAAAATCTGTTATATGATTTTTAAGTTTCTCTCAGCAGGTACGCTTACAGCCTTCTCCTTGGGAGAGTTTCTGTTGAATAAAAGCTCTGTGTGTCTCTTACTTAGTAGGTTGGCATTTAGTGAGCATGAGGCATTCATTTTGACTCTCAAAGTTATTTACAGAAAGTAGGGCCAAAGGTGTTCCTGGTGCCATTTGTAAGTCTTAGGATAGTAAATAAATATCTATTGCCTTTAGCAAACAGTGTGTTTTGCTCAATAATAGATACTGATTCAGTTGTTGAGAAAATCCATCCCTTTATCTTTGCTGCTCACTCATTAATAAAGCTAATGTTGAGGCTGCCATTAACATTGGTAAAGCAGCATTCCTCAGTAATATTTCTTTTCCTGGGAAGAGAGTATATTGCAATAAAGTATTAACTTCCCTTTTCAGTGAGAGAGAAACTATCAGCTTCACCTAGGCAGAATGGTTCAATACTTGAAGCAGCTTGTTTATTCTTCATTTACTTCTTGACGCACCAATTAGCCCATTCTCCTTACCTAACTAACAGAGCTGCTACCTGGCAACCCTGCCTTCTCCCACGCCCATCTTCTCTACCTCTCAAGAACTCCTTTCTCTAGCCAACCCCATCACCCACACCTAGTATTTACTCTCAGGCTGCTTATAGAAAACTCATGCTGGGGCTTCTCTGAAGGGATCAGAAGTCATTCACTGCCAGAGCAGGTGAATGTAGCCTGCTTTTTCAGAGCTGTCAAGAAGGGCACAACTCTCCATCACAGTGGGTGGACATGCAGCCAGGACCAAGTAATGCCACATCTTCGTAGTTAGCACCTGCAGGCTCAGAGCTGACAGTGCACTGTAATAAGATTCATCTCTGTTCACTTAACCGATGTGGGCTTTATGGTAAATGTTCACTTGCTTAATTACTTTAGCAGACTCACTGATTGCCTTTCCTAAGGAGTTCTAAAAGGTTCCCCTGGGAAAGAGCATAAACTTTTTCCCATGTCTTTTAATTTCAGTCTTTACATGGAATACTTAAGAAAAAGTATGTGATCCATATGGTCTGCCATCCCTGCTTCCTGTGCATCAACATCAGGACCACTCCTATCCAGTATGGGATCCATATGGCCTACATTGGACCACTCATAAATCTTTGATAGAGTTCCTCCTTTGTCCACATGAGATCCCTGTTCCACCTTCTCCATCATTGCGGATGCATGGCTCTTCTAATTCAGTTTATATGACTCTTTTTCTCAAACCATATGAGATCTACAGAAAATTTCCCTTTTTCCCCATCCTAGCATGTAATCCACTAAACTAATTTTCTCTGTTTTTGCAATGACAGGCAAAGAAGCCTGTATTAGTCATTTGCTCATTTTTCTGCCCTCCTGCTCCCCCTGTGCTTAAAAGTTAAATGTCTTATAATAAATTGATTAGATTAGTGGGAATAAGGTATAATTAAAATAGTTCAAGATTTGGGTTTGTGTCAGTTTTTAAAAACTTATTAAAACTTTATATGCTACCACTAATGTGAACTTTGAAAAATGTAAAACGAATGGCTTATAATGTAGAATGTAGGGGAACTAGCAATAGAGAACAATTAAGGAAGGGGGAACAGTAACCCAAGAAGAACAAATAAGCTATTTAACGTTCTGGGGTTGCCCAGGAATGACTATGGTCTGTTAATTTCTGATGGATATAGTAGGAACAAGTTCACAGAAATGTTGCTATATTATGTAACTTTCTTGGGGTAAAGTAGGAACAGGTTGGAAGTAGAGTTATCGTAGGTTAGTTGTCTTTTTCTTACTCCCTTGTTATGGTCTCTTTGAAATGTTCTCTTATTGTATGTCTTTCTTTTTTCTTTTTTCTTTTTTTTTAATTTTTTTTTCCATACAGTTGATTTAAAAAAGAAAAAAAGATTAAAGGAAAAAAAAAGAAAAAAAAAAAAAGGGAAAAAAAATATGTAGTGCCCCCTTGAGGAGCCTGTGGAGAATGCAGGGGTATTGGCCTACCCCACCTCAATGGTTGCTAACATGACCACAGACACAGGGAACTGGTGGTTTGATGGGTTGAGCCCTCTACCATAGGTTTTACCCTTGGGAAGATGGTTGCTGTAAAGGAGAGGCTAGGCCTCCCTATAATTGTGCCTAAGAGCCTCCTCCCGAATGCCTCTTTGTTGCTCAGATGTGGCCCTCTCTCTCTAGCTAAGCCAACTTGAAAGGTGAAATCACTGTCCTCCCCACTACGTGGGATCAGACACCCAGGGGAGTGAATCTGCCTGGCAGTGTGGAATATGACTCCCGGGGAGGAATGTAGACCCGGCATCGTGGGACGGAGAACATCTTCTTGACCAAAAGGGGGATGTGAAAGGAAATGAAATAAGCTTCAGTGGCAGAGAGATTCCAAAAGGAGCTGAGAGGTCACTCTGGTGGGCACTCTTATGCACACTTTAGACAACCCTTTTTAGGTTCTAAAGAATTGGAGTAGCTGGTGGTGGATACCTGAAACTATCAAACTACAACCCAGAACCCATGAATCTCGAAGACAGTTGTATAAAAATGTAGCTTATGAGGGGTGACAGTGGGATTGGGAAAGCCATAAGGACCACACTCCACTTTGTCTAGTTTATGGATGGATGAGTAGAAAAATAGGGGAAGGAAGCAAACAAACAAACAGACAAAGGTACCCAGTGTTCTTTTTTACTTTAATTGCTCTTTTTCACTTTAATTATTATTCTTGTTATTTTTGTGTGTGTGCTAATGAAGGTGTCAGGGATTGATTTAGGTGATGAATGTACAACTATGTGATGGTACTGTGAAAAATCAAATGTACGATTTGTTTTGTATGACTGTGTGGTATGTGAATATATCTCAATAAAATGAAGATTAAAAAAAAAGTTATTGAGTCACTTTAAAGGGGTTAGAATATTCACCATTAATTAAAATTAGATCATTTCTTGGGGTTTTGAGCTGATTTCCCCTGCCTCTGAATTCTCCCAGGTATGAATTAGGTTTTCTGGTGTCTCAGTTGGGATAGGAAATCTAAACACACAATTTTCACATTTTGTTTGTTTATATTCACACCAGTGTTTTTGTTTTTTTTTTTTTATCTTCATTTAATTGAGATATATTCATATACCACGCAGTCATACAAAACAAATCGTACTTTCGATTGTTCACAGTACCATTACATAGTTGTACATTCATCACCCAAATCAATCCCTGACACCTTCATTAGCACACACACAAGAATAACAAGAATAATAATTAGAGTGAAAAAGAGCAATTGAAGTAAAAAGAACACTGGGTACCTTTGTCTGTCTGTTTCCTTCCCCTATTTTTCTACTCATCCATCCATAAACTAGGCAAAGTGGAGTGTGGTCCTTATGGCTTTCCCAATCCCCTTGTCACCCCTCATAAGCTACATTTTTATACAACTGTCTTCGAGATTCATGGGTTCTGGGTTGTAGTTTGATAGTTTCAGGTATCCACCACCAGCTACCCCAATTCTTTAGAACCTAAAAAGGGTTGTCTAAAGTGTGCGTAAGAGTGCCCACCAGAGTGACCTCTCGGCTCCTTTTGGATTCTCTCTGCCACTGAAGCTTATTTCATTTCCTTTCACATCCCCCTTTTGGTCAAGAAGATGTTCTCCGTCCCACGATGCCGGGTCTACATTCCTCCCCGGGAGTCATATTCCACGTTGCCAGGGAGATTCACTCCCCTGGGTGTCTGATCCCACGTAGGGGGGAGGGCAGTGATTTCACCTTTCAAGTTGGCTTAGCTAGAGAGACAGGGCCACATCTGAGCAACAAAGAGGCATTCAGGAGGAGGCTCTTAGGCACAACCATAGGGAGGCCTAGCCTCTCCTTTGCAGCAACCGTCTTCCCAAGGGTAAAACCTGTGGTAGAGGACCCAACCCATCAAACCACCAGTCCCCTATGTCTGTGGTCATGTTAGCAACCATGGAGGTGGGGTAGGCGAATACCCCTGCATTCTCCACAGGCTCCTCAAGGGGGCACTACATCTTTTTTTTTTCCCTTGTTTTTTTTTTTTTTTTTAACTTTCCCTTCTTTTTTAAATCAACTGTATGAAAAAAAAGTTAAAAAGAAAACAAACATACAATAAAAGAACATTTCAAAGAGAACATAACAAGGGAGTAAGAAAAAGACAACTAACCTACGATAACTGCTTAACTTCCAACATGTTCCTACTTTACCCCAAGAAAGTTACCTAATATAGCAACATTTCTGTGAACTTGCTCCTACTATATCCATCAGAAATTAACAGACCATAGTCATTCCTGGGCATCCCCAGAACGTTAAATAGCTTATCTGTTCTTCTTGGATTATTGTTCCCCCTTCCTTAATTGCTCTCTATTGCTAGTTCCCGTACATTCTACATTATAAGCCATTTGTTTTACATTTTTCAAAGTTCACATTAGTGGTAGCATATAATATTTCTCTTTTTGTGCCTGGCTTATTTCGCTTAGCATTATGTCCTCAAGGTTCATCCATGTTGTCATATGTTTCACGAGATCGTTCCTTCTTACTGCCGCGTAGTATTCCATCGTGTGTATATACCACATTTTATTTATCCACTCATCTGTTGAAGGACATTTGGGTTGTTTCCATCTTTTGGCAATTGTGAATAATGCTGCTATGAACATTGGCGTGCACATACCTGTTCGTGTCACTGCTTTCCGATCTTCCGGGTATGTACCGAGAAGTGCAATCGCTGGGTCGAATGGTAACTCTATATCTAGTTTTCTAAGGAACTGCCAGACTGACTTCCAGAGTGGCTGAACCATTATACAGTCCCACCAACAGTGAATAAGAGTTCCAATTTCTCCACATCCCCTCCAGCATTTGTAGTTTCCTGTTTGTTTAATGGCAGCCATTCTAACCGGTGTTAGATGGTATCTCATTGTGGTCTTAATTTGCATCTCTCTAATAGCTAGTGAAGCTGAACATTTTTTCATGTGTTTCTTGGCCATTTGTATTTCCTCTTCAGAGAACTGTCTTTTCATATCTTTTGCCCATTTTATAATTGGGCCGACTGTACTATTGTCATTGAGTTGTAGGATTTCTTTATATATGCAAGATATCAGTCTTCTGTCAGATGCATGGTTTCCAAAAATTTTTTCTCATTGAGTTGGCTGCCTCTTTACCTTTTTGAGAAATTCCTTTGAGGTGCAAAAACTTCTAAGCTTGAGGAGTTCCCATTTATCTATTTTCTCTTTTGTTGCTTGTGCTTTGGGTGTAAAGTCTAGGAAGTGGCCGCCTAATACAAGGTCTTGAAGATGTTTTCCTACATTATCTTCTAGGAGTTTTATGGTACTTTCTTTTATATTGAGATCTTTGGTCCATTTTGAGTTAATTTTTGTGTAGGGGGTGAGGTAGGGGTCCTCTTTCATTCTTTTGGATATGGATATCCAACTCTCCCAGCCCCATTTGTTGAAAAGACCATTATGACTCAGTTCAGTGACTTTGGGGGCCTTATCAAAGATCAGTCGGCCATAGATCTGAGGGTCTATCTCTGAATTCTCAATTCGATTCCATTGATCTATATGTCTATCTTTGTGCCAGTACCATGCTGTTTTGGCAACTGTGGCTTTATAATAAGCTTCAAAGTCAGGGAGTGTAAGTCCTCCCGCTTCGTTTTTCTTTTTTAGAGTGTCTTTAGCAATTCGAGGCATCTTCCCTTTCCAAATAAATTTGATAACTAGCTTTTCCAAGTCTGCAAAGTAGGTTGTTGGAATTTTGATTGGGATTGCATTGAATCTGTAGATGAGTTTGGGTAGAATTGACATCTTAATGACATTTAGTCTTCCTATCCATGAACATGGAATATTTTTCCATCTTTTAAGGTCCCCTTCTATTTCTTTTAGTAGAGTTATGTAGTTTTCTTTGTATAGGTCTTTTACATCTTTGGTTAAGTTTATTCCTAGGTACTTGATTTTTTTAGTTGCTATTGAAAATGGTATCTTTTTCTTGAGTGTCTCTTCAGTTAGTTCATTTCTAGCATATAGAAACATTACTGACTTATGTGCATTAACCTTGTATCCCGCTACTTTGCTAAATTTGTTTATTAGCTCTAGTAGCTGTATCGTCGATTTCTCAGGGTTTTCTAGATATAAGATCATATCATCTGCAAACAATGACAGTTTTACTTCTTCTTTTCCAATTTGGATGCCTTTTATTTCTTTGTCTTGCCGGATTGCCCTGGCTGGCACTTCCAGCACAATGTTGAATAACAGTGGTGATAGCGGGCATCCTTGTCTTGTTCCTGATCTTAGAGGGAAGGCTTTCAGTCTCTCACCATTGAGTACTATGCTGGCTGTGGGTTTTTCATATATGCTCTTTATCATGTTGAGGAAGTTTCCTTCAATTCCTACCTTTTGAAGTGTTTTTATCAAAAAGGGATGTTGGATTTTGTCAAATGCTTTTTCAGCATCTATTGAGATGATCAGTTGATTTTTCCCTTTTGACTTGTTAATGTGTTGTAATACATTGATTGATTTTCTTATGTTGAACCATCCTTGCATGCCTGGAATAAACCCCACTTGGTCATGGTGTATGATTTTTTTAATGTGTCTTTGGATTCGATTTGCAAGTATTTTGTTGAGGATTTTTGCATCTATATTCATTAGGGAGATTGGCCGGTAGTTTTCCTTTTTTGTAACATCTTTGCCTGGTTTTGGTATTAGATTGATGTTAGCTTCATAAAATGAGTTAGGTAGTGTTCCATTTTCTTCAATGTTTTGAAAGAGTTTGAGTAAGATTGGTGTCAGTTCTTTCTGGAAAGTTTGGTAGAATTCCCCTGTGAAGCCATCTGGCCCTGGGCATTTATTTGTGGGAAGATTTTTGATGACTGATTGGATCTCTTTGCTTGTGATGGGTTGGTTGAGGTCTTCTATTTCTTCTCTGGTCAGTCTAGGTTGTTCATATGTTTCCAGGAATTGTCCATTTCCTCTACATTATCCAGTTTGTTGCCATACAGTTGTTCATAGTATCCTCTTATAATTTTTTTAATTTCTTCAGGATCTGCAGTTATGTCACCTTTTTCATTCATTATTTTGTTTATATGGGTCTTCTCTCTTTTTGATTTTGTCAGTCTAGCTAGGGGCTTGTCAATCTTGTTGATCTTCTCAAAGAACCAACTTTTGGTGATATTTATCCTCTCTACTGTTTTTTTGTTCTCTATGTCATTTATTTCTGGTTTAATGCTTGTTATTTCTTTTCTTGTACTTGGTTTAGGATTGGTTTGCTGTTCATTTTCTAGCTTCTTCAGTTGATCCATTAGTTCTTTGATTTTGGCTCTTTCTTCCTTTTTAATATATGCGTTTAGTGCTATAAATTTCCCCCTTAGCACTGCTTTTGCTGCATCCCATAGGTTTTGGTATGTTGTGTTCTCATTTTCATTCGTCTCTATATATTTAGCAATTTCTCTTGCTATTTCTTCTTTAACCCACTGATTGTTTAGGAGTGTGTTGTTTAACCTCCAGGTATTTGTGAATTTTCTAAGTCTCTGATGGTTATTGACTTCTAATTGTATTCCATTGTGGTCAGAGAATGTGCTTTGAATAATTTCAATCTTTTTAAATTTATTGAGGCTTGTTTTATGTCCCAGCATATGATCTATTCTGGAGAAAGTTCCATGAGCACTAGAAAAGTATGTGTATCCTGGTGATTTGGGATGTAATGTCCTGTATATGTCTGTTAAATCTAATTCATTTATCAGATTGTTTAGGTTTTCAATTTCCTTATTGGTCTTCTGTCTGGTTGATCTATCTATAGGAGAGAGTGATGTGTTGAAGTCTCCCACAATTATTGTGGAAACATCAATTGCTTCCTTTAGTTTTGCCAGTGTTTCTCTCATGTATTTTATGGCACCTTGGTTGGGTGCATAGACATTTACAATTGTTATTTCTTCTTGTTGAATTGCCCCTTTTATTAGTACGTAGTGGCCTTCTTTGTCTCTCAAAACATCCCTGCATTTGAAGTCTATTTTATCTGAGATTAATATTGCTACACCTGCTTTCTTTTGGCTGTAGCTTGCATGAAATATTTTTTTCCATCCTTTCACTTTCAGTTTCTTTGTGTCCCTGTGTCTAAGATGAGTCTCTTGTATGCAACATATTGATGGTTCATTTTTTTTGATCCATTCTGCGAATCTATATCTTTTAATTGGGGAGTTTAATCCATTTACATTCAACGTTATAACCGTGAAGGCATTTCTTGAATCAGCCATCTTATCCTTTGGTTTATGTTTGTCATATTTTTCCCCTCTGTCTATTAATATCCTTTATTGTACCCATACCGAATCTCTTTAGTACTGAACCTTTCTCCAAGTCTCTCTGTCCTTTCTTTGTTTCTCTGTCTGTAGGGCTCCCTTGAGTATCTCCAGTAGGGCAGGTCTCTTGTTAGCAAATTCTCTCAGCATTTGTTTGTCTGTGAAAAATTTAAGCTCTCCCTCGAATTTGAAGGAGAGCTTTGCTGGATAAAGTATTCTTGGCTGGAAATTTTTCTCACTCAGAATTTTAAATATATCGTGCCACTGCCTTCTCGCCTCCATGGTGGCTGCTGAGTAGTCACTACTTAGTCTTATGCTGTTTCCTTTGTATGTGGTGAATTGCTTTTCTCTTGCTGCTTTCAGAACTTGCTCCTTCTCTTCTGTGTTTGACAGTGTGATCAGTATATGTCTCGGAGTGGGTTTATTTGGATTTATTCTATTTGGAGTTCGCTGAGCATTTATGATTTGTGTATTTATGTTGTTTAGAAGATTTGGGAAGTTTTCCCCAGCAATTTCTTTGAATACTCTTCCTAGACCTTTACCCTTTTCTTCCCCTTCTGGGACACCAATGAGTCTTATATTTGGACGTTTCATATTATCTATCATATTCCTGAGGTCCATTTCGATTTTTTCAATTTTTTTCCCCATTCTTTCTTTTATGCTTTCATTTTCCATTCTCTCATCTTCGAGGTCACTGATTCGTTGTTCAACTTCCTCTAGTCTTGTACTATGAGTGTCCAGAATCTTTTTAATTTGGTCAACAGTTTCTTTAATTTCCATAAGATCATCCATTTTTTTATTTAGTGTTGCAATGTCTTCTTTATGCTCTTCTAGGGTCTTCTTGATTTCCTTTATCTCCCGTACTATGGTCTCGTTGTTCATCTTTAGTTCTTTGAGTAGCTGCTCTAGGTGCTGTGTCTCTTCTGGTCTTTTGATTTGGGTGCTTGGGCTTGGGTTATCCATATCATCTGGTTTTTTCATATGCTTTATAATTTTCTGTTGTTTTTGGCCTCGTGGCATTTGCTGAACTTGATAGGGTTCTTTTAGGATTTGTAGACCAATTGAAGTCCTTATCTCTAATTTATCAGATCTACAGCTTCGTGGA
The DNA here is from genome assembly GCF_015220235.1 of Choloepus didactylus. Classification (NCBI taxonomy): domain Eukaryota; kingdom Metazoa; phylum Chordata; class Mammalia; order Pilosa; family Megalonychidae; genus Choloepus; species Choloepus didactylus. Next base: position 31,618,094 of record NC_051321.1, read on the forward strand.
GTACACTTTCTCTAACTAACCAGCAGGTGGCGTCCACGAGCCACCTGTTCTCCACAAGCCAGTTCTCCCCTGCTTAGCCTTTTTGGTGAGTGAGGGAGTGAGTCTTGTGGGGTCCAATTGGTGTACCAAGCTTGCGTGTGTAGTTGGTGTTGCCTGCCCTGTATATGGGGCGTGTTTCTGGGCAGTCAGGGAGGGGGGGGGTGGCTCTAACAATCAAATCTCCCTGGTGATCCTAGAGTTTTAAAGCTGCTGCAATAGTCTAATCCTTCAGTTCAGTCCTGCCACAGTTTGTCTCTGCCACTGACCCACAAGTCCTTGGTATTGGCATATGGCTCCTGAGACTTGCAAGTAGGTCCCTCTTCCAGGCTGTGCACCCCGGGTCCTCTGTTGAGGGATGACTGTGCTATGTCACAGGTGAGTGCCGTCCCCCCAGGGCAGTTCTGGGCTGCTGGGCTGTGTAGGGAGGCTCCCAGTCTGCTGAAATGATGGCTGAATGGGGCTTTGTTAATTCACACTGCTCTACCTTCCCAACTCTGGGACAATCAGCTGAGGTTGCAGGGAAGGCTAATGTCCACGCCCAGTTTTGTGGTGTGTGCCTGTTATTTGAAGCACTTCCGTCACACTGGGTTGTCTGGGGCAGTTCTGGGCTATGGGGCTGGCGATGGGCAGGAGTATTTCCTGTCCACCAGGATGATGGCTGTGAGCGGACACCCCCCTTTTCTTGGGAAGTTTTGGTGTTTAGTGAATTTTCTCAGCCACTGGATTATTGCGTTTTGTCTCAGAGCTCTCCTAGTTCTGCTCTTGACTTGACCTGCCCAAATAGCATGTCTTTGAAGCTTTCTGTATTGGGCTTCTTAGAGTAATTGTTTTAGAAAAAGAAAAAAGGATTAAAACAAACAAACAAACAAACAAACAAAAAAGAAACAAAAAAAAAAAAAAAACAGGGCCCTCCTCAGAGATCTAATGGGTTATTGAAATGCTAAGAGACAAAGCAACCAGGGCCATTAAGGAAAGGTCCACAGGGCAGAGAGATCAGCTTTTCTTCAGGATTTGCATATGCGCCTCAGGGCCCTTCCCCTTTCTATGTTCACCAGAACTCCAAAAATCCTCTGCTTTTATTTTGGAGTTTTTCGTGTTGTTTTTTTTCTATGCCTGTCTCCTCTCTGCTGGGCTGGCTGCTCTCAGATTCTCTGGTGTCTGGTCTCAGTCTATCTATGGTTGGAGTTTGAATCAGTAGAATGAGTTTCCGATAAGGGCTGCCACTGCAGTTCTCCCTTCTCCTTCCCGGAGCTGACAGCCCCTCCTCCCCCGGGACTGAGCCTGGCAGGGAGGGGCGCGGGTCCCCTGGCTGCAAAAACTTACAGATTTCGCTGATCTCAGTAGTTCCACGTTTTCATGAGTGTTGTATGAAGTATGCCCAAAGTCAGATTTCTCTGTGGTGTCCAGTCCACGCAGTTCTTGGCTTTCTACCTGCTTTCCTGGAGGAGTAACTAAAACATACAGCTCACCAGTCTGCCATCTTGCCCCCCACACCAGTGTTTTTGAAAGTATAGCAGGGCCTTGCGTCTGGACATATGAAATCTGGGGCCAAATTGATTCCAAAGGCTATCAAAGGTTTGTATTCTGTAGACCTCAGGATCTCTGCCTGCAACTCCTGGCCTGTCCCTAAAGACAGAGTAAGGAAACCGGAAACAGTGAAATAAGATCTGAGCGGAGATAGGTTAACCTTGTAGGTGTTTCATCCTCAGGAAAGTTATGAAGCCACTGTTAATTTATTGAGATGAAACTTTAATAACAAAGAAAACATTTCTAAGGGGATTGTGTTAACTAATGGCTTTTATGGAATTAAAATTATCTGACTTTTGTTTTTCCTTCAACTCCTGTGTTTCATTCTTCTCCATATACATTCATTGTGATTATGAAAACAGTGAAAAAAATGTCAGGCCAGTATCTAAAACAGAAAGGAATTTCATTCCTTCTTTATAGCAGTGCTAGAGGAGATAATTTAGACAGTTTAAAGGCCATAGCATCCTTACTTGGCTTAAGTCTTTGGTTTGGGGCCACAATAACCAGAAATTAGCTCATTTTTCAAGCAAAGTAGCTGTAAGCAATTACTTATTTTCTAGCAGGTGATGAGGTGGAAACCTACATTGGACAAAGTCATGCATCAAGATATAAAGCCCAAACTGCCAAAGCACATATTCATGCACATAGTATCAGAAAAGGAGGCACCTACTCCTCAGGCCCTGTGCATGTTCATTCACATACATTAATCCTCTCCTGTTTCTCTGTTTAATGAATTGTGACCTTTCATCTGTCCAGTGCTAAGCTTGGATGAAAATGTATTTCTCACCTAGAAATCTAGAGGAATGCTGACTCATCATTCCCTAGGTTAAAATAAGAGGGTTGCTAAGGCATAGTCAATGATACAAATTCTCTGTTCTGCTTCCTTTGACCTATAGATTTGAATGCACAAATAAATCAAGTTCTCTTTAGTAATTACTGAGGCCAATTTACATAATTTGGTCATTGGGTATGGCAGGCAACAAGATGGACTAGCCAGAAGCTCACCTTCCTGATGGTTGTCAGAATGCCTTCTGCAGTAAGGTTCCATTTTTGTGTCCATGATCCGGAAGTGAATGACCACAGCAACAGTTATGTAAGGAAGGGGATAATTGACATGGCAGGGGTAAGGCCCAGTACTTAGGGGATAAGTTAGAGGGCTCACCCTAACATGTCAGTCACTGCAGTTTAGACTGGATAGTTTCAAAGTGAAAAGGTTAGAATATATTTTTGTTTGAGGTTTTATTTTGTTTAATGTTAATCAGCAGAGTCTCTGAGGCTTGTAATGCACTGCTGTTAACAGGCATCAAGGGAAATTGCTTTTTTTGTTGTTGTTGAATTGGATGGGCTGAAGATTCATTGACTCCATGAAGAGGGAAGTTTATTACTGCATGAAATGAGTGTGTGTAAAGCAATTGTAAAGATGAAAAGAAAAGTTAATTTAAAATTAAATAACTCATATTCAGATGAACCATTTTAACCACTGCCACATACTACTCAGTAACACCTTCACCCCTTCTCAGAAACCAGTTATTTACCTCTATGCTTGAAGGTTTCCCAGGTAGAAGCAATTAAAAATACGATAATTTTCTTGCCTTTAATCCTCAGATATCTGAGAATATACTCTATAGTATAGATTACTGGACTACTCTTTAGAATATAAGAAAGAGGAAATTGCTTGGAAAAAAATTCTCTTTAGGGGAAGTTGCATAGTACATGGAAAAACACAAGGAAAGCCAAGCAGTTGAAGAAACTGATACTCCTAGAGTTTGGTCTTTTACCTGAGGTCATATGCCTAATAAGTGGAGGAATCATGATTTTAACTCAGGTCTAGTGACTCTAAAGCCTTGCTTTTTCCATCATTCATATATATATATGTATATATAGTGTTTTATATATATATATAGTTTTTCAGGCAAACAATGGTATTTTAACTGGGCTTTCAAGGAAAAATGAGACTTGAGCCTTTTGATGGTGATGAGAAATGACATTCCATGTGAAGAAAAACATGTACATAAAAGTAAAATGTCAAAGTGTACATGTTTAGCAACCATTTGAAAATACAGGGGGCTTGAGTTCAAATTTACCCATTACATTTTAAATTTTGAAATAATTTCAAACTTGCAGGACTATTGCAAAATTAATACAAACCCCAGTGATTATACTGAGAGCCATTTGTTATATACTTTGGATAGATTGTATGGTGTATGAATAAAACTGCTTAAAATAAATAAATAAGTATTAAAAACCGCATACAGAGAATGCATACACACACAGATACCCAAACCCACCAATTTTAACATTCTGCCACATTTCTAATAGCATTCTGTCTCTCCATGTATCAATCCATCTATCTATTTATATGTCTATAGCTATTTTCTAAACATTTGAGAATAGTTGTATACCTCATGCTCCTTGAACATATAACATTTCCAGGTACATTAACTAAAAACAAGGATATTCCCTTATGTAAGCGCCTTAAGTACAGTTAAGTACAGTTTCAAGAAATTTAACATTGATATAAAACTTCTAGTATATATTCCAGTTTTTCTGTATGTCCCATTAATGTCTTCTCGAGTCTTTTCTCCTCCATTATTAGATCCAGTACAGAGTCATATATATTGCATTTAATTGTCATTGTCTCTTTTTTTTTATATTTTGGAAACATCTATATAACATAAACTTTCCTATCTTAACCACTCCCAAGCATACCATTCAGTGGGATTAATAACATTCACAATGTTGCTCTACCTTAACCACAATCCATTACCAGAACTTGCGCATCACCTCAAACAGAAACTGTTCACACATTATGCGTTAATTTCCCATTCCTCTTGCCCCCTACTCCTGGTAATCTGAACTTTACTTTTGTTTCTATGAGTTTGGATATTCTCTGATATTTTTTTTGTGGTTACTTTGGGGCTTAAATTTAACATTCTAAATCTATAACAGTCTTGTTTGGTTTGATATCAATGTAACATCAATAGTATACACAAACTATGTTTTTATACCCCTCTGTCCCCCCACCTTTGTATAGTTCTTGTCACAAATTATGCATTTATATCTTATGAGTTCAAAACTTTTTTTTATCATTACATTTTATGCATTTGCCTTTAAGATCATATAGGAAGTAAAAAATAGAGTTATAAACAAAAATATGATAGTATTAGCATTTATATTTACCCATGTTGCTACCTGTATTGGAGACACATTTCTTCATGCAGCTTCCATCTCTTGTCTAGTATCCTTTCCTTTCAGCCTATAAACTCCTCTTGGCATTTCTGTAGGGTGGTCTAGAGGCTGCTTTTGTTTATCTGGGAATGTCTTAATCTTTCCCTGATTTTTGAAAGGTGGTATTGCTAGATATAGAGTTTTAGGTTGGCAGTTTTTTGCTTTCAGCACTTTAAATATGTCATCCCACTACCTTCTTGCCTCCATGGTTTCCCATGAAAAATTGGCCCTTGATTTTATTGAGGCTCTCTTGTATATGACACATTGCTTCTCTTTTGTGGCTTTCAGAATTCTCTATCTTTGGCATTTGACAGTTTGATAATAATATGTTGCAGTGTGTGTCTGATTGAGTTGATCCATTTTGGAGTTTGTTGAACTTCTTTGATGTGTGTATTCATGTCTTTTGTTACATTTGGAAAGTTTCCAGTCATTATTTCTTCTAATATTCTCTCTGCCCCTTTCTCTCTTTCTCCTCCTTCTGAGACTCCCACAGTGCATATACTGGTATGCTTAATGGTGTCCCACAGGTTCCTTAGGCTCTGTTAATTTTTCTTCATTCTTTTTCTTTCTGCTCCTCAGACTGATTTCTGTCATATTATCTTCAAGTTCACTGATTCTTTCTTCTACCAGCTACACCCTGCTGTTGAACCACTCTAAGGAGTTTTTTTATTTCTGTGACTGCAGTCTTCAACCCTGGTTCCTTTTCATGATTTCTGTCTTTTAATCAATATTCTCTTTGTGTTCATCTATCATTTTCTGATGTTCTTTAGTTGTTTGTCTATGTTTTTCTTTAGCTCTTTGAGCATATATAGGTCCTTTTTTGTTTTTTTTAAGTCTTTGTAGATCTGGCCCTCCTTGTTGATGATTTCTAAAGCTTTAATCTTTTCCTTTTCCTGGGACATCTCTCTCTGTCTCTCTTTTTTTTTTTTTAATTTTGAAATAAATTCAAAGTTATAGGAACAGTTGCAAAAACAATACTAACCCCATACACAGAATTCTGTCATACCCTGACCCACCTCCCCCAATAGCCCAATCTACCAACTTTAACATGCTGTCACATCGCTATTTCTTTCCCTCCCTCCCTATCTATCATCCATCATCTATTGCTCTGTCTTCTGAACATATGAGAGCTAGCTGCACACTCCCTTGAACAAACACTATAATTCACATATACACTTCCCATGAATAAAAACATTCTTTTATGCAACACCATTAAGCGCAGCTAAGAAGTACAAGAGATTCAACAATGATACAAAGCTTACATTCTATATTTCCTTTTCCTTATGTCTCAACTGTGTCCCTTTGAGCCTCCTGTCCTCCATCCTCCAATCCCATCCAGGCTCATCCTTGGCATTCAATTGTCATCTATTTAGACTGTCTTTTTTTTTTTTTTTCTTTCAGTTGTGGAAACATATATACAGCCTAAATCTTCCCATTCCACCCCCTCCCTAGCCTTCCATTAGTGGGATTAATCACATTTAGAATGTTGTAATGCTCTTTCCCACCATCCATTACTAGAAATTTCCCTTCACCTCAAACAGCAACCCTACACTCATTTCTTAACTCCCCATTGCCCCTTCCCCCATTTCTCTTAACCCAAACTCTACTTTTCATCTCTATGGTTATATTCTCTGATAATTTCTTTGTGTTTACTGTGGGGCTTAAAATTAACCTCTTAAATCCATAACAATCTTGTTTTTCTTTGATACCACCTTCATACTCCTCCATTCCCCCACCTTTATATAGTTGTTTAAAATTACATATTTTATGTTGAGTTCAAAACCACTGATTTGTCATTAGTTTGTGTATTTTATATCATGTAGGAAGTAAATAGTGGAGTTACAGTTCAAAAATTATTGACTTCTATTTGTATTCCATTGTGGTTGGAGAATGTGCTTTGAGTATGTTCCTTTTTTTTTTTTTTTTTTTTTTAATTTCTTGAGGCTTGTTTTATCTCCCAGCTTATGGTCCCTTCTGGAGAAAGATCCGTGATCCCTAGAGAAAAATGAGTGTCCTGGTGATTTAGGATGTAAGGTTCTATATATGTCTGTTAAAATTCTCTATATCTCTTTCTCCTTTCTTTGTTTCTCTGTTGGTAGGGCTCCCTTTAGAATCTGAAGTAGGGCAGGTCTTTTATTGGCAAAGTCTCTCAGCATTTGTTTGTCTGTGAAAAATTTAAGCTCTCCCTCAAATTTGAAGGAGAGTTTTGCTGAATAAAGTATTCTTGGTTGGAAATTTTTCTCTCTCAGAATTTTAAATATGTCATGCCACTGCCTTCTCACCTCCATGGTGGCCGCTGAGTAGTCACAACTTAGTCTTATGTTGTTTCCTTTGTATGTGGGGACTTGCTTTTCTCTTGCTGCTTTCAGAACTTGCTCCTTCTCTTCAGTATTTGAGAGTCTGATCAGAATATGTCTCGGAGTGGGTTTATTTGGATTTATTCTATTTGGAGTTCGCTGGGTATTTATGCTTTGTGTATTTATATTGTGTATAAGGTTGGGGAAATTTTCCCCAACAATTGCTTTGAATACTCTTTCTAGACTTTTACCCTTCTCTTCCCCTTCTTGAACAGCAATGAGTCTTAAGTTTGGATGTTTTATTTTGTCTGTCGTATCCCTGGGATCCATTTCAATTTTTTCGATTTTTTTCTCCATTCTTTCTTTTGTTCTTTCATTTTCTGTTCTGTGGACTTCTAGGACACTGAGACGTTGTTCAGTTTCCTCTAATCTTGTATTTTGAATATCCAGAGTCTTTTTAATTTAGCCAACAGTTTCTTTTATTTCCATAATATCTTCTGTTTTTTTATTTACTCTTGCAATGTCCTCTTTATGCTCTTCTAGGGTCTTCTTTATGTCGCTTATACCCTGGGCCATGGTCTTCTTGATGTCCTTTAAATCCTTTGCCATGTTTTCATTCCTCGATTGTAGTTCTTTGATTAATTCTGCCTAATACTGAGTTTCTACTGATATCTTGATTTGTGTGTTTGGAGTTGGATTCTCCATGTCATCTGGTTTTATCATATGCATTAAGATTTTCTGTTGTTTTTGGCCTCTTGGCATTTGCTTTGCTTGATAGGGTTCTTTTAAGTTGTAAAAAAAAGAAGATACCAATCTAATTTTTCAGAAACACAGTTTGGTGACATGCGGTCGCTGTTGACTCGTCTGGGGGGGGTGGCGGCCGGTTGCTAAATCCTAGGCTCTCGGGATTGCTCGGAGGGTACCGGCAGCGGGGGCTCTTTCCCGGAGGCGAGGGCGAGGCGGGGGACTGGGCCCGGTCCCCGGCGGAGGCGTGCAAGGTGTGGAGGGCGGCGAGAAGGAACAGGCGGGACACGTTTCTTTTAGGGTGATGAAGCCAAGAGAGTTTATTAGGGGAGAGTACAAGCTTATATCAGGCGGTTTAGAGGGCGGGGTAGCTGTAGGGGTTAAAGGCTTGGATTGGTTCTGAGAGGGCGTGGAGGTTGATTGAAAAGGGGCGGGAGTTGCTCCGGTAACGAAGAGGGTGGAGGGTGCGGGTAAGGCACGGGGGGGGGTTTTCTCCGGCAAGCCCTCCCCAACGGTTGTACTTTGGGGTGAGGAAATGGGGCCTGCATTCGGCTCCACTTTCTCAGGCCCGGGGGGCCGTGGAGGGCGCTACCACCCGTGCCCCACTACCTTTCCTAGGGGCTGATCAGTTCCCCTGGCCCAGGCCCGCCAAGTGGGAACTCGATAACAGTGTCCCACATTTCCCCCTTCTTTTCTAATTAGAGGAAGAAGCTTACTGGAGAGATCCGCCAAGGGATGAGGGAAAGGGGAGGTGGGGGAAGGGATAGGGGTAGATGGTAGTCAGAGAGGCTGGAGCTCGATGTTGGTGTGGCGCCCGGGCGTTCGAGAGGGGCCTCGCTGCTTGCGGGATGGACGAGGGTGGCGACGCTGCGGAGGGTCAGCTTCTTCAGTGGAGGCAAGTTGTTGATACTGGACTTGCACAAATGATGAAAAGACAGCATTGGCTTGGTTCTTAGCAAGCTGGACAATTCTGCGGATAATGCAGGGCCCTAGGGTGAGAGCTAGAATAATCATTAGTAGGGGGCCGATGAGAGGGAGGAGGTATGGGAGGAGGGGGGTAAAGATGTGGGACCAATAGTTGGTGGCTTCATGGTTTCTTTTGCGTTGTTCCAGTCCCTCTCGGACCTTCTTTAGGCTGTCTTCGGCGAGACCTGTGGAATTGGCATATACACAGCACTCTTCTCCTAAGGCGGCGCAAAGGCCTCCTTCTTTGAGGAGGAGAAGGTCGAGACCTTGGCAGTTTTGGAGCACGACTTCAGAGAGGGAATTGACAGAATTTTTAAGATGGGAAATAGCGTCTTGTAGGTGACGAATGTCCTCGTCAACAGCCGCCCGGAGGTGAGTTAGGGCGGAGCCTTGACTGGCTAGTGCAGCGATTCCGGTGCCAGCGCCTGCAAGACCTAGGAGGGAGGCAATCGTGAGGGCGGTGATGGGTTCTCGCTTTTGCAGGGGGGCAGAAGCTGCAGTTCTTTCCAGGCGGAGGAAGAAGTCTTCCTCGCTGTGGTATAGGACCCTAGGGATAAGGACAATTAGGAGGCAAGTTTCATGAGTTGTATTGAGGGTCTGCACGTTAAGGCAGGGGGTAAGTCCTGTAGAGGAGCAGAGCCATTGGGAGGAGTTGTGGGGAATAAGAAACTTGGCAGAGCTGCTGGGAGATGAGTAGTTGGCACAAGCTGTGAGGTTGGGAGAGTTACTTGAGCGAGGGCGGATGCACTTTCCTGTAAAGGAGACTGAATGAAAGGTTAGGGGGACGGCAGAGGTATTCCAATTGCATTCCGAGGGGCTGTCCTCTGTGTTTTCTGAAAAGGAGAGGTTGGAGGCAACTGGCTCATACAGGGGGGAGGAAGTGGAGAGGCAAAGCCAACAAGAGGAGGTAAGATTGGGGTTGGAGGAATTCACTGAGGTGAAGGCCGCTTGGATAAGGTTGAGGAGGGGAGAGGAGTAACGAGAGGGGGGTAGGAAAGGTTGGGGTGGTGGTGTTGGCGATGCGTTGTTTGCAGCTGAGGTGCGGCTGGTTGGAGCTGAGGTGCGGCTGGAGAGCTGTGGAAAAAGGGGGTTAATGACTTGGTTGGGACCTATGCCAGAGGGTGTTTTTAATGCAGTATTTTGGCATGGTTGGCTTACAGCCTCCTTTTTTATGAGAATAAGTGATTCTCGGTCGGCTCCTTTCTCATAGATTCTGAAGCCCCAAGTTCGACCGAGTAACCAGGAGGGATCAGTGGGGAGCTGCACTGTAAGATTAAGATGTGTGCAGGATCCCTCACTTTCTTGGCCGAGCCAGTTAACTGTAGGGAGTTTGCACCCTGTAGGGGCCCACCTTAAGGTAAGGTATTGATTAGGAACAGGAGGCTTCCAATTAGTGGCTAATGTTTCACACCCCCAGTATGCACAGTAGTACTCGTTGGGGGAATTGCAGTACGATTTTCCAGGATTTGAGGATGGGTACATGTAATATTGGGCCTGGGGATCACTTACCTTTCGAGCGCAGGTTTCTTTGACTCTGGAGACAAAGGTGGCGAAAGGCTCACTCGGTTCCTGGAAGAGCTTGGTGAATTTATTAGGCCGACAGGCGGAATAGTTGGCAAAAGCTCGCAAGGCGATTCCCCGAAGGATAGGCCAAAAGGTGGCAGGCGCATTAATATAGGCGGATGCATTTATAAACGCTCCCGTGCCCAAGTAAGCTTCGGGGTGATAATAGACTCCAGTGGCTGCGTCTTGCTCGCTTTGCCTAGCTGCTTCCGCCTGGAAGTGAGCACGCCAATCAACGAACTGGCCGGGGTTAAGGATGGTACGGGCAAGCGAGGCCCAGTCTTGGGGGAGGCAAAAGTCCATGGCGAGATCCTGCAGTAATTGGGAAGCGTATGGGCTACCTAACCCGTCCTCCTTGACGGCCCTGCGAAGCTGCTTGATAGTATCTGAGTCAATGGGATACCAGTCGTACGGTTTCTGCAGTGTGGGGGTAAGGTTAAGAGGAAAGCAGCGAAAAGCACGAGAGAAAGGAGGACGCGCTTGCAGAGGGCCTGGCACAGGGGTGGGGGCAGGGGCAGCGTTGCCCCAAGGGTTGCCTTGAGGTGTAGAAGGCAGCCAGGGGTTGTTAGTCGGCAGGGTGGGAGGAGCGGTGGCAGCTGCCGGTAGCGGCTCCGAGGGGGAGCTTGTCGAAGGGGAAGGCGGAAGTGGGAGGCCCCAAGCGTCGCAAGATGGTGGCGCGGTAGGCGTGGTTAAGACACAAGATGGTGGACTAGCTCCGCCCTGTGAAAGGGCGGGGTCTAAGGCATAAGATGGCGGACTAACTCCGCCCTGTGAAAGGGCGGGGCCTAAGGCGTAAGATGGCAGACTAGCTCCGCCCTGTGAAAGGGCGGGGCCTAAGGCATAAGATGGCGGACTAGCTCCGCCCTGTGAAAGGGCGGGGTAAAGCGCATGCGGTTTCCGGCCCGGCTTAGGGCTGACGTCATTACTAGAGCACTTCCTCCCCTCAGTGGAAGAAGAAGGAGGAAGTTCGCCATTTTGGAGAGACTTGGTACCGCCTCGTCCCTGGGGGGCGACCTCGAGCACGCCGCCAATTCGCTCAACTAAGGACCCTGTGCCTGAACCGCGATCCGCATCGGTCCACCGTTTGAATCTGTCGATTGAGTCGACAGGGCCCCCCCGGATCCAATGGGGCCTCGACCAGGGGGGAGGGAGCCCTGAAGGCAGGAGCGGACGGCCATCAAGGTGGGGAGCAAGCCGGGAGGGAAGCGCCCGCTCCCATGCTCCACGGCGCTGGTGACCCGACCAACAAGGCGATCACAAGTGACGGGGCCCCAAAGATGGCAACTGGTGAGCCACGGGTCAAAGGGCAGCAGGAGGTCCCAGCACACCCGCAGCTGCCGGACAGACACCCCGCAACGACGTGCGTCCAGAAGACCCGCCAGAGCCCGAACCCGAGGCACCCGGCGCCCGGCGCGCGGACAGACGACCACCCACAGCGGAGGGGAAAAGAGGGGGGGGGCCGTCCACCGAGCAAGAAGAATGAGGCAAACCGCGGCCGCGAGGCTGAAGAAGACGATGAGAACAGAAAGCAGGACCCCCCGGCAACGGGAACAGTCTGGGGGGGGCGGCCACGGCGAGGCACACCGCGCCGAACAGAGAAACGAAGACACAGAGGACCACACCAAGGTAATGAAGGGGTAGAGGGAGAATGTTAGGAGGAATGGGGGTCATAGAAAGAGAAGACGAAAGGTAGTCGGGGGCAATAGCCGGGTTAATTCGGGAAGGGAGGAGCGGCCCGGGCGCGGAGCGGCGAGGGAGAGGCGGCTCCGCGGGGCGGCGAGGGAGAGGCGGCTCCGGACGTGGAGCGGCGAGGGAGAGGCGGCTCCGCGGGGCGGCGAGGGAGAGGCGGCCCTTACCTTGCAGGCGAGGAGAAGGGGAGTTGGAGAAGCGTCCGGGCGAGCGGGTGGTTTTACTGGACCGCTGCGTGGAGAGGACCTGCCCCACGTTGGGCGCCAGTTGCGGTCGCAGTTGACTCGTCTGGGGGGGGTGGCGGCCGGTTGCTAAATCCTAGGCTCTCAGGATTGCTCGGAGGGTACCGGCGGCGGGGGCTCTTTCCCGGAGGCGAGGGCGAGGCGGGGGACTGGGCCCGGTCCCCGGCGGAGGCGTGCAAGGTGTGGAGGGCGGCGAGAAGGAACAGGCGGGACACGTTTCTTTTAGGGTGATGAAGCCAAGAGAGTTTATTAGGGGAGAGTACAAGCTTATATCGGGCGGTTTAGAGGGCGGGGTAGCCGTAGGGGTTAAAGGCTTGGATTGGTTCTGAGAGGGCGCGGAGGTTGATTGAAAAGGGGTGGGAGTTGCTCCGGTAACGAAGAGGGTGGAGGGTGCGGGTAAGGCATGGGGGGGGGTTTTCTCCGGCAAGCCCTCCCCAACGGTTGTACTTTGGGGTGAGGAAATGGGGCCTGCATTCGGCTCCACTTTCTCAGGCCCGGGGGGCCGTGGAGGGCGCTACCACCCGTGCCCCACTACCTTTCCTAGGGGCTGATCAGTTCCCCTGGCCCAGGCCCGCCAAGTGGGAACTCGATAACAGTGTCCCGCAGTGACATACACTTTCTCTAACTAACCAGCAGATGGCATCTGTGAGTCACCTATACCCCTCAAGTCAGTTCTCAACCTTGTTCCCGCGGTGTGTGGGGAAATGATTCTTGTGGGGTTCGGTTGGAGAACTCAGATTTGGTGTGTTGCTGGAGCTGTCTGCCCTGAATGTGGGGTGTGTGTACGGGTGGCCAGGGAGGAAGGGCAGCTTTAGTATTCAAATCCCCCAGGTTCCCGGAGATTCAAGGCCGCCGCAAGAGTCTAAGCCTTCATTTCATTTTGGCCCCAAACCCTCTCTCTTGCTGTCCCACAAACCACTGGACTTGGTGTGTGTCCCTGGGTTCTCCGAGTGGTCCCCCTGCCCAGCCGCGATCCTCCAGGAGCTCTGCCAAGGGAATGCTGTGCTACGTCACAAGTGCACGCCGTCCCTTAAGGGAAGCCCTGAGCTGCCGGGCCGTGCAGTGGCACTCTCAGCCTGATGCAAAGATGGCCGAATGGGGCGTCTCAACCCCCCCCTCCTCACACAGTTCCTCCTTCTCAGCTCCGGGACAACTGGCGGGGCTCTGGGCTGTGGGAATGGCCCCGGGCAGGAGTTTATCCAGCCCTCCGGGGAGCCAGCTGCGAGCCGTGGGGTTTCTTTCAGCTTCCGGCTCTCCTCTCCGTTCCCCCGGCTCTGAGGGTATCTGCAGCGGACTGTCCTCCAGGCGAGACACCGAGAGGCCGGCCCAGCCCCTTCTTGCTGTGTTTTACTGCGTGGTTCCCACTCCCGCAACTGCAGCCGCTCCTGGGTTTTTCTCTTTTTTTTTTTTTAAAGAGCCAGTCGGTCTCCAAACGCCAAACACTGGCTTCCCCAGACCGCCGCGCAGCTGCAAGTCTTCCAGCCAGCTTACTCACTTGTTTCAGAGTGCAGACTCCCAGTTTCACCAAGTATACGGCCCCTGTGATACTTGCAGACCTCGTTCAGCTGGCGCATCGCTGTAACCAGTATTCTGGGTCACTTTCTGGTTTTTATCTAGGGTTTTTCACAGAGGTGTTTTTTTGCCCTGTCTCACCTAGCCGCCATCTTAGTTTCTCCCTGTCTGTTTTTATGCTTTATATTCTTTTGTTGCAACCTGGACCTTTTGATATTTTAATGTGTTGTCTTTGGGATTTAGACTCTGAAGGATGCATTAAGCTTGTATTCAGCTAGTTATGACAGCGATTCCCTTGAATGCCAGGAGCTAACCAAAAAAAAAGAAAATAAAAGAAAAGTCTTTGCTGATTGGTCTGTGTGAGTGCTCTCCTTCAGAGCTTCACCATAAAATGAGTTTAGAGGACAGCCCAAGGCAAAAGTATAAGGACTCCCTGGGTTTTTCTGTGTGTGGGTCTTGTTCTGGATGTAAGTGGATATAACCCTAGGAGTTCCCCATTTTCACAGGTAGCAATATCCTCATTCCCCTAGGAAACAGTGTTTCATCACGGTCCCATTTGTTACATTGTATTTCCCGTAGCTGGCATTACTTTGACCCAAACAGCTGCTATTTGACTGTTCTGTAACTGTCACAGAGCTCTGTGAGCTATGTCTAGGCATAGGGCAAATTCTGGGATGGTGAGCCTGCGACATGTATTCTGGTCAGCCCTAGATGGATTGACAGAGAAATTTATGCACCCTAGTATGTGCACAAAGGTTACTTTTCTCCATCCAGAACTAGGACCAGGGACCCTCACTGGGAGCACAGTTCAACTCTGTGCCAAGCTGGTGAAGGAATGGGGAGGCTTAGCAAGGTCTCCAGGAGTTCCTACCATTTTTAAGTTGCCTCTTTCTTGATTCGGTGAGTGCCCTGTTATTGCAATCTTTTAACTGTTTTCTAGAGCTTTGAGAAAGAGTTTTCTGCCACTTCTGCTTGTTGTTCAAAGTTTCTGTGGGGGTTGAAGTGCTGGAGCATCTCACTCTAATGTCTTGATCAGGGAGGGGCCTGCAGAGCAGTTTGACTTTTTGTGAAATCTAGTTGATCTACTTTTTCTTTTGTCTTGTGCTTTTTGCATTGTATCTAAGAAACCATTGCATAACTCAAGGTCACAAAGATTTATTCTACGGTTTCTTCTAAGAGTTTTATAGTTTTTCTTTCTTACATTTAGATCTATGATCCATTTTGAGGTAGTTTTTGTAAATGGTGTGAAATAAGAGTTCAACTTAATTCTTTTATTTGTGTATATCCAGTTGTCCCAGCACTATTTGTTGAAACCACTATTCTCTCCCCATTTAATTGTCTTGACTCCCTTGTCAAAGGAAAGCCTTAATCTTCACATAATGGCTATGTTTTCTCACTCATTGCCCACTCAGACTTTCTTCCTCTTCATACTCCTCCTCTTCCTTTCAAGTGCCCTTTTCCAAAACACTCTTAAGCATGAAAACTTTTGACTGGTATAAGCTAGGTTTTGCTGAAATACCTGAAGGCTGAGATTAAATTAAAATCAATCTCAAAATGCCAAATAAAAGGGAAAGCACGGCTGGGTCGTCTTCCCTGCAAACGCGATGCCTGCCTGGCCTGAGAGAGCCGTCATGATCTCTCCACGACTTGTCACCCTATAACAATTGATTTTAGAATGCTACTGCTGACTTTTCACGTCTCCTTCATCTATAAAGTTCCGTCCTCTATCTCCTGTAATAAATTGCTGTGGCGTGGAGATCTGAAGATGACACTTCAAATGGAAAGTAGGTAAAAAGCCAGGAACTGCGTGGACTGGACACCACAGAGCAATCTGTCTTTGGGCATACTTCATACAACACTCATGAAAACGTGGAACTGCTGAGATCAGCGAAATCTGTAAGTTTTTGCGGCCAGGGGACCCGCGCCCCTCCCTGCCAGGCTCAGTCCCGGGGGAGGAGGGGCTGTCAGCTCCAGGAAGGAGAAGGGAGAATTGCAGTGGCTGCTCTTATCGGAAACTCATTCTACTGATTCAAACTCCAACCATAGATAGATTGAGGCCAGACACCAGAGACTCTGAGAGCAGCCAGCCCAGCAGAGAGGAGACAGGCATAGAAAAAAAACAACACGAAAAACTCCAAAATAAAAGCAGAGGATTTTTGGAGTTCTGGTGAACACAGAAAGGGGAAGGGCGGAGATCAGGCCTTGAGGCGCATATGCAAATCCCGAAGCAAGGCTGATCTCTCTGCCCTGTGGACCTTTCCTTAATGGCCCTGGTTGCTTTGTCTATTAGCATTTCAATAACCCATTAGATCTCTGAGGAGGGCCGTTTTTTTTTTTTTTTTTTTTTTAAATCCTTTTTGCTTTTTCTAAAACAATTACTCTAAGAAGCTCAATACAGAAAGCTTCAAAGAATTGAAATTTGGGCACGTCAAGTCAAGAGCAGAACTGAGAGCTCTGAGACAAAAGGCAATAATCCAGTGGCTGAGAAAATTCACTAAACAACACAACTTCCCAAGAAAAGGGGGGTGTCCGCTCACAGCCACCATCCTGGTGGACAGGAAACACTCCTGCCCGTCCCCAGCCCCATAGCCCAGAGCTGCCCCAAACAACCCAGTGTGACGGAAGTGCTTCAAATAACAGGCACACACCACAAAACTGGGCGTGGACATTAGCCTTCCCTGCAACCTCAGCTGAATGTCCCAGAGCTGGGAAGGGGGAGCAGTGTGAATTAACAGAGCCCCATTCAGCCATCATTTGAGCAGACTGGGAGCCTCCCAACACAGCCCAGCAGCCCAGAACTGCCCTGGGGGGACGGCACTCACCTGTGACATAGCACAGTCATCCCTCAACAGAGGACCCGGGGTGCACGGCCTGGAAGAGGGGCCCACTTGCAAGTCTCAGGAGCCATACGCCAATACCAAAGACTTGTGGGTCAGTGGCAGAGACAAACTGTGGCAGGACTGAACTGAAGGATTAGACTATTGCAGTAGCTTTAAAACTCTAGGATCATCAGGGAGATTTGATTGTTAGGGCCACCACCCCTCCCCGACTGCCCAGAAACACGCCCCACATACAGGGCAGGCAACACCAACTACACACGCAAGCTTGGGACACCAATTGGGCCCCACAAGACTCACTCCCCCACTCACCAAAAAGGCTAAGCAGGGGAGATCTGGCTTGTGGAGAACAGGTGGCTCGTGGACGCCACCTGCTGGTTAGTTAGAGAAAGTGTACTCCACGAAGCTGTAGATCTGATAATTTAGAGATAAGGACTTCAACTGGTCTACAAACCCTAAAAGAACCCTATCAAGGTCAGCAAATGCCACGAGGCCAAAAACAACAGAAAATTATAAAGCATATGAAAAAACCAGACGATATGGATAACCCAAGCCCAAGCACCCAAATCAAAAGACCAGAAGAGACACACCTAGAGCAGCTACTCAAAGAACTAAAGATGAACAATGAGACCCTAGTACGGGATATGAAGGAAATCAAGAAGACCCTAGAAGAGCATAAAGAAGACATTGCAACACTAAATAAAAAAATGGATGATCTTATGGAAATTAAAGAAACTGTTGACCAAATTAAAAAGATTCTGGACACTCATAGTACAAGACTAGAGGAAGTTGAACAACGAATCAGTGACCTGGAAGATGACAGAATGGAAAATGAAAGCATAAAAGAAAGAATGGGGAAAAAAATTGAAAAACTCGAAATGGACCTCAGGGATATGATAGATAATATGAAACGTCCGAATATAAGACTCATTGGTGTCCCAGAAGGGGAAGAAAAGGGTAAAGGTCTAGGAAGAGTATTCAAAGAAATTGTTGGGGAAAACTTCCCAAATCTTCTAAACAACATAAATACACAAATCATAAATGCTCAGCGAACTCCAAATAGAATAAATCCAAAAAAACCCACTCCGAGACATATACTGATCACACTGTCAAACATAGAAGAGAAGGAGCAAGTTCTGAAAGCAGCAAGAGAAAAGCAATTCACCACATACAAAGGAAACAGCATAAGACTAAGTAGTGACTACTCAGCAGCCACCATGGAGGCGAGAAGGCAGTGGCACGATATATTTAAAATTCTGAGTGAGAGGAATTTCCAGCCAAGAATACTTTATCCAGCAAAGCTCTCCTTCAAATTTGAGGGAGAGATTAAATTTTTCACAGACAAAGAAATGCTGAGTAGAATTTGCTAACAAGAGACCTGCCCTACTGGAGATACTAAAGGGAGCCCTACAGACAGAGAAACAAAGACAGGACAGAGAGACTTGGAGAAAGGTTCAGTACTAAAGAGATTCGGTATGGGTACAATAAAGGATATTAATAGAGAGAGGGAAAAATATGGCAAACATAATCCAAAGGATAAGATGGCCGATTCAAGAAATGCCTTCACGGTTTTAACGTTGAATGTAAATGGATTAAACTCCCCAATTAAAAGATATAGATTCGCAGAATGGATCAAAAAAAATGAACCATCAATATGTTGCATACAAGAGACTCATCTTAGACACAGGGACACAAAGAAACTGAAAGTGAAAGGATGGAAAAAAATATTTCATGCAAGCTACAGCCAAAAGAAAGCAGGTGTAGCAATATTAATCTCAGATAAAATAGACTTCAAATGCAGGGATGTTTTGAGAGACAAAGAAGGCCACTACATACTAATAAAAGGGGCAATTCAGCAAGAAGAAATAACAATCGTAAATGTCTATGCACCCAATCAAGGTGCCACAAAATACATGAGAGAAACATTGGCAAAACTAAAGGAAGCAATTGATGTTTCCACAATAATTGTGGGAGACTTCAACACATCACTCTCTCCTATAGATAGATCAACCAGACAGAAGACCAATAAGGAAATTGAAAACCTAAACAATCTGATAAATGAATTAGATTTAACAGACATCTACAGGACATTACATCCCAAATCACCAGGATACACATACTTTTCTAGTGCTCACGGAACTTTCTCCAGAATAGATCATATGCTGGGACATAAAACAAGCCTCAATAAATTTAAAAAGATTGAAATTATTCAAAGCACATTCTCTGACCACAATGGAATACAATTAGAAGTCAATAACCATCAGAGACTTAGAAAATTCACAAATACCTGGAGGTTAAACAACACACTCCTAAACAATCAGTGGGTTAAAGAAGAAATAGCAAGAGAAATTGCTAAATATATAGAGACGAATGAAAATGAGAACACAACATACCAAAACCTATGGGATGCAGCAAAAGCAGTGCTAAGGGGGAAATTTATAGCACTAAACGCATATATTAAAAAGGAAGAAAGAGCCAAAATCAAAGAACTAATGGATCAACTGAAGAAGCTAGAAAATGAACAGCAAACCAATCCTAAACCAAGTACAAGAAAAGAAATAACAAGGATTAAAGCAGAAATAAATGACATAGAGAACAAAAAAACAATAGAAAGGATAAATATCACCAAAAGTTGGTTCTTTGAGAAGATCAACAAGATTGACAAGCCCCTAGCTAGACTGACAAAATCAAAAAGACAGAAGACCCATATAAACAAAATAATGAATGAAAAAGGTGACATAACTGCAGATCCTGAAGAAATTAAAAAAATTATAAGAGGATATTATGAACAACTGTATGGCAACAAACTGGATAATGTAGAAGAAATGGACAATTTCCTGGAAACATATGAACAACCTAGACTGACCAGAGAAGAAATAGAAGACCTCAACCAACCCATCACAAGCAAAGAGATCCAATCAGTCATCAAAAATCTTCCCACAAATAAATGCCCAGGGCCAGATGGCTTCACAGGGGAATTCTACCAAACTTTCCAGAAAGAACTGACACCAATCTTACTCAAACTCTTTCAAAACATTGAAAAAAATGGAACATTACCTAACTCATTTTATGAAGCTAACATCAATCTAATACCAAAACCAGGCAAAGATGCTACAAAAAAGGAAAACTACCGGCCAATCTCCCTAATGAATATAGATGCAAAAATCCTCAACAAAATACTTGCAAATCGAATCCAAAGACACATTAAAAAAATCATACACCATGACCAAGTGGGGTTCATTCCAGGCATGCAAGGATGGTTCAACATAAGAAAAACAATCAATGTATTACAACACATTAAAAACTCGAAAGGGAAAAATCAATTGATCATCTCAATAGATGCTGAAAAAGCATTTGACAAAATCCAACATCCGTTTTTGATAAAAACACTTCAAAAGGTAGGAATTGAAGGAAACTTCCTCAACATGATAAAGAGCATATATGAAAAACCCACAGCCAGCATAGTACTCAATGGTGAGAGACTGAAAGCCTTCCCTCTAAAATCAGGAACAAGACAAGGATGCCCGCTGTCACCACTGTTATTCAACATTGTGCTGGAAGTGCTAGCCAGGGCAATCCGGCAAGACAAAGAAATAAAAGGCATCCAAATTGGAAAAGAAGAAGTAAAACTGTCATTGTTTGCAGATGATATGATCTTATATCTAGAAAACCCTGAGAAATCAACGATACACCTACTAGAGCTAATAAACAAATTTAGCAAAGTAGCGGGATACAAGATTAATGCACATAAGTCAGTAATGTTTCTATATGCTAGAAATGAACAAACTGAAGAGACACTCAAGAAAAAGATACCATTTTCAATAGCAACTAAAAAAATCAAGTACCTAGGAATAAACTTAACCAAAGATGTAAAAGACCTATACAAAGAAAACTACATAACTCTACTAAAAGAAATAGAAGGGGACCTTAAAAGATGGAAAAATATTCCATGTTCATGGATAGGAAGGCTAAATGTCATTAAGATGTCAATTCTACCCAAACTCATCTACAGATTCAATGCAATCCCAATCAAAATTCCAACAACCTACTTTGCAGACTTGGAAAAGCTAGTTATCAAATTTATTTGGAAAGGGAAGATGCCTCGAATTGCTAAAGACACTCTAAAAAAGAAAAACGAAGTGGGAGGACTTACACTCCCTGACTTTGAAGCTTATTATAAAGCCACAGTTGCCAAAACAGCATGGTACTGGCACAAAGATAGACATATAGATCAATGGAATCGAATTGAGAATTCAGAGATAGACCCTCAGATCTATGGCCGACTGATCTTTGATAAGGCCCCCAAAGTCACCGAACTGAGCCATAATGGTCTTTTCAACAAATGGGGCTGGGAGAGTTGGATATCCATATCCAAAAGAATGAAAGAGGACCCCTACCTCACCCCCTACACAAAAATTAACTCAAAATGGACCAAAGATCTCAATATAAAAGAAAGTACCATAAAACTCCTAGAAGATAATGTAGGAAAACATCTTCAAGACCTTGTATTAGGAGGCCACTTCCTAGACTTTACACCCAAAGCACAAGCAACAAAAGAGAAAATAGATAAATGGGAACTCCTCAAGCTTAGAAGTTTCTGCACCTCAAAGGAATTTCTCAAAAAGGTAAAGAGGCAGCCAACTCAATGGGAAAAAATTTTTGGAAACCATGTATCTGACAAAAGACTGATATCTTGCATATACAAAGAAATCCTACAACTCAATGACAGTAGTACAGACAGCCCAATTATAAAATGGGCAAAAGATATGAAAAGACAGTTCTCTGAAGAGGAAATACAAATGGCCAAGAAACACATGAAAAAATGTTCAGCTTCACTAGCTATTAGAGAGATGCAAATTAAGACCACAATGAGATACCATCTAACACCGGTTAGAATGGCTGCCATTAAACAAACAGGAAACTACAAATGCTGGAGGGGATGTGGAGAAATTGGAACTCTTATTCATTGTTGGTGGGACTGTATAATGGTTCAGCCACTCTGGAAGTCAGTCTGGCAGTTCCTTAGAAAACTAGATATAGAGCTACCATTCGATCCAGCGATTGCACTTCTCGGTATATACCCGGAAGATCGGAAAGCAGTGACACGAACAGATATCTGCACGCCAATGTTCATAGCAGCATTATTCACAATTGCCAAGAGATGGAAACAACCCAAATGTCCTTCAACAGATGAGTGGATAAATAAAATGTGGTATATACACACGATGGAATACTACGCGGCAGTAAGAAGGAACGATCTGGTGAAACATATGACAACATGGATGAACCTTGAAGACATAATGCTGAGCGAAATAAGCCAGGCACAAAAAGAGAAATATTATATGATACCACTAATGTGAACTTTGAAAAATGTAAAACAAATGGTTTATAATGTAGAATGTAGGGGAACTAGCAGTAGAGAGCAATTAAGGAAGGGGGAACAATAATCCAAGAAGAACAGATAAGCTATTTAACGTTCTGGGGATGCCCAGAAATGACTATGGTCTGTTAATTTCTGATGGATGTAGTAGGAACAAGTTCACTGAAATGTTGCTATATTATGTAACTTTCTTGGGGTAAAGTAGGAACATGTTGGAAGTTAAGCAGTTATCTTAGGTTAGTTGTCTTTTTCTTACTCCCTTGCTATGGTCTCTTTGAAATGTTCTTTTATTGTATGTTTGTTTTCTTTTTAACTTTTTTTTTCATACAGTTGATTTGAAAAAAGAAGGGAAAGTTAAAAAAAAAAAAAGAAAGAAAGAAAAAAGACAAACAAGGGGAAAAAAAAAAAAAAAAAAGATTTAGTGCCCCCTTGAGGAGCCTGTGGAGAATGCAGGGGTATTCGCCTACCCCACCACCATGGTTGCTAACATGACCACAGACATAGGGGACTGGTGGTTTGATGGGTTGAGCCCTCTACCATAAGTTTTACCCTTGGGAAGACGGTTGCTGCAAAGGAGAGGCTAGGCCTCCCTGTATTTGTGCCTAAGAGTCTCCTCCTGAATGCCTCTTTGTTGCTCAGATGTGGCCCTCTCTCTCTGGCTAAGCCAACTTGAAAGCTGAAATCACTGCCCTCCCCCCTACGTGGGATCAGACACCCAGGGAAGTGAATCTCCCTGGCAACGTGGAATATGACTCCCGGGGAGGAATGTAGACCCGGCATCGTGGGATGGAGAACATCTTCTTGACCAAAAGGGGGATGTGAAAGGAAATGAAATAAGCTTCAGTGGCAGAGAGATTCCAAAACGAGCCGAGAGATCACTCTGGTGGGCACTCTTACGCACACTTTAGACAACCTTTTTTAGGTTCTAAAGAATTGGGGGTAGCTGGTGGTGGATACCTGAAACTATTAAACTACAACCCAGAACCCA
This sequence comes from Choloepus didactylus, assembly GCF_015220235.1. Classification (NCBI taxonomy): domain Eukaryota; kingdom Metazoa; phylum Chordata; class Mammalia; order Pilosa; family Megalonychidae; genus Choloepus; species Choloepus didactylus. The sequence continues at coordinate 31,641,106 of NC_051321.1, forward strand.
TGAATCTCGAAGACAGTTGTATAAAAATGTAGCTTATGAGGGGTGACAGTGGGATTGGGAATGCCATAAGGACCAAACTCCACTTTGTCTAGTTTATGGATGGATGTGTAGAAAAGTAGGGGAAGCAAACAAACAGACAAAGGTACCTAGTGTTCTTTTTTACTTCAATTGCTCTTTTTCACTCTAATTATTATTCTTGTTATTTTTGTGTGTGTGCTAATGAAGGTGTCAGGGATTGATTTAGGTGATGAATGTACAACTATGTAATGGTACTGTAAACAATCGAAAGTACAATTTGTTTTTTAAAAAAAAAAAAAAAAAAAAAAAAGTAAATGAATATGGGGGAGGAGGGGTATGGGATGTTTTGGGTGTTATTTTTACTTTTATTTTTAGTCTCATTTTTGTTTTTTGGAGTAATGAAAATGTTCAAAAATTGATGCGGTGATGAATGCACAACTATGTGATGATACTGTGAACAATTGTTTTATACTTTGGATGATTGTATGGTATGTAAACATATTTCAATAAAAAATAAATAAACACAAAAAAAAAAAAAAAAAAAAGGGAAAGCACATGTCAATTCCTTTGCCATATGTGGAGCCTCTGCAGCGCTGCTCACCCAGCTATCCATTCAGACTGTGTGCATGTGTGTGTGTGTTTCCTCTATGGTACAGGCCACTCAAAACCCCCTGAAAGGTCTCTCTTCACTAAAGTTTGTGTATCTCTGGTATAGGCAAGAGGCCCAGGTACCCTTTGCTTGAGAAGCCGGCAACCCATGTAGCTACATTTGTGGCATTTGTGATTCAAACTTTTGTAGCATAGGAACCTCAGAATGATTTTCTTCTAGAAGAGAAACATTGACCCACATGTTAAGGACAAAAAAGAGGAAGTCACTTGCAGGATGAGAAGCAAACTTCATCTTCTCTACTACTTTACTATAGATGGGCTCTGGCTTGAGGTCTGCTTTGCCTAAATGACAGGATTCCTCTGGAGAGTAGAACATCCAATATGAACCTGTTGGGTATACCCCCTGATCTAGCCTGCGGTAGCCTCCTGTTCATGCAAGAATACTCTCCCTGTTCTCTTCAGTTACTTTCTTTCCTTACTGAGCCTCATTTTCTACCAGGCTGGTCAGAGGCAGGGAATTTTTGTCTTGCCTAGGGGTTTCACTTTCACTGAACCCTGCCCTTTCTGAAGAGTGGGTGTTTGGATGGAATGAGTAGGGAGGAAATTGAATTGATATTTTGCTCATTCATTTTCTAAAGTTTGGAGACTTAAATTTTAGATTTAGATTTAGACACTGGACAATTGCTGCCTGTCGGGTTTTGTTCAGTAAAAATGAGAGAGGTACTGTTAGAATATCCCAGGAGCCTCTACACTCCCCCACCAAAACAAAACAAAACCCAAAATGTTCAGAAGAGATGGTAGCAAATCCTTTTAGATATAGTATTAGTAGGAAAGCCTAAAGAATAGAAAGCAACTCGCATTTTTCCTGTCCTCCTTCATCCTTAAATCTGATTCCTCATCTTTCTTACTGAGATCTAGTCAGGCATGAGTCCTATTCTAGGGTCCTTGCCAGATGGAATACTGTGGGATCACCACCCAGGTTAGCTTTAGTGGCCTCCAGACCTCCTGGGAAAGGAGAAGCTAAGTATTTCAGTCACTTCAAAAGCATGTGCCGCTCACTTTGGCCTGACTTAGCCTGATTTCAGTATGCCATCAATACAGAGTTCTGAAAACTTTAATGGGAAGTCTCCAAGCACTCTCTGAAGTCCTTTGCTGAAGAATCTGGAGGGAAAACAGCTAGTTTCAGACTATATTCCTTCCTCCTGAGGCCTGATGCCCCACACCTGGCATCTCCAGTACTCCCAAAGCATAAGTAAGAAAAGTAAGGCAGAGGCATATATCCTTTGTGGGTACTGAGTTAGAGATTACAAACTTAATGTGGACTGTTACACCTCCTTCTAGTTTCTAAACAGTCCCTCAACCCGCCTGGGCTGGAGATCTTAATCGCCTGCTAAGTTCTGAAGCTCTGGGATGAGAATGTCACAGAGCAGATTGGAGGATGATTTTTGTCTTCATCCAAAGGTAGATTGCCAGTTGCAAATCTGTTTTATCCTCAGAATGAGTTTGCCCAAACGATATTATCATATGTGCCTTATAACATCAAGAGTAAGGCATCCATAGACCCAGCTGACACTTGAGAGGTGTCATGGTGACAAGGAAAAAGGAATAAGTATACTTTTTGAAGATACTGTCTTCCAGGTTTTTCTTTCTCTCTCTCCTCCTCCCTTCTTCCTTTCCCCTTTCCCCTTTATTCCTCCTCTTTCTCTCTTCCTTCTTTTCCATTCTCTCTCTCTATTTTTCTCTTCTTTTCCGTTTTTCTTGCTTCTTCACATTTGTTCTGGTGAGATATCTCCTCAGGTGGAAAGGGAACAGAATTATAGCATTCCCAGGGATTATGTCATTGTCCCAGGCTCAATAACTTCTCTTTGTTGACAGCTGCTACATCCCAACCAGAAACTAGTTTCGAGCTCTATGTTCTCTAAACCTAGGCAAAAAGACCCTAGTTCACTTGAGACGGGATTTTTTTTCAAACATTTTATCAGGAAAGTTAGTTTACTAAGAAATTTAAGGAAAACTTTTTGTATAACCCTACAAAAGCATGAAATGGATGCTCTTACAGAGTGCAGATTCTTTTTCCTAAGATAACTGAGTTCTAATGGTAGATTTATTTGGTTACTGTAATTCCTTTCCTTCAGCCCTGTTGACCTTGGAGTCCAGTCCCCATAACTCAGACTTCTACCCTCGATTGACCTTGAGTTGGTACTGTTGCTAGGCTTGGTGGGATTCTCAGTTCCTTGCAAAACCTGTTTTCCCTATCTTCTGGGTTAGGTTTCTGGTTTTCCATTCTTCTGCTGGGCTGTACTCTACTTCATCCCTACCAATGTCCTTGTACCTTGCCCTGTAAATGAGAAAAATACTTGACCCCCACTTGCTCACAAATTTCTTTCCTATTTTGGAATTAGAATAAGCCACAACCTTAACTTGCAGATAACATCTCTCCCCATCTTGGTAGTCTCTGTAAAAGACTCTTTTTGCTCATGACCCGTTTCTATCCCATTTTGATTTATTCATTATTGAATATTAAGCACTACCCATGTGCCAGGCATCATGCTAGAATTTGTCATTGCAGTATTGTATAATTGTTGCAACAATTCTTTAAGATTTTGTCATTATTACAACAAACATTTATTGCATGCCTTCCATGCCCAGGTACTGTGCTACATACTGAGGTAGGTATTATTTTCCCCCTCTGATGAGACATATAGTATGCCAGAGATCATTCATAAAAACAAGTGTTTAAACCAGGATTCCAAACCATGATTTTTTATAAGTTCCTCACTTAAACTTCTATTACCTGAATTAGATTAAATGGTTCTGTAATTCTTTACCAGTAATCTATGTTAAGAGAAAACATTGATTTATTTATTGTGTATCTTATATATACATGTTTTAATACTTTTTTATTATATAATTAATTTAGAATTACAGAAAAGTTGCAAAGATAATACACAGAGTTCTCCTATATCCCCCACCCAGTTTTCCCCATCTTACGTTACAATGGTACATTTATCAAAACTTAGAAACTGTCATTGATGCATTACTATTAACTAAACTCCAGACTTTATTTGGATGTCACCAGCTTTCCCATTAATGTTCTTTTTATGTTCCAGCATCTACTACAGGATAACACATTCCATTTAGTTGTCATGACTTCCCAGTGTCCTCTGGTCTGTGACATTTTCTCAGTCTTTCCTTGGTTTTCATGACCTTGATAGTCTTGAGGAGTACTGGCCAGTTATCTTGTAGAATGTTCCCCAATCTGGGTTTGTCTGATGTTTCTCTCATGGTTAGATTGGGTTATGGGTTTTTGTAAAGAATATAACCAAAGCGAAGTGCCCTTCTCATCAGATCATACCAGGGGTTACATGATAGACACTGGATGTTACATCACTAGATGTTAATCTTCAGCACTGGTTAAAATTGTGTTTGCCATGTTTCTTCACTGTAAATTTACTATTTTTTCCTTTTGCTACTCTGTTCTTTGGAAATGAGTCACTAAGTCTAGCCCACTCTCAGTTGGGGGTAGGGATAGGAACTAAATTACACTTCTTATGGGGACAAGTATCTACACATATTTGAAATTCTTCTGTAAGAAAATTTGTCTCTTCTCACGATTTATTTATTTATTTACTCATTTATTTGTATCATTTATGCACTTGTACCAAACCCCAATTATTTAATTCTGAAGCCTGTGCTCTTTTTATTATACCAGGCAACAATTGACAAGGACCTATACTAAGGCATTGGTTACAGAGAAATTTATTTATCTCAGATTTCAGAGATTTTTAAGAGGTCGATTTGCTAAGACTTAGTGACCTTGGATATGAGGGAGTGATGGAGGAGGGGTGTTTGAAAATGACAGTCGGATTTTGGTTTGAGTTGCTGGAAATAAAATTTTGGTTTGAAGTATGTTTACTAACAATTATGAAGATTGATTCCAGGCTTTGATGAAGCTCACCTTCTTCGGAGACTGGTTATAGCCTAAATGCCCTGTTCTCCCAAGTCAAAACTGAGAAAACCAATTTTCTTTCTGATTGAAACACCAGAGCACCCTAGTGGACAGCCCAGGCTTGGGTCCTATTTCTTGTCTGAAGGACTTTTGGTTTTGTTTTTTGGTTGGCTATGGGTTTTCCTCCTAGTTCATTTGCAGAGCAGAGATGCTTGATTCTATTCTTGGTCTAAGAAATTATTTAACACATTCCGTTTCCAAGTTAGCAGTACACCTCCATGTGTGACCTCCTCATGTTCAGTAAGAGGACAGTTAACTTCTGATAATCATTCCCATGCTCTAGTACTCTAAACCAGAGGGTACTCAATCCTTATTTTTAACTGATTATATTTTCTTCCAAATGGTGCTGTATTAATGTTAATTCTTTGTTTTCAGAGCCATCATCAACCATTTTAACCCCAAAATTGAATCCTATGCTGCTGTGAATCACATATCCCAACTGTCGGAGGAGCAGGTAAGCCACTACTCATCCTAGAGTAACCCTAGTTGGTGGCTAAGATCAAGCCTTCTCTCTAATGGCAGTGAGAGTCTTCAACTGAGACATCTAGTGGGGGTGGCAAGAGCCAGGCTGCAGAGAGGAATTAGTAAGGGATGGCTGAAAGTACTTTAAATATAGTGATAGTTACTCCTCCTGTGTTTAATCATATAGAAAATATGTAGGTAAAAATTTCATTAATTATTGTTTTATAGTGGGTGATAAGGCATTTCTTTTTTTTTAAATTTTAGGTGGAGAGTAATTCTGACTTAAAAATAGAAAAGGAGAACTTAGAAATGGATGAATAAGAAAAACTGAGTTTAGCTTAATTTGAGTCACTTTGGCTTGTTAAAACATGAGCCCTCCTTGGGACAAATTTTCCTTAGTAATTGAGTTCCCATTGCGTTTAACAGTTACTTCTGAGCAGGTTTTTCTATGCTATGGACTGAGTTGGAGATGCAGATACAGTTGTGTTTGTTTTCCTTGAATCTGGCCTGTTTTTCCTTTCTCCCAAAGTGTCAGCACTCGGCTCTGTGTTACACAAAGGTGCAGATGAGGCTTTAGCATGGCATGGGGTTGAACTTGACGTTTTGGAGTAAAGCACCAAGTCCTGTTTTTCAAAGCACAAAATTAGACATCCTGTCCACACAATCTCCTCTATTTCCAATGTGCTCCTGAGTTGGAAGAGTCTAGGGTATTCAGGAGATGAGGGTGCAGGCATAGACTCCAAGTCAGTAGTAAGGAGACTGCCATATACTCTGCTCTCTGTATTTAGTCAATGCATCCCTTTGTAAACCTTCTCGGAGCCTCTTGCTGGCAACAATCCCTAAAAACTACCCAGCATGTCCAGTGAGGCACCAAGCCTTTTTCCTAACAGAGAAGCTTCTACAGTAATCCCACCACTGGCTCTTTCCTCAGCCAGATGGACGGAACTCTTATTAGTCTATCACTTGTTTCCTTTGACATATTTGTTCTCTTTTGTGAGGCCAGCTGTGAGAAGCCATCTTCATATTTAAAATTGCTTTTAATTTAGCTTATGAGGGGTGACAATGGGATTGGGAAAGCCATAAGGCCCACACTCCACTTTGTCTAGTTTATGGATGGATGAGTAGAAAAATAGGGGAAGGAAACAGACAAAGGCACCCAGTGTTCTTTTTTACTTTAATTGCTCTTTTTCACTTTAATTATTATTCTTGTTATTTTTGTGTGTGCTAATGAAGGTGTCAGGGATTGGTTTAGGTGATGAATGTACACCTATGTAATGGTACTGTGAACAATCGAATGTACAATTTGTTTTGTATGACTGCGTGGTATGTGAATATATCTCAATAAAATGAAGATTTAAAAAAAAAGAAAAAGAAAAAAAATTGCTTTTATAAATGGCTTTCGTTTCCTTTTTTTTCCTCTTCTGCTTTTGGAGCAGTCCTGAGTCTTGTTCTTGGATGCCATTGCTCTCTGTGAGGCACTTGGTAATGCTACCTTTTTCCTGTTGGGCCAGTTCAAAACAGTTTTACGATATCATTTTTACGCAGAAGAGCTCAACATCTTGAGTTTTGCATAGTGAGAGAAAGGGTGACTTTCCTACCATAATGAGATCTGGTTAGTCTAAAAGCTTTTTGTGAAAAAAGGAAGACACGTTTTCCTTGTCAGCCACGTGCAGTATTCAGCTTGGGAAGGTCAGGCTGAACTCTTTCTCCAGCAGTATCAGCCGCAGACCAATAATAAAAATCCATTCTGGCACATGAGGCAATCTCAAAAAGGATGATTAGCAAGCATGTGTCTTTCTTTGCCTTCCTCCAACTTCTTTCAAAGTTAAATGAAGTGATGAAAGTGCCTCTCTCTAGAAGAGTCCACAAGCCAGAAGGTGATTCCTGTTGAAAGGGAGATTACTCAGCCCTGTGCAGGAATGGTATGAAGTGATGAAAGTGCCTCTCTCTAGAAGAGTCCACAAGCCAGAAGGTGATTCCTATTGAAAGGGAGATTACTCTGCCCTGTGCAAGAATGGGAAAGAGGTGGCAACTCAAAGATGTATTTAGTCAATTAATTACATGCCTATGTATACAAGATATCCTACTGGGTAGTGGGGATCAGAGATAAATAATCTACCTAGACTTCTTGCTATCATGGAGGTTTTACACACTCCTTACCTCTTAACAGTCTTTTTCACTTGAGAAAGAGAGAGGGTAATTCTATTGTGGGACCCTTTTTAAACTGCACCCAAAATTGTTGTTGCTTCTCTTTCCTGACTTTGAAAGACATTAAATGACAGCATTAGGGTTCATTTGATTTTATTCTCAGCCCTGTCATATTAGAGGTATTTGACTGCCCTGTTAATCTCCAACATATGATGGAGCACTTTTCTCCCTTTGCTTATGAACATTAATGCTTAATGTCATTTAATGTTAAGAGTATTCTCAAGAGTATCTTCTTGACCAAAAGGGGGATGCAAAATGAGACGAAATACTTTCAGTGGCTGAGAGATTCCAAATGGAGTCGAGAGGTCACTCTGGTGGACATTCTGATGCACTATATAGGTAACACCTCTTAGGCTTTAATGTATTGGAATAGCTAGAAGTAAATACCTGAAACTACCAAACTCCAACCCAGCAGTCTGGACTCCTGAAGACAATTATATAATAATGTAGATTACAAGGGGTGACAGTGTGATTGTGAAGACCTTGTGGGTCACACCCCCTTTGTCTAGTGTATGGATGAGTGGAGGAATGGGGATAAAAACTAAAGGACAAATGGGGTGGGATGGGGGGATGATTTGGGTGTTTTTTTCACTTTTATTTTTTATTCTTGTTCTGGTTCTTTCTGATATAAGGAAAATGTTCAGAGATAGACTGTGGTGATGAACGCATAACTATGTTATCATACTGTGGACAGTGGATTGTATATCATGGATGATTGTACGGTGTGTGAATGTATTTCAATAAAACTGAATTTAATAAAAAAAAAAAAAAAGAGTATTCTCAGCTTCTCACAGAGCTGGCTTTGGGATGTGTAGGGCCCTGCAGTTGTTAGCAGCAGACTAAGTAGAAAAAAATCAAGAACTTAATTCCCAAGTAGATTCTAAAGCATTCCTAAAATAAAACCTAAAGACCATAGATATGAGTTAACTGGAATTTATAGCACTTAGGAAGTTAGCAAACAGGACAGGGCTCTTTGGAGATCTGCCTGCTCAGTTTGCCATTTTCTTCTAGCAAGAGATTTGTGAATTCTTGAGATTTAACAACCCTCAAATACATTCCAGCCTCTCTTTGAGGCATTTCAAAGTGATGGCTTATAAATCCATTATTGCTTATTAAACAAAGCCCAGTATCTCACATTGGGGTTTCTTTTCAGATGGCACCAAAGAACAAGATAGATATCATTTTGCTGTTAATTCTCAATGGCTTCATGGACAGCAAAGCATATTTTTAAATTAGAGAAGTTGTAGATTTACAGAAAAATTATGCATAAAATACAGAGCTCCCATTTACCTCCTGCCCCAAACACAGTTTTTCCCTATTATTAACACTTTTCATATATGATACCTTGTTAAAATTGATGAAAAATTATTATTACAATTATATTATTAACTATAGTCCATAGTTTACTTTGGGGTTCCCTGTTTGTTTTGTACGGCCCTATGGTGTTTTTTGTTTGTTTGTTTGTTTTTAACTAATTTTCTTATGAGTAACATATATACACCGTAAAATTTTCTCTCTTAACCACATTAAATATATAATTCAGTAGTGTTAATTACATTCACTTTTCCATCACCCCACGCAGAAAGTCTGTACCAATTAATCATTATCTCCCCATTCCCTACCCCTATCCCCAGCCCCTGGTAATCTGCATTCTAGTTTCTGACTTGGTGAATTAAGGCAAAGCATTTTAATTAGTTAATATCCTCAGTGTGACTGAATGATCGTGCGTTTTCTAGCCTGATAAACTGCATGCATTTTTATAATGTATATGCAGATGCCCTTTTTGTCTGGGGTTGGTTATGAAACTTGTTTGTTTGTTTGTTTTACCTCTTTTATTATTTGACCTATCTTTTAAAATAAAAGTTATGAAGAGGGTGCAGCTTGCTTTCTCAAGAACAGTAAACCACCAGTTTATCCCCTACTGGGTTTGGCTCATCTCTAGTACATCTTTAAAAATTGTCCTTCAGGGCTCTTGCCCAACCTGAGCTGAGGTTTAGTAACTTTTCCTTCCCCACTGTACCTTTTTGGAAAGCATCCATCCTTAGCTGATAGGGCTATTTGATATGCCCTGGCAAACTTGACCATTGGGGAATAAAGATTACTAAAAAGAGGCTAAAGAATCAGACAAGAAGGTCTAGAATGCATAGCAGCCTAAGTGGTGTGTGACTTAGGGAACATTGAGTCTACTTCCATTTCCATTTCCCGAGGCTATTTTCTGTCTGGCTCTAGTTGTATTCACTTCTAGCCCTCTCCTCTTGGAAGAGGACTACAGATAGTGTCACCTTAGCATATCAGCATTGTCAGCCTTCCTAAATTGTAATGTCCAGCCCCTCCCCCACCAGTGGCCAGCCCTGTTTTCATTACCCCAGGAGGATAGCTGAGTCACACAACCTGTGTTTCACAGACAAATCGCAGTGACCATTTTGTCTGTACAAAATGAATATGGATGAAAGGTATTTCAGAGGAACTCTTCACCCCCCAGGCCAAGCCTTGGGTCATGATTCTTTGAGGTCATCCTGTCTTCATGAGACTACTACCTACCTTCCGAGAAATGTTTTGGTTTTTTGGGAGGAGGAGGAGTTCTCCCCTCCCCACCCTAAAGTCTTTCATACTCCCTCTCCTATTCCTGCTTTTCAAATTAGAAAAAAAGACTTTCTATTACTATTGACTGCATCATACTAGAGATGGTGTTCTAGTTTGCTAATGCTGCCGGGATGCAAAACACCAGAAATGGATTAGCTTTTATAAAGGGGGTTTATTTGGTTACACAGTTACAGTATGTGTCCAAGGTAACTCATCAGCAATTTGGTACCTTCATTGGAGGATGGCCAATGGCGTCCAGAAAACCTCTGTTAGCTGGGAAGGCAGGTGGCTGGTGTCTGCTCCAAGTTCTGGTTTCAAAATAGCTTTCTCCCAGGGTGTTCCTCTCTAGGCTGCAGCTCCTCTTCAGAATGTGTCTCTCAGTTGCTCTTGGGGCATTTGTCCTCTCTTAGCTTCTCTGGAGCAAGAATCTGCTTTCAGCGGCTGTCTTCAAACTGTCTCTCATCTGTAGCTTCTGTGCGTTCTTCAAAGTGTCCCTCTTGGCTGTAGCTTCTCTTCAGAATGTCACTCACAGCTGCACTGAGTTCCCCATGCCCGTCAGCTCATTTATATGGCTCCACTGATCAAGGCCCACCCTGAATGGGTGGGGCCACACCTCCATGGAAATTATCTCATCAGAGTTATCACCTACAGTTGGGTGGGGCACATCTCCATGGAAACACCCAAAGAATTCCAATCTAATCAGCACTAAATTGTCTGCCCCACAAGACTGCATCAAAGAATATGGCTTTTTCTGGGGGACATAATACATTCAAACCAACACAGATGGATCTACACTTGAGGTCTGCCCTGAGATTTCTTGAAATAATACTAGCTAAGGTCCAAGAAGCAGCTTTAACAAGTTAGTGCATACCATGGAATTGTGTGTAAAATTATGCATATGTGGGGTTTTTCCCCCCTGGAAGAGGGTCAATATTTCATAAAATTCTCAACAAGTCTTTGACTCAAAAAGTATATATTTTTTAGAGAACCTAACCTATATGCTTTGAATTGTGCCTCATACTTTCCTTGCCCCAAAGTCATCAGAATTTTGAAAATGTCAGATCTTGACTCCTTTCAGGCTAGTCACTAATTTGTTTTTATTTACAAATGCTATGAAATATTGATTTATATCAGCTCTGATTGCCCTCGTAGGCAGAAGAGGGCTCCATAGCAAACCTATAAAAAAGAATTCTTTGGAGCCTTGAATAGAGTACATAACGGCAATTTAGGAAGTAAAACCTTCCCTAAACACCTGATTCCTTAAGCTTTCATTCACATTCATGACCAATTTTATGCATTTGAAATAGCCTTTGAAATATCCCATTGGAGAACAAGTAAATAATTGGTCCACTCTTACTTTTTTCAGCCTTCATTCAGTTATCGGTAATTTAGCATATAGTGCCTGCTTTGTGCCTCAGATTGTGCTAGACATTTGAGGAATACAGAAGTATAATAAAGTGCCTCTGTTCTCAGAGGACTGATGGCTTAAGACAACTTATTGTCTTCAGCCGAGCAGCACTAGCAGCAGAATCCATGAGTTCCTGTGAAGAAAGATTTCTTCAGGTTGTGGTGGTCAGGAAAGGCCATTTGGAGAGAGAAGAACTGAGTTGGACCCTGAAAGAGGAGGGGTGCTGATTGGATAGATGGAGAAGCATAGATTGTAAAATATACTCAACACCAGGACCTGAAAAGAACAGAAAGAATAGAGAAGAGTCCCAGAGTTCTTGCAAGTCTTGTCCTTGGGTCACAGAGCACCCAGAGGCTGGATGACTTAAAAATGCTTCTCAGTCATTTAAATTGTTATCACAGCCTCCATAATCACTTGTACACTGATACTCATCCCTGTACTGCCTTTGATTCAATTCACAAGCACTTTTCAAGGGCCAAGTATGAGCCAGGTTCCATGCTAGGCATATGTTCTAGTTTGCTAATGCTGCGGAATGCAAAACACCAGAGATGGATTGGCTTTTATAAAAAGGGGGTTTAGTTGGCTACACAGTTACAGTCCAAGGTAACACATCAGTAATCGGGTACCTTCACTGGAGGATGGCCAATGGTGTCTGGAAAATCTCTGTTAGCTGGGAAGGCACATGGCTGGCGTCTGCTCCAAAGTTCTGGTTTCAAAATGGCTTTCTCCCGGGACGTTCCTCTCTAGCAAGCTTGCTCCTCTTCAAAACATCACTCACAGCTGCACTCCGTTCAGTCTCTTTGAGTCAGCATGTTTTATATGGCTCCACTGATCAAGGCCCACCCTCAATGGGTGGGGTCACACCTCCATGGAAGTATCCCACCAAAGTCACCACCCACAGCTGGGTGGGGCACATTCCAAGCAAATCTAACCAGCACCAAAAGGTCTGTCCCACAAGACCACAAAGATAATGGCATTTGGGGGACACAATACATTCAAACTGGCACAGCATGTGATGAGGCCCAATGGGCAGACCTGTCTTGAAGCTGGCATTCTTTTCAACCAAGTGATCAAGGAGCTTTCTGAAAATTCCTCTACATACAAATTTAGGAATTTTCTGGGAGGATCAGAAAGGTGACCTGCTGGCACCCCCATATATCACAGGACCATAGGGCAGTGAAACCAGATTCCCAAGTGTTCTACATTAGGAATTTTGATGGGATTTCACCTCCTATCATTTCTTTGAACCTTCTACTCTCACTAGGGCTTTGGATTTCTTGATTCATGGGAGGCTTGTATGCTGTATGTTACAAGAGGTATCCTCAAAAGCATTATGACAAAGTGGGGTCTCAATCGTTTGTGGAAGTAAGTTAAAGCAAATTAGGGAAGCAAGAAAATGTTTCATATCTGAGTGTGTGAAGGTTTGATTGGAAGCTCCTAATTTCAATGTATTACTAATCTTTCTAAATGTCTTTTCATTTTCTCATGATTCTCAGATAAGAGCCCCTACAAATAATTACTGGGTGTTTAGAAATCAATGAAACCTTGCTATATTTTCTCAGAGAGGAGTGAGAGCTCCAGTTTTTGGGACACAACATCGTTAGGGGCCCTGGGTGGCACCCATTACTTGAGGACATCTAGGAGGAAGTATGGAAAGATCCTGGAGAGATGCCCTAATAGGAGCTTCAGGCCTCATGAGGAGATTGTTAGCCAGTGGCATGCTAGAAAATGTATAACAATGGGTGGGGGAAGGGATGGTAGGGAATGGAAGGGGGTAGAGGTGGGGCTGACTTCTAGTGTTTCCTGAATACTCCTACCATGGTACCAATGTGAAATTGCCTGGCTTGCAAAATTGCTGAACATTTAACAGTCAGCTCTCCTAGAGCATGTCTGTACAAGCCAGCCCCAGCAAACCATTGGTTGTTGAGAAAGACTGGAAGAAGGGGGCTATTGTGCTCTGTGACAGGGTTTTCTGAGCAGGGATTGTGAGTGTGCCGTCACTTTCCCCATGGAAGTCAAGCATATAAAAGTCCTTCCCAAGGCAGCCTGGGATCTCAAAAGGAGCAATTAAGGCCTCTGATTGCAGAGGCATGTGCTGGAGAGCCGAGGTTTAAGACTCCCACTATAGCCATAACTCAGTTTCCTGACCTTTGCATTGTGGTTTTGTTTTTTGTTTTTTTTTTAACAACAGCCCGTCGTTTTGCACTGTCTCTCTGTAGCCATGAGTGATGGTTGCTGTGGGAACTCTGAGTGTGAACGTGTCATACAAGTGTCGGCTCTCTGACCCTGCCTTCCTTGTTCCCTTTGTTTAGATTCTGGTATTTCGGTTGACTTGTTTGGCAGAGAAAAAGATTGGTACAAGTTGTTTGTTCACTGGGCTTTCTAGTTGGTCACTGGATTCACTGAAGCAATAAAGACACTGTTCTGGTTTGCTAATGCTGCCATTTCGCAAAACACCAGAAATGGATTGGCTTTTATAAAGGGGATTTATTTGGTTACCAGTTACAGTCTAAAGGCCATAAAATGTCCACAGTAAGGCATCAACAACAGGGTACCCTCACTGAAGGATGGCCATTGGCGTCTGGAAAACCTCTGTTAGCTCAGAAGGCACGTGGCTGGCGTCCGCTTGCTCCCAGATTGTGTTTCAAAATGGTGTTCTCCAAAGTGTTGCTCTTGGGGGCATTTTATCCTCTCTTAGCTGCAGCTCTCTTCCAAATGTCATTCTTAGCTGCTCTGAGGTCCTTCTGTCTGTGAACTCCTTTATATGACTCCAGTGATCCAATTAACAACCACCCTGAATGGGTGGGGTAATACCTCCATGGAAATTGTCCAATCAAAGGTCTTGCCCATAGTTGATGGAGTCACATCTCCATGGAAACACTCAATCAAATACATCCAAACTGGCACAGACACAAAGTCAGGGCAGAGGGATTTTCTCACAGCTGCTTATGCTCAGAAATCAACCTTATGTTAATATAGGACATCTTGAGAAAGTCCACATTAGGGGGTCAGCTGAATGTGCTGATAGGATGACCACTGTTATTTGGACAGGAGGTAAACAGTGCTACCAGAGACCCAAGTAGGGGAGAAAATATTGTGAATTTGAAATAGACATAAATAGGTAAAAGGAAAGGAACAACTAGTAGCTTTTAAGCTCTTACTATGTGCTGGGCACTTTTGTATGGGTTATTTACTTAATTCTTATAACTATTTGGGATAGGTATATGTTCTGGTTTGCTGTAGCTGCCGTTATACAAAATACCCAAAATGGATTCACTTTTATAAAGGGGATTTTTTAGGTTACAAATTTACAGTTCTTAGGCCATAAAAGTGTCCAAATTAAGGCATCAGCAAGAGGATACCTTCACTGAAGAAAGGCCAATGGCATCTGGAACACCTCTGTCGGCATGGCTGGCATCTGCTTGTCCTTTGCTCTTGGGCTCTGGTTTCACAATGGCTTTCTCCAAAATGTGTCTGGGCTTCTCTCTGTCTTTGCTTCTTTCTCTCAGCTCTCTGCTTGGTTCTCCTGGAGCGTTTCTCTCTAAGCATCTGGGGATCCTCTCTTAGCTTCTCTGGGGCACACTCTGGGCTTCATCTCTTAGCTTAGCATCTCCAAACATCTCTCTCTCTGCATCTCCAAGCATCTGTGTCTGTGTCGGCTCTTTACTTCTCCCAGGGGCAAATTCTGGATTACGTATTTTAGCTTCTCTCGAAAATGTCTCTTTCAGCTTCTCTGAGTTCCTTCTCTCCATGAGCTCTCTTAAAGGACTCTAGTGATCTAATCAAGACCCACCCAGAATGGGCAGGGTCATCTCCATGGAAACAACCTAATCAAAAGGTCCCACTCTAATCAAAAGACTAATAAGTCTGCCCCCACAAGATTGCATTAAAGAACATGGCTTTTGTGGGGGACATAATAGATTCAAACCAGCCAGTATATTATCCTTATTTTATAAATTCAGACACTTAAAGAGGCTAATTTGCCCAAGGTCACACAGCTATTTATGGTAAAGCTGTAATGTGAACCTAGGTCTTTCTGACTTCAAAGTCTAAGCTTTTTTCCTTTTCCAGCCTGAGCTGGAGCATGTGTGACAACCTAAGCTTGTCAGGTATTTTGAAGGAAGAGGCCAGCAGGGGACAGAAAGGTGGAGGGAGAAGCAAGGAGAGTGAAGATAAACTGGTCTTATTCCTGGGGAATGGGAAAGGTCCTGAACTGGGAAGGACCCATTCAGTTGAGGATGAATACCCCATAGGAAGTGTACCTCCAGGTCTGCCAACAGAGAGAGGAAACGAAATACTGAACAGGGTCCTGGAGGGTTTGCCTGCCAGTCAGGTAGAAATGCCTAAGCAGAGGCTCCTGGCACAGTCTAAATTTATAAATGAGGCAACAGTTTCTGTTCCAACCAAATATGTCAGGAAGATCACTGTGAGATACAACATTGCCCACATACCAAAGGAGCATGATGACTTTAAATTTATTTATTATTTTATTATTTTATTTTACTTTTTTTTTTAAATCAAATTCTGGCTGATTTTATTAAAGAAAATTTTACGTGATTTACTTTTTGCCAGTCTGTTCTGGCATGCTTCTAATGATATCAGATCACCTGGCTCAATATAGCCCGTGTGCATACTCTGTAGTATTCTCTGCACACTGCTCCCAATTCAATATTATTGCTACTACAGTGATATACTGTTACAGTACTCTGTTTCTGATTTCCTCAAGACCAGGCAGTTGTTGGTGAGGATGACCAGTTTCGGTTTGCCTTGCCTAATCATCATCAGAGTCTCTTTATACCTAAGCATGTACTTTATACTTTTCATAATGAATTGGAGTCTAGAGTTGATCACCTCCAGTGACGTTTTCATCTTTGTGGCCACCATCTTCCTGCCTTAGGTGCAGACAACCTTCAACCAGGAGCAGCTGCCAAGATGGCTGGGGGATGTTTATTTATTTTAATAGATAATGTATTTATATGGTTCAACATCTAAAAGGCAGAACCCTGGATTTAACTGTTTGTTAATAAGTAGTACCTTTTTTTTTTTTTTTTTAAAGAAACATAGACTCAAAATTTATGCCCCACAGTCAAGTTGAATGAATGCAGAGGTCATTGGTGGAGAAGAGCTCAGATTATTATCCATCTTTGCCACTGTCAGCATTTTCTCCAATTAGGTATGAATTCTGAAATGCCTATCACATAAACTTCTGCTCTTCTCAGTTAGGGAAGTTTAAATAGCTGTGCAATGGTTATGGGGGTAGATGGTGCTAGTAGGCATTGCAGTAGTTGTCAGCTTTTGAAGAGATTATGGGAGACAGTAGTCCTAACCTAAGAAGGCACCCTCAGCCAAGTTATTAGATAAGAGAGTACAGGTAGTACTTCAGTCTTCAGTTTGTTTTTTAGCCACTTTCTTCCGTTCCTTCCAAATAGATATGTGGCAACTTTGTTTTATTTTTAAAGTGACCTCTTCCCCAGGAGGTGGCTGAGAAATCTATAAGGTGTGCTCAGGGGAGTTTGGTTTGCCACTGTGCTAACATCAGAGGCCAGAAGCATCACTGTGAAAACTTTTATCTCTGTTTTAAGCAATGTTAACTGTAAACATTTTTGCTAAGCATTTTAACCTCTCACAGTGCTACTGCTCAAAGCACGTCAAAATCTCAAAAGTGACCCACCCAGCTAGAATGGAAGCTGCGGTTAACCCACAAGTGGGATTTCTGTTAAAGGATAAGTAAGGCCTGGCAAGGGAACAGAGACTCCGTGCCGAATTGCCAGGGAGAGTTAGGAGCAAAGAGACAGTGTTTTTGTCTCTGTCCCTGAGATGTGATCTGTTTCCAAGAAAGGAAACTTCAGGTGGGGAGGACCAAGAGACATCTGCCTCATGGCTTGAGATGGGCAGAGAGTGCTTCAACTAGAGCAAGCCATAGAGAAAAAAGTATTTGTGTATCATGTTTCCCCCACCCTCATTACCTGGGCTGCCTCTTAGTGTGATTGGATGCCTTGCTTGTACAGAATAAGGACTTGGTTGTGTTAGATCTGAAATTAGTGTAAAGAAAAGCTTCACAAGGGGTGTCTAGGGTTTCTACCAAATAAAGTCAGGGAAGTGGGGACTACTGCCCAGGAAAATTTTTTTGAAAGTCACTGTCACCACTACTTTAACCAACTGATGGCCTCTCACTAATCACCCACTGTGAGGTTCATTATCTGGTCCACCTTGCTGAAGGGCAGAGCCAGCCTGTCAGATAAGTAACTCTCAGGGAGAAGAGTTCTTTGGTAGCAAGCTTGAAGGACATGGATGGACTGGGAGAACTGGCCAGCTTAAATCGATTCTGAGATTGGCTTTTGTCCTGAAGTATACGGGATGAAAATGGAAAGTGGGGGAAAAAAACCCTCTGCATATTATATGCAGGAAAGTTACCTTTAAAGGCACTTTGTTTTTCTTTAGCCTAAGATCTGCATCCACCTTTTGGATCATTGTTTCCAAATAATTATATTGTATTATTGTGTCCTGGAGAGCTATTCAGGTTATCTTGGATAGAAAGTCTCTATAAGTACCCAGTGGAAGGAGGGATGACCACTCAGTGGAGTCTGTAGTTTTATCAGGTTACTATGTGTTCTAGTTCCCATGGTGTTAGCTGTTTTTGTTTTACTTGGTTTTGTTTTTTCAGCCACTTTGAGGAAGTGTTCTGAGAAAGACCCAAATCTTACCCACAGGGAATCCTCAGGATTTTCTGCTTCAGGGTGTCCATAGTTTAGTGCAGTAGGACCGACAATGGGTGCCCTAGCTTACAAGTTCCCCAGATTTCTTTACTGTGCAAAAGACGTAGCTGCCATTTGCCAGATCAGGGGCTACAAACATGGAAAACTCATGGCTACCTTTGAGGACTTCATAGATTATGGTATCAGTATCAGTCATTTGTTGCTTAGACACACCTGTGTGCTCTCCTGTAGACTTTTCTCAGCTGATTTATTTCCAATGCTTGTAGCAACCCCACCTGACCTTTTGTAAGTCTAAGGACAGATAAACCCCTCTATTCTCGAACCCCCAATGAAGTATTGCCTCATTGCAAATCCATAAATTTGCGATTTGGATGATTATTTTTATGCAGAGTGAGTTTCCACAAGGAAAGCCGTGATCATCTAATATCTTTCATACCTGCCTCAGTTTTCATAAAAAAGGCAAAAGCAGAACCCTCATAGATGTCTTTAGTTCCTGAGTTGTCCATGGGCAGAGGGGAGCAAAATGAGGTGTTGTGGAACTACTAAGAACTACCTTAGGGTTCCTGATAAAGCAATCTGAAACATTCTTGCCCCAACCCAAAAAGGAGTAGTCACAAAAAAAGACAATAGGCTTATTGCCCATGGCTACACATCTTTTTTTTTTTTTTTTTTTTTTAGTGGACATGATTTTCTGGACCTACTTTTTAATCAATTTTATTGAGGTAATATGTGAACATGACTACAGTCAAGATAGAGAGTAATTCCATCACCTGAAAAAGTTTTCTTATGCCACTTTGTAGTCAGTCCTAGGCAACCATGGTTGTGCCTTCTGCCACTATAGATTAGATCTGTCTTTTCTAGAACTTCATATAAATAGACCCAAGCAACATGTACTCTTTTGTGTCTGCCTTCTTTCTGAGATTCATTCATGTTTGACAATCCTAGGTATTTTCCTAAGAGAAATGAAAATGTGTTGTCCACCCAAGGACTGGTATATAGCAATGTTATTCACAGTAGCTAAAAGTTAGAAACAAACCAAATAATAATCTCTATTGGACCCAAACTAGTTTTATCACTAAGTGTTGTTTACTAACAACTCTGTAGGATATTTTCCATTTTCTTGGAAAACCCCCGCAGGTCAATTGTTTTTGCCTCCTGGTAAAGCTCTTCTTGGAAAGGAATCCTTGCCTGGCAATGCCAAATGTATTGGCAGCCACTTTATTTTACTTAACATATCTTTGCTAAAATTGATGAAACAAAATTATTATAATTATGGATTTATATAGTCCATAATTTACATTAGGGTTCACTGTTTGTGTTGTACGATCCTATGTATATTTTTAAAACTTTTTATTCTCCTAACATATATAAACCTAAAATTCCCCCTTATAACCACATTCACATATAATTCAATTGTGTTAATTACATTCACAATGCTGTGTTACCATTATCACCCTCAGTTACCAAAACCTTTGCATTACGCCAAACGGAAACTCTGTACCAATTAAACATTAGCTCCCTACTCCATACCCGTACCCCAACCCCTGGGCACCTGGGTTCTACTTTTGGGCTCTATGAATTTGCTTATGCCAGTTATTTCATATCAATGAGATCATACAAAATTTTTCCTTTTCTATCTGGCTTATTTCACTCAACATGATGTCTTCAAGGTTCATCGATGTTCTCACATGTATCAGACCTTAATTCCATTCTATGTATATGCCACATTTTGTTTATCCATTCATCTGTTGACGGATACTTGGGTTGCTTCCATCTTTTAGAAATTGTAAATAATACTGCTATGAACATTGGTGTGCAAATATCTGTTCAAGTACCTGCTTTCAATTCCTTTGGGTAGACACCTAGAAGTGGGATTGCAGGGTCATATGGTAATTCCATACTTAACTTTCTGAGGAACTGCAAAACTTTTTCACAGCGGATGCACCACTTTACATTCCCACCATCAGTGAATGAGTGTTCCTATTTCTTTCCATCCTCTCCAACTCTTGTTATTTTCCATGTTTTAATAGTAGCCATTCTGGTGGGTGTGAAATGGTATCCCATTGTGGTTTTATTTGTGTTTCCCTAATAGCTAGTGATGTTGAACATCTTTTCATATGCTTGTTGACCATTTGTATATCTTCTTTGGAGAAATGTCTATTGAAGTATTTTGTCCATTTTTAAATTGAGTTGTTTGTCTTTTTTGTTGTTTAAATGTAGATTATAATATTTATAAATCTATAATATATAAATTTATAATATATAAATTATATAAACAAATATAATTATATAATATATTAATAAACATTTATATAATATATAATGTTTATATATTATATTTATATAATTATATATAATTATTTATAATATCCAGAATATATAATTATTATGTATTCTGGATGTTAAAGCCTTATTGGATATTTGGTTCAAATATTTTCTCCCATTTGGTAAGTTGTCTTGTTTACTTTCGTGATGAAGACCTTTGATGCATGAAAGATTTTAAATTTGATGAAGTTCCATGTCTCTCTTTTCTTTGTTATTCATATATGGTGTAAAGCCCTGAAGATGCTTCCCTGTGTTTTCTCCTAGGAGTTTTATAGTATTGGTTCTTATATTTAGGTCTTTGATCCATTTTCAGTTAATATTTATATATGGTATGAGGTAGGGGTCCACCTTCATTCTTTTGCATATGAATATCAGTTTTCCCAGCACCATTTGTTGTAGAGACTCTCCTTTCCCCATTGAATGGACTTAGCACCTTTGTCTAAAATCAATTAGCCATAGATGTGAGGGTTTATTTTTAAACTCTCATTTTGATTCCATTGGTCTATATGTCTGTTCTTATGTCAGTACCATGCTGTTTTGGTTATTATAGCTTTGTAATATGTTTTAAAACCAGGAGGTGTGTTCTCCAACTTTGTTTTTCTTTTTTAAGAGGGATTTTGCTATTTTGAGCATCTTACCCTTCCATATAAAATTGATGATTGTTTTTTCCATTTCTGCAAAGAAGGATGTTGGAATTTTGATTGAGATTGCATTGAATTTGTAAATCACTTAGGGTAGAATTGGCATCTTAATAGTCTTCCAACCCATGAACATGGACTGTCCTTTCTTATTTAATTCATCTTTGATTTCTTTCAGCAATGTTTTGTAGTTTGCCATGTACATGTCCTTTACATCGTTGATTAAATTTATTCCTAGGTATTTGATTCTTTTAGTTACTGTTGTAAATGGATTTTTTTCTTGATTTCTTCTTCAGATTGTTCCTTACTATTATGTAGAAACCCTACTGATCTCTGCTTGTTGATCTTGCACCCTGCCACTTTGCTGAATTCCTTTATTAGCTCTAACAGCTTTATTGTGGATTTTTAAAGATTTTTCTATGTATATGATCATGCCATCTGCAAATAGAGAAAGTTTGACCTCTTTCTTTCCAATTTGAATGCCTTTTATTTCTTTCTCTGGCCTGTTTGCTCTGGCTAGAACTTCCAATACAATGTTCACTAAAAGTGGTGACAGTGACCATTCTTAACTTTTCACCATTGAATATGATATTAGCTGTGGCTTTTTCATAAATGCCCTTTTTATAAAAGCCCTTTGTGGCTTTTTCATAAAATGCCCTTTCATAAGTGTCCATTTTAAGTTCCTTTCTGTTCCTAGTTTTCTGTGTGTTTTTATCATGAAAGGATTTTGGCATTTGTCAAACACCTTTTCTGTATCAATTGAGATGGTTCTGTGTTTATTTCTTCATTGTTTTAATATGCTATATTACATCGATTGTTTTTCCTTTGTTGAATTATCCTTGCATTCCTGGAATAAATTCCACTTGGTCATGGTGTATAATCCTTTTCATATACTGTGGGATTTTTTTGGACAATATTTTTTTCAGGTTTTTTGCATCAGTATTCATAAGGGATTTGGGTCTGTAATTTCCTCTTTCTCGTGCTGTCTTTATCTGACTTTGTATCAGCATAATGTTGGACTCATAGAATGTGTTAGGAACTGTTCCCCCACCCTACCCCCATCCCCACCACCACTAATCTCCACCTTTTCTTCCTCCTCCTCTTCTTTTTAAGAGTTTGAAAAGGATTAGTGTTAAATCTTCTTAAAATATGGTAGAATTAATCAGTGAAGCCATCAGGTCCTACTCTTTCTTTGTTGGAAGGTTTTTAATTGCTTTAGGTCTGTTAAGATTTTTTATTTATTCTTGTTTCTTATTAGGATATTTGTTTCTAGGAACTTATCCATTTCATTTTTTTTTTCCAATTTGCTGGTACATTATTGTTCATAGTACCCTCTTATAATCCTTTTTATTTCTGTAAGGTCAGTAGTAATGCCCCTACTTGCGTTTCTTGTTTAAGTTATTTGCATCTTCTCTCTTTTTTCTTTGTCAGACTAATTAAAGGTTTCTTGATTTTATTGAACTTTCACAAAACCAACTAATGGTTTTGTTGATTCTCTCTATGGCTTTTCTATTCTCTGTTTTATTTATCTCTGCTCTAATCTTTATTATTTATTTCCTTTCACTAACTTTGCATTTAGTTTGTTCTTCTTCTTCTAATTTCTTTACATGTGAAGTTAGGTTATTGGTTTGTGATCTTTTTTCATTTAGGCAGTTAGATCTATAAATTGCCCTTTGAGCACTTCCTTCACTGCATCCCGTAAGTTTTGGTGTGTCGTGTTTTCATTTGTCTCAAAATATTTCCTAGTTTCTCATGTGATTTTTTTTCTTTGAACTGTTGATTAAAAGTGCATTTTTAATTTCCATGTATTTGTAAATTTTCCATGTATTTGTATGATTTCAATATTTTTAAATTTTTTAAGATTTGATTTGTGGCCTCTAATATGATCTACTCTGGAATGTGATCCATGTGCAATTGAAAAGAATGTGTATTCTGCTGTTGTTGGGTGGAGTGTTCTGTATATGTCCATTTGGTGTAATTGGTTAACGGTGTTCAATCCTCTTTTTCCTTTGATCATCTGTTGAGATGTTCTATCAGTTATTGAAGTGGTTTAGTGAAGTCTTCAACTATTATTATATTACTGTCTATTTCTCCCTTCAATTCTGTCAGTTTTTGCTTTGTATATTTTGGGGTCCTGTTGTGAGGTGCATTTATGTTTATTATCATTATATCTTCTTGCTCAATTGAACTGTTTATCAAAATTTAATATCCTCCTTTGTCTCTTGTAAACTTGATTGACTTAAAAAAGTCTGACAACAATATATCCACTTCATCTTTCTTTTGATAACTGTTTGCATAGAATATCTTTTTTCACCCTTTCAGCATCTTTGTGTCATAGTTTTAAAGTTAGGTTTTTGTAAACACCATATAGATGGATGATGCTTTTCATCTAATCTACCAACCATTGGTTCTTATAGGGGAAGTTTAATCCATTGCTATTTAAGGTAATAATTGAGAAGGAAGGATTTACTTCTGCCATTTAGCTGTTTATTTTTTTGTATGTCTTGTGTATTTTTTGTTTCTCAATTACTCTATTACAGCCTCTTTTTTTGTATTTAATTCCTGTTTTGTAGTGTACCCTTTCAATTACCTTCTTTCCTTTTCCCTATATTTTTCAACTTATTTTCTTAATGGTTACGCTTGTAATTACAGTTGACATCTTAAACTAATAATGACCTAATTTAACTAGTACCAATCCAGTTTCAGTAATATACATACTCTCTATTCCCATAAATCTCCATTCCTCCCCCCTTTGTATTGTTATTTTCTCAGATTACATCTTTATACTTTGTATGCCCATTAACATATATTTTAATTACTATTTTACACATTGGCCTGTGAAGTCATATGGGGTGGAAAAAGCAGTTATAAACCAATAGCAAAATAATACAGGATTTTATATTTACCTATGAGTCACCTTTACCAATGTTCTATATTTCTTTTCATGGC
The DNA here is from genome assembly GCF_015220235.1 of Choloepus didactylus. Taxonomy (NCBI): domain Eukaryota; kingdom Metazoa; phylum Chordata; class Mammalia; order Pilosa; family Megalonychidae; genus Choloepus; species Choloepus didactylus. Next base: position 31,665,031 of record NC_051321.1, read on the forward strand.
ATTGAGTTACTGTCTACTGTCCTTTTATTTCCTCCTGA